>NC_140170.1:177252644-177630144 GCF_963971535.1 Notolepis coatsorum | reverse complement strand
AGGAACTTGAAGCTGATGACTCTCTCTCCACAGCAGACCTGTTGATGTGAACACAGAGGAACCTGAAGCTGATGACTCTCTCTCCACAGCAGACCTGTTGATGTGAACACAGGAACTTGAAGCTGATGACTCTCTCTCCACAGCAGACCTGTTGATGGGGTCCAGCCTTTCTCCTGTAGTCTACCACCAGCTCCTTGGTGTCGTCAACGTTGAGAGAGAGGCTGAGTTCACCCTGCACCGCTGTGCCAGGTTGTCAACCTCACTCCTGTAGGCCGTGTCGTTGTTTTTGATGATTAGGCCTAGATTAATTTAGTCTAACTAAGATTAAGTTAGTCATCGACAAACGTAATCGCCATTGAGACCATAAAGTGACTGTGTAATGCTCCATCTGCCAGGCCCACCACTCTGCCTGCTGCTATACCCACCCCTCTACCTGCTGTCTGCCACGCCCCTCTACCTGCTGTCTGCCACGCCCCTCTACCTGCTGTCTGCCACGCCCACCACTCTACCTGCTGCTATACCCACCCCTCTACCTGCTGTCTGCCACGCCCACCCCTCTACCTGCTGTCTGCCACGCCCACCACTCTACCTGCTGTCTGCCACGCCCACCACTCTACCTGCTGTCTGCCACGCCCACCACTCTACCTGCTGTCTGCCACGCCCACCACTCTACCTGCTGTCTGCCACGCCCACCACTCTGCCTGCTGTCTGCCACGCCCACCACTCTACCTGCTGTCTGCCACGCCCACCACTCTACCTGCTGTCTGCCACGCCCACCACTCTACCTGCTGTCTGCCACGCCCACCACTCTACCTGCTGTCTGCCACGCCCACCACTCTACCTGCTGTCTGCCACGCCCACCACTCTACCTGCTGTCTGCCACGCCCACCACTCTACCTGCTGTCTGCCACGCCCACCACTCTACCTGCTGTCTGCCACGCCCACCACTCTACCTGCTGTCTGCCAGGCCCACCCCTCTACCTGCTGTCTGCCACGCCCACCCCTCTACCTGCTGCCACGCCCACCACTCTGCCTGCTGTCTGCCACGCCCCTCTACCTGCTGTCTGCCACGCCCACCCCTCTACCTGCTGTCTGCCACGCCCACCCCTCTACCTGCTGCCACGCCCACCACTCTGCCTGCTGTCTGCCACGCCCACCACTCTGCCTGCTGTCTGCCACGCCCCTCTACCTGCCGTCTGCCACGCCCACCACTCTACCTGCTGTCTGCCACGCCCACCACTCTACCTGCTGTCTGCCACGCCCACCACTCTACCTGCTGTCTGCCACGCCCACCACTCTACCTGCTGTCTGCCACGCCCACCACTCTGCCTGCTGTCTGCCACGCCCACCACTCTACCTGCTGTCTGCCACGCCCACCACTCTACCTGCTGTCTGCCACGCCCCTCTACCTGCCGTCTGCCACGCCCACCACTCTACCTGCTGTCTGCCACGCCCACCACTCTACCTGCTGTCTGCCACGCCCACCCCTCTACCTGCTGTCTGCCACGCCCACCACTCTACCTGCTGTCTGCCACGCCCACCACTCTACCTGCTGTCTGCCACGCCCACCACTCTACCTGCTGTCTGCCACGCCCACCACTCTACCTGCTGTCTGCCACGCCCACCACTCTACCTGCTGTCTGCCACGCCCCTCTACCTGCCGTCTGCCACGCCCCTCTACCTGCTGTCTGCCACGCCCACCACTCTACCTGCTGTCTGCCACGCCCACCACTCTACCTGCTGTCTGCCACGCCCACCACTCTACCTGCTGTCTGCCACGCCCACCACTCTACCTGCTGTCTGCCACGCCCACCACTCTACCTGCTGTCTGCCACGCCCACCACTCTACCTGCTGTCTGCCACGCCCACCACTCTACCTGCTGCCTGCCACGCCCACCACTCTACCTGCTGTCTGCCACGCCCACCACTCTACCTGCTGTCTGCCACGCCCACCACTCTGCCTGCTGTCTGCCACGCCCACCACTCTGCCTGCTGTCTGCCACGCCCACCACTCTACCTGCCGTCTGCCACGCCCCTCTACCTGCCGTCTGCCACGCCCCTCTACCTGCTGTCTGCCACGCCCACCACTCTACCTGCTGTCTGCCACGCCCACCACTCTACCTGCTGTCTGCCACGCCCACCACTCTACCTGCTGTCTGCCACGCCCACCACTCTACCTGCTGCCTGCCACGCCCACCACTCTACCTGCTGTCTGCCACGCCCACCACTCTACCTGCTGTCTGCCACGCCCACCACTCTACCTGCTGTCTGCCACGCCCACCACTCTACCTGCTGTCTGCCACACCCACCACTCTCCTTGCATTAAGGGCCATTTAACTTCGGATAATATACGACGTCTATGTGATAGAAACGGCACTTTATCAGTTGCAACCATGTGCGGTCCTCTCTTTGGATGCAGAAGAGGCCTTTGACCGTGTGGAGTGTATCTTTCACCAGGCTTGTCTGCGCTTTCTCTTTGGCACAGGCTCTTTCTCTTTGGCACAGGCTCTTTCTCTTTTGGCACAGGCTATTTGTCAACACAATTTCAATTGAGGGTACCACACACACACCACATCTCTCTATGCCGATGACATTTTGTTGTATTTGTCTAATTATATTGAATCCATCCCTCATGTCCTGAGCCTTTTTGAATAATTTAGACGTTTTTCTGGTTATAAAACGAACTTCCAAATGGGTGCTGGATGAGTATGAATGAACTTCTTACTGTAAATAAGAAGCGGGTGTAAGAGAGTTGGCCTCGAGGTTCCCGGTTCGATTCCCGCTCCTCCTGGGCAGCGTGTCGAAGTGTCCTTGAGCAAGACACATAACCCATAATTTCTCCCGATGAGCAGGTCGGCACCTTGCATGGTTGCCTCCGCCGTCGGTGTGTGAATGTGTGAGTGAAGGTGAAAATGTGAGGAACAAATAGTAAAGCGCTTTGGATAAAAGTGCTATATAAATGCAGCCATTTACCATTTATCTACATGCAGGTCATTGGTGTGTGTCACTGTCTGCGCTGGAACATCTAAGACGTGACGCACAGCTGTTTACAGTTCCTGAAAATATGATCGGACTGCTTTTATTAACACATTGAGTGCCAGCAGGGGGCGCACGATTTATCGCTTAAATGCCAGCCTGTTACGACCCCTGTGAGTCTAAGGGTAAAGGGCTGTAACATAACAGTTGGTTGACAGAAAAGATGGACCACGTTTGTAAACAACAATGATATTTATTGAATAGGGGCAAAGGAAGCACATGTAGCTCAGGGGTGAGCCCAGGCCAAAACAACAAACAAACACCACTATACTCCAAATAAACACAATCTAATCTATGGTAAAAGAGATTACATTACCTAAACTACTCTTACCTAACCAAAACAGGAGAAAACAATGTCCAAAGGAAATGGCAGCTCACCCCATCTGTGCTTCCTGAGAAAGAGAGAAAAACACATTAATTATACAGAAACAAAAGCAGAATATATACAAAAACAAACTATGGCTGACAATGCTCTCTCTGTGGCCATACACACACAAGGAAATTACTACTAAGCACCAAAGGCCAATAAACGAAATGCAATGCTGTCAAAGTTACAGGTTTACCAAAATCACAACAAGCCTAGCCTCATGCCAGAGAGAGAGAAAGACTGAAGTGAGAAGCCATGTTTTAACAGGTGTGGGGTGATCCATGATTGGGTGGTGTGGATTGAGTGTTGGAGTCTGAAGCCATCCACCAATCGGTGCTGTATTGCAATAATGGAAGAATTGACCAATGGTGAAGGGAACAATGGCTGGAGGGAGGAAACAAACAAAATGGAGAACACACACACATGGAGACACACACTGGGGAATATATACATTGGGATGTAACACCCCCATACATAAGACAAAAAACATGCCTACATAAACTACCAACTAAACATGTTTTTCTTTTTTCTTTAACAACGAGATAACATCCCCGAGATAACATGCACTCCAAAACAAAGAGCTATGAAAAAACTAGCAGCAACATAAAACGAGTCCACAGCAACATAGACCGAGTAGACAGAAAAAATAGATCAAGTCGACAGCAATATACAGTAGAACGAGTCGACAGCAAAATAGAACAAGTCGACAGCAATATACAGTAGAACGAGTCGACAGCAACAGACAACGAGTCGACAGCAACAGAGATTTCAACTACGAGACAGAGCATCCGCCAACACATTATCAGACCCCTTCTTATGCTTTATGCTGAGGTTATAATTTTGCACTATGAGCGCCCAACGCATGAGGCGCTGATTGTGGTTGTACATCCGCGACAGAAAAACCAATGGGTTGTGGTCGGTGTATACTACCACTGGTAATACGCTCGAACCGACATACACCTCAAAATGTTGCAACGCATACAACATAGCCAAAGTCTCCTTTTCAATAGTGGAATAGTTCAGTTGATGTTTGTTAAATTTCCGGGAGAAATAACAAACCGGGTGACTGACACCATCATGATCTTCCTGTAATAACACCCCTCCAGCTCCCACCCCGCTGGCATCCACCTCCAGCTGGAACGGCAGGGAGAAATCTGGAGCAGAGAGAACAGGGGAACTGCATAAGAGAGCTTTAACACTATCAAATGCATTTTGACAATCTGCTGTCCAAATGAATGGTTTGGACGGGCTACACAGGCTAGTGAGAGAAGTGACGACAGAAGAAAAGTTCCGGCAAAAACCACGGTAATACCCAGCCATCCCAAGGAATCTACGCAATTCCCGCCTAGTAGTAGGCACTGGAAAAGTTGTGATTGCAGATATTTTTGCATCCACCGGACGCACTTGGCCTTGTCCTACCTGCTTACCAAGATAGGTAACCGTAGCCTTGCCGAACTCACACTTGGCAAGGTTAAGGGTCAGGGAGGCTCCAGCTAAGCGGTCAAAGACAGTTTGCAAGGTTGTCATGTGGTCACGCCAGTTGGTCGAATAGACAACCAGGTCATCGAGATAGGCATTACAATTTGGAACACCAGCCAGGACTAGGGTCACCAGTCGCTGGAAAGTGGCCGGGGCATTACGCATTCCAAAAGGCATTACCGTATATTGCAAAAAATTGTCAGGAGTAACAAACGCAGAGATTTCCGAGGCACGGGGGGTCAAAGGGACCTGCCAGTAACCCTTTAACAAATCTAGTTTGCTAACATAGGTGGCAGATCCAAGGTTGTCAATACAATCTTCCATGCGGGGCAGTGGGAAGGAATCAGGCACGGTGACAGCATTTACCTTTCGGAAATCAGTACAAAATCTAGGAGTTCCATCCGATTTGGGAGCTAACAAGCAAGGTGAACTCCAGGGACTGCAACTTGGCTTGGCTAAACCATGTTTTAACAAATAGTCAACCTCCTGTTGCATCATGGCCCTCTTGGTGATGTTAACACGGTATGCATGTTGCTTGATAGGCACAGCATTGTTAACTTTAATATCATGGGCCAATACAGAAGTACAGGAGGGAACATCACCAAACAGAGCCATGTAGGCCTGAATCAAATTTGTGATGTCCTCTCGCTGCTCCTCAGGTAAGTGTGCTAAGTGAGTGGGCAGGTTCAATAACATCTCAGTGTTGGACAATCTAGCACCCTGATGGGCTGCATTGCGCAACTCCAAGCCATCTACATCCTCACCACTAACGTCAGGAGAGTCCGGAACTATTGGAGTTGAGGCAACAGCAGAGACGGCCAGTCCGGCTGTCTGGTCTGAGGTCTTCACCTGCACACTATCTCTGGAAAAATATGGTTTAAGCATATTGATGTGGCAAACACGAGAGTGACGTTTACGGTCAGGGGTGCGAACCACATAGTCTGTATCACTTATCTTCTTGTCTATTGCATACGGTCCGGAAAAACGAGCGGAAAGAGCAGAACCAAGGATAGGTAACAGGACTAGAACCTTATCACCTGGCTGGAAAGATCGAGAAACAGCTTTCTCGTCATAGTGCCGTTTCATAGTTCTCTGGGAAGAAGAGAGCGCTTCTTTTGCGAGAGAGCACGCCTGATGCAGTCGCTCTCGAAACTGGCTAACAAAATCTAGAACATTAGTGGGTGTGCTGGCACCCTTTGACATGAACCGTTCTTTAAGAACTTTCAGAGGCCCTCTAACAGTGTGCCCAAAAACGAGCTCAGCAGGACTGAAACCAAGAGACTCCTGTATGGTCTCTCGCGCAGCAAATAGAACAAGGGGGACACCCTCATCCCAATCTTTCTCTGTGTCTAAGCAATATTTACGCAGCATGGACTTTAAGGTCTGATGCCAACGTTCTAGAGCCCCCTGAGTTTCAGGGTGGTAGGCACTGGACACTATATGTCGGATACCCAGGGACTGTAACACTTGCTCAAATAACCTAGACAGGAAGTTGGTGCCTTGGTCCGTTTGTACTACCTTAGGCAGTCCAAACGTGGAGAAGAACTTCGTCAAAGCCTTAATTATTACAGGCGCTGTAATTCTGCGAAGAGGGATAGCCTCAGGGAAACGGGTGGCGGTACACATTATTGTCAACAAAAACTGATTGCCGGCTTTGGTCCTTGGCAACGGACCAACACAGTCAACTATGACATGTTCAAATGGTTCACCGACCGCTGGTATAGGACAGAGGGGAGCAGGTGGAATTACCTGGTTTGGCTTTCCGGTGATCTGACAAGTACTACAGGTACGACAGTACTGTGCTACATCGGACTTCAAACCGGGCCAAAAGAAATGTTGAAGTATTCTGTTGTATGTTTTAGTGACTCCCAAGTGTCCAGACCAAGGGTGGTCATGGGCCAAGAACAGTACATGCTGACGATAAACTGCAGGGACAACAATCTGATAAACAGTGCTCCAGTCTGGTACCTGATCTGGTAGCCCTATCTCCGATTGTGCATGCTCTGCCAGTCTAGTACCATGGGACCTCCATGTACGCATCAAAACTCCTTCATCCACAAAATAAGAATGCAACTCTCTCCTCTGTTCTGTTTCAAGAGAAGAGAAACATTTTGCAAGAGAAGGGTCAGCCTTCTGGGCAGTAATTAGCATTTCACGAGTAACGGGTAACTTCAATGCGTCGGAACTAGTTACAGTTGTCTGTGGGGGTACCTTACTATGAGTCGGTGGTTTGTCAGCGGTATCAGAAGTTGGAGCCAGCAACTCCTCCCTGACAAAAGCTGAAGCAAAAACAGAGTCAGACAAATTAATTTCATCACCTCTCTTTTTCAATTGAGCCCGAGTGACAACACTTGCAGAAAAAACTTCAGGGAAGTTCTGTGACAAGTCATCAGGCAGAGAATCTGTGTCTGGGTGATCCAACACTTCCAGCACAGCGTTCACCTGTCCTCCAGCTAAATCATTTCCCATGATAAAGGAAATGCCTTTAACTGGCAAGGAAGGTCTCACCCCTATTTTAAAGAAACCAGTGACCAAATCAGATTGTACATGAATACAGTGTAACGGGGCTGGCACGAAACCCATCTCAATACCTTGAACTAGGACACTAGAACCACAGGAAGATTTCTCAGACAGAGGTAGTACATCAGAGAGGATAAAGGATTGTGAGGCTCCAGTATCTCGTAAGATCTGAACTGTACACTGATCTTTTGGATCCCCTGTCAAGGAAACTAAACCCTTGGAAGTAAATGGCCTGAAACAAGGATCGAGAACATCCTGATCATTGTGCATCTGTTGATCGGAATCAGGTGCCATTTTAATCAGACCAACCCCTTTGGGTTGTCTAAAGTTCTGAGAGGACGGTTGCTGCTTACGTTTCAATGTTAAACAGTCAGAAATAACATGACCAGATTTATGACAGTAGTAACATGTCCGCTCCTCTTTTGAGCGTGGAGGTGACATTCTTGGTCGGGGGTGTGTTAATTCTGAAAGGTTGGTGACAGACGGTCTCTGAGAGAAATCATGGGGGAGAAACGAGTCACGCCTATCTACAAACACAGTTTTATGGGTTAGCGCAAACTCATCAGCTAATACAGCAGCTTGCTGCAGAGTGGACACTTTCTGCTCACTCAGGTAAATTACAATACGCTCTGGCAAACGATTCTTAAACTCTTCTAATAGAATGAGTTCTCTGAGAGAGTTAAGATCTGAGGCCTTGCTTGCTGCACACCATTTATCAAAGAGAGTTCCCTTCTCTCTAGCAAACTCTACAAAGGTCTGGTTGACAGCTCTCTTGTGACTGCGAAACCTCTGCCTATAAGCTTCGGGCACAAGCTCATATGCACGAAGGATGGCAGCCTTCACAGTATCATACAATAGACTATCTTCTAGGGAAAGTGTTGAACAAACCTCTTGGGCTTTACCAGTCAATTTGCATTGAAGCAACAAAGGCCAGACCTCTCTTGGCCAGCGCAATGAAGCAGCAATACGCTCAAACACATTAAAATAAGTATCAACTTCGGTCTCTCGGAACGGAGGCACCAAAGCAATGTGTTTACTTATATCAAAAGTGTGTGATGAATAAGCTGTGGAGGAGGACATACCCGGGCCTTGTGGAGGAGTCGGTGTAGCAGAGTTGGATCCCCTCCTTTGGTCTCCCAGCTCCAACTCCCGCAGTCTGAGCTCTTTTTCCACCTCAAGCTCCAACCTACGGATGTTAATAGCCCTTTCATTTTCCGCCTCAAGCTCCATTTTACGAAGCCGATACTCCGCCTCACGTGCTTGTGCCTTCTCCTGAGCCTCCATCTGGAGACGGGCTATTCTAACCTTGACCTGGGCCCCTTCTCGAGACCCAGTTGACACAGGAGAGGTCAAGTGAAAATGTGGCAATGTGACGTTCACACCTGCCTTTTCAGCACCATGGGCTTGCTCCTCAGAAGGCGGTGCTTCCGTAGGTTCACCAGGAGGACTTGCATGTTCATCAGAGACTGCAGGTAAAACAAGCGTCCCCTGCTCCAACAGCTTATCTACCACAAGACACCTGATATCCTGCTTAAGATGCTTTTGTTGAACCGAGAGTTGAAAATGTGTGGCAATCTCCACTAAGTCTGCCTTGCGGCAGCTATCTAGCGCTTCCCAAGTAGGATTGCTCAAGAATTTCCCCAGATCAAAAGTACTAACTGCCATTTTTTTTTTTACACAAATGCCATTTTTACACAAATTAATTAATAACTATACAAGTGTAAACAAACACAGTTCACCAAATCCATCAACCAACAATTGAACACGGGTTACAAGATCCCGGACGAGCCCCCATTTATGTTACGACCCCTGTGAGTCTAAGGGTAAAGGGCTGTAACATAACAGTTGGTTGACAGAAAAGATGGACCACGTTTGTAAACAACAATGATATTTCTCTCTCTAGATTGTCGATAGTATATGTGTACTTATTAGGGCTGACCCCTATTAGTCGATTAGTCGACTAATCGGTCGAAAGGAGCCGTAGTTGACTGCCAACCTCTTACTCAAATACAAAAAAAATTATAATTTAATTAAATTTTGTATCATTCTTTCCATCAGTAGACCAATTGCATGCTTTTGCAGAGGACAAGAAGCCTTCAGTCGACTCCTTCAGACATTAATCACCCCCCACAGCCCAAATGGAATGAAAAAGAAAAAGAATATATTATACTTATATATATTTTTTTGACTAATAGTCTACTAAAGGCAAATTTTGGCCAATCATAGTCGACTATCCAAATCCTTAGTCGGGGACAGCCTAGTACTTATGCACGCTAGAGAAGCGGGCTGAAAAATCGATTATCTATGACCTGGTCAGCGCTAACGTCATATACATGCATATATTCCAATCCGACTTCAGAACATCCCACTCCACTGACACATGCCTTCTCTATTTGAACGACCACATCAAACAAGAGGTGGACGCGGGCAAATACTGCGGCATGGTCACGCTGGACCTACAAAAAGCTTTCGACACTGTCAATCACTCCATTCTGATTGACAAGCTAATAGCAATTGGTTTTGATAGTCTATCAGTGAGCTGGATGCAATCCTACCTTGAGGGGAGGGAACAGATGGTGGAGGTAAACGGTACCCTGCAGTGAGTTGTGGTGTTCCACAAGGAAGCATACTAGGACCGCTACTGTTCCTAATTTATGCAAATGACATGTCGTCAGCTTGTGACTGCAACTTGTTCTTGTTCGCAGACGACTCAGCCCTGCTGGTCTCTGACAAGGACAAGTTACAGGTTGAAAAAACCCTCAGCTCAGAACTCGGCAGAATCTGCACCTGGCTCGCTGATAACAAACTATCATTACACCTGGGTAAAACAGAGTCCATTCTCTTCGGATCAAATAACAAACTCAGCAAGACCGACGGCTTCTCAGTTACAGTGGGTGACAATATTGTCACAAGGAAAGATGAAATTACATACCTAGGTTCCATCCTAGAGGCAAATCTTTCCTGTGACAAAATGGCATCCAATGTAATAAAAAAAGTCAACCAACAAACTCGATTCTTGTACCGGATCTCCTCTCTGGTAAACAAGAATACCCTGAAGACTCTGGCAGGAGCACTCATTCAAGGGTACTACGACTATGCTTGCACTTCATGGTACCAAAGCACCTCAAAGGCGCTAAAAACTAAATTACAAACATCTCAAAACAAACTGGTCAGACTACTGCTTGACCTTACTCCTAGAACCCACCTCACCCCTGCCCACTTTGACAACCTTGGATAGCTTAGAGTAGATGACAGAGTACAGCAACTTGCAATGGGCCTGGTCTACAAGATACACTACACCAGTGGTTCCCAAAGTCGGGGTCGCGACCCAAAGGTGTGCCGCGAGCAGCCACGGGAGGGCCGCAAGATGATTTCCAAAACATTTATTTTTATTTTTTTGTCAGGCCACTGAACTTAGAAGCAGGCCAGGACAGTGTTTCTAGTTGTATTCTAAAATTATATTCTATTGTATTCTAAAATGTGACTATATGGTTTTATATTAACTTAATAAATAAACAAAAACGAAAAATCTACTTATTTCAACGAACATTTCAAACTAAATAACAGATTATGCACTTAAAACGCTGAAAACAACCGAAGCAACAATAGTATTTTAATGAGGCTATTATTATTATCATTATTATTTTGCAACAAGTTAGCCCTCTCATAAATAGCACATATAAATGAATAACTAACTTGAACTAACTTAATAGGATTGAAGTGATATTTGGCTTAAAAAATTGGTCGCCTGGCAAAAAAAAAAAAAAAAAAAAGCCTGACGATGTGCATTGGGCCGCGGCTCTCTGACGCCTTATTTTCTGGGTCCCGGCCTCCTGAAAAGTTTGGGAACCCCTGCACTACACGACCAAGATACCCATGTACATGTCAAAATACTTCCCAAAGGTCAGTGAATACCACGATCACAACACCAGAGGGAGCTCCACAAATCATGTTAAACCCAGATTCGGCTCAAACAAGGGACTAAACACGTTTCGGAATTATGCCACATCGATGTGGAACGTCCTACCCAAAGCTGTAAAGGAATGTGAATCACTACCCACTTTCAAAACCACTCTCAAAGAACACCTACGGGAGAATGCAATTCGAAACTGGCCCCTGTAATTGTCCTAACCCAACCCCCTCCAATGTACAGTAAATGACCAAGTATGGTTGTCAATATTCCAATGTACAGTTTTGCTTGTACAGTTGTACAGTGTCCCCCACCAACCCCTCCTACCCAACCCCCCCACCCACCCAACCACCTCCAATGTACAGTCCCCCCCCCACCCAACCCCCCCTCCCACCTACCCAACCTCCTCCAATGTACAGTTTCTACGTCAAATGTATATACTCTCTTTTCTAGACTATTTTTGTATCACAAACAGTACTGTATTTGCAAATCTGGTATGTCATAAATGTATAGATGTAACAGTACTGTCTATCTGTATGTCGTGTATGTCATATATGTTATGATGAATTGAAAATGGGAGACCCTGATGTAAACAAGACGAAAGTCTTTCTCTGGTCTGCATCCCCTTAACAATTGTATGTATTGAGCTGTACTGTACTGTACCCATTCTGCAATCTGTTAATACAGATATATCATATCAATCAATCAATCAATCAATCAATACACACATATGAGACACATTGTGAAATATGTGAAAAAAACATCTGATTACCCCAAGACTGGTAAAATAGATTCCTTACCTCACATCAGATGTTCTGCAAAAAGATTATTCCAATTCCTGATCGCCATTCCAAATATCGATCGCGTTTATTGATCCAACGATCCAACCTCGAAAACACATATTCCACGCTGCTCTGAGGGTCCCCAATGAATGCAATCGTCTCGGGTTACATGCCTGAGAAGAAAAATGTGGAATCCGGTATTTTTCCCCCCCATGCATTTCCATTGAGTCCAATCCAATGGGTGCATTACCATCCGGGAGACGATAGGGGGCGGTATTTGCCCTTTTCGAGGTCAGAGCCAGTCCCAATGATAACGTGAGGCTGGATTGATGAAAAATGAATGGATATCGCTAATAAAAGCAATAACGATTAAATAACGAGATTTCTCGTCGTTGGCACTCAACGCATGGCGGCCAACAACGAGATTTCTCGTCGTTGGCACTCAAAGTGTTAAGACTGACTAGTTCAATGAAAAGCATAACTAGGCCTCATAAGAAATCTTATCTTAAAGTGTATTTTCTTTTTTGAACTGTAAACAACAGCACTTTCTGACATGCAAACAGGCTGGAAACCCACCAATCAAAGCCAATTTCACAGCAAGCCTCCCCCTAATCTGAAAAGGCAGACGCGCAGCAGTCTGATTCGTACGACCTGGCCTCACGTTGAGCTGAGAACATCTACACAGAGAGGGAACACAGGGGGAGACGTGGAATTTCACTCCTAACCCAAAACAAACAAGCCGTGTAAAAAATTTCTTTACATCATTTAAATGTTAACAGAGCTCTTCTGAATGCAGGCATTCCCTTCGCCTGGATGCCCAAACCATGCTGTGTCTATAGAGAGAGTCTAATCTATTGATCTATGGAGCAAATGTCCATGGTGCGCTTTCCCACACAATGGAAAGACTCGCCGGTCTGTGCAGCGCCTGAGAGCACAAGCCCCTCGCTTCCTCAGGACTATTGTCACAGGTCAGGACAGGACAGGGCGCTCCAAACTAACTGTTTATGACTATTGTCACAGGTCAGGACAGGACAGGGCTCTCCAAACTAACTGTTCAGGACTATTGTCACAGGTCAGGACAGGACAGGACAGGGCTCTCCAAACTGACTGTTTATGACTATTGTCACAGGTCAGGACAGGACAGGGCTCTCCAAACTAACTGTTTAGGATTATTGTCACAGGTCAGGACAGGACAGGGCTCTCCAAACTAACTGTTTAGGATTATTGTCACAGGTCAGGACAGGACAGGGCTCTCCAAACTAACTGTTCAGGACTATTGTCACAGGTCAGGACAGGACAGGGCTCTCCAAATTAACTGTTTAGGATTATTGTCACAGGTCAGGACAGGACAGGGCTCTCCAAACTAACTGTTTAGGATTATTGTCACAGGTCAGGACAGGACAGGGCTCTCCAAACTAACTGTTTATGACTATTGTCACAGGTCAGGACAGGACAGGGCTCTCCAAACTAACTGTTTAGGATTATTGTCACAGGTCAGGACAGGACAGGACAGGACTGAAGACTCTGGCAGGAGCACTCATTCAAGGGTACTACGACTATGCTTGCACCTCATGGTACCAAAGCACCTCAAAGGCGCTAAAAACAAGATTACAAACATCACAAAACAAACTGGTCAGACTACTACTTGACCTTACTCCTAGAACCCACCTCACCCCTGCCCACTTTGACAACCTAGGATGGCTTAGAGTAGACGACAGAGTACAGCAACTTGCAATGGGCCTGGTCTACAAGATACACTTGTACGACTAAGGTACCCGTGTACATGTCAAAATACTTCCCAAAGGTCAGTGAATACCACGACCACAACACCAGAGGAAGCTCAACAAATCATGTTAAACCCAGATTCGGCTCAAACAAGGGACTAAACACGTTTCGCAATTATGCCACATCAATGTGGAACGCCCTACCGCGTGAATATTAAAGGCAACCAACTTGTGTTCAGCTTTTCTCTGATTGGCCATGACCCCCCGCCCCCTTTTGCCGCGAACGCGGCAGGCAAGCGGCAGCGGTCCCAAATGAAATCCATCAGTGGAGGAAGCGGCAGCGGTCCCAAATGAAATCCATCAGTGGAGGCTGCATCAGTGGAGGACGCAGGCTGCTGACTGATTATGAAATGAATGAAGCACGGAGCATAATGTATAATGTTATTTCGCAGCGGTTGTAACGTCATAACATCAGTGGAGGACGCAGGCTGCTGACTGATTATGAAATGAATGAATGAAGCGCGGAGCATAATGTATAATTGAAGCGCGGAGCATAATGTATAATGTTATTTCGTAACGTCATAACATCAGTGGAGGCTGCTGACTGAACTAGAAACTGTACGCTGTAACGTTATGTTATTTCGCGTTTTTAACAACCAACTACCAGATTCACTCGTCACTGTACATCACTTCTGAAGTATAAACAAACTATACTGCTGTGACGATTTTGAATATCTTAACATGTATTTACGCGCATACAATTTTTTAGATGAATGATTGTGGATATAATATAGAAAACACATCATTATGATATTGTCAGATGGCGTTGTCAGATGTGTAGAATTCACCTACTTACAATTATTTTCATATAAAATACAATGGTGAGTGAGAAATGTATCTCCAGTGATAAAACCCAGTGCTCTATGATACACAGCGTGGATGGGCTTTCAGAGGGAGAGGCATGCATGTACATAATTTCACCATATGAAACATGTAACCTACTGTAGCTTACTGTACCTCTGCTTTGGCCTACAGCACAGCAGGTAATGGCGTTAATCAATGAAACATGTAACCTACACCTACTGTACCTTACTGTACCTCTGCTTTGGCCTACAGCACAGCAGGTAACGAAATAACATACATTATGCTCCGCGCTTCAATTATACATTATGCTTCGCGCTTCATTCATTCATTTCATAATCAGTCAGCAGCCTGCGTCCTCCACTGATGTTATGATGTTACAAACGCCGCGAAATAACATTATGCTCCGTGCTTCATTCATTCATTTCATAATCAGTCAGCAGCCTGCGTCCTCCACTGATGCAGCCTCCACTGATGGATTTCATTTGGGACCGCTGCCGCTTCCTCAACTCTCAGCCGCGTCTCTCAGTGCGGATAAGGGCGTGTGCTAGGGCGGTCACGTGGCCGTGTGGCCAATCAGAGAAACGCTGAATGAAAAGCTGAACACAAGTTGGTTGCCTTTAATATTCACGCCGCCCTACCCAAAGCTGTAAAGGAATGTGAATCCCTACCCACATTCAAAACCGCTCTTAAAGAGCACCTACGGGAGGCTGCAATTCGAAACTGGCCACCGTAAATCTCCAACCCCCCCACCCCCTCCTAATAGACAGTCTCCTCCCCACCGCATGTATATATTCTCTCCCCGCCGTATGTATATTTTTCTCCCACTCACCCACCCCCTCCAAATGTACAGTCCCCTCCCCATCATATGTATATACTCTGTCAGGATCTATGGGTAACAGTACTGTATATTTGAATACCGTATCCTCACAAATGTATCAGTACTAAATACCTGTATGTCCCTATGCCATAAATGTCATGTATGTTGAGTATGTCATAAATGTCAATATGAATTGAAAATTGGGGACCCTGATGTAAACAAGACAAACGTCTTTCTCTGGTCTGCATCCCCTTAACACAATGGCGCCAGACCACGGAGATCTCTGTGTTTCGATTCCACCCGTTGTGGACAGAAGCACGGATATATCCGTGGCAAGTTGTTATTGCTTTTATTCCATTTTAATAACCTATTCAAGGTCGCCGAGCGGCACTGCAGATTTACCCTACTCTTTGAATTTGCCAACGTGCATTACCGGCCAGATCCTCTTAGGGGCACTATCGTGATAATGGAGTGTTCACTGTGGCAGAAGTTGTCTTTTTTTTTTGGATCTCTAATGTAGTTTTGTACTCATCTGAAGCGATAGCTATTGTCTGTTGCACGGGATACGTTTTGAATTGCGGATTTCACTATGCAATAAGGGGATTTATCATCAGCCAATGGACATATCGATCTACCAGATGGCGATCGATAACGGGGAAATGCTCGGGGGGATCCAACCGGCTCATGGTAAGATCTTTTTCACGTAAACTACAGCCCGATCGAGCATTGTTATGATACGATACGATCGGCCTATGTGGCTAGTTAGACGAACACGGTTATTGGTAATCAATAATAAGAAACAACGTCCCCCGCCCCCCTCCCCTTTCATGCATACATGCTTGAGGATCGTGCCGATCATATGCAGTTTGAGTTTTAACTGTAGCATCTGTATAACGGAAATGCCATTGGATATAACGTTAGCAGCTATTAGCCCTATATCTAGCCTTCCAGAAAATATACTAGACCAAATCCCGTATAACGCTTATATTCACGGCGCTATAAAATGAGAACGTATTGATGATTTTTTTTTCTTTAAGCCATTTTGAAGGGACGTTTATGGACTCAATTGACAATGAGAATGGACAGATAGCAATACTATAAAGTATAGATTTAGCTCTACAAACAGCCCCACGTCTGTTTACATTTGCCGGTCCTCTAGAGATTTATTAGGCGCATTCCAATGGCCCCGAATGTGTTAACAATTGTGTGTATTGAGCCGTACTGTATTGTACCCTATTGAGCCGTACTGTATTGTACCCATTCTGCAATCTGTTAAATAAAGTTTTCATTCATTCATTCATTCATTCACAGTGCTGGGACCCACTCTCCTCTGGCCAAGGTGCGAGTTGCGCAGTCCCCCCGTGTGTTTCAAACAACTAGTCTCCAGGACACTGTCTGTGTTTCAAACAGCTAGTCTCCAGGACTCTGTCTGTGTTTCAAACAGCTAGTCTCCAGTACTCTGTCTGTGTTTCAAACAGCTAGTCTCCAGTACTCTGTCTGTGTTTCAAACAGCTAGTCTCCAGTACTCTGTCTGTGTTTCAAACAGCTAGTCTCCAGTACTCTGTCTGTGTTTCAAACAGCTAGTCTCCAGTACACTGTCTGTGTTTCAAACAGCTAGTCTCCAGGACACTGTCTGTGTTTCAAACAGCTAGTCTCCAGGACACTGTCTGTGTTTCAAACAGCTAGTCTCCAGGACTCTGTCTGTGTTTCAAACAGCTAGTCTCCAGGACACTGTCTGTGTTTCAAACAGCTAGTCTCCAGTACACTGTCTGTGTTTCAAACAGCTAGTCTCCAGGACACTGTCTGTGTTTCAAACAGCTAGTCTCCAGGGCCCTCATGCATCAACGTGGACGTAGAACTTGACCTACTTCCACACGTAAGCACGGAATGTAGAACTAGCGCACGCACAGGGAAGTCGGCATTCATCACACTTGCGTACGCAGGCTCTACGCACACCTGTCATGATGAATACCACTTTGTTCTACCGTCAATGCTCGTGCATGATTATCCATATATGGTCATGAAAATGAGGAAACACCCCCCATGGGATGTGAAATAATGGACCGACCCGTTAGAAACTCCACAGAGAATTCACTGCTGTCGAACCAAGAAGACACTATCGCGTATTATGGGATAAATAATAAAAGGCGGACTTGTAAACGGTGATGTCAGATATCAACGGCTCCCTAAGACCATTGCTGCAATTCTGCCTGGAC
The DNA here is from genome assembly GCF_963971535.1 of Notolepis coatsorum. Lineage (NCBI taxonomy): Eukaryota > Metazoa > Chordata > Actinopteri > Aulopiformes > Paralepididae > Notolepis > Notolepis coatsorum. The sequence goes on along the minus strand of NC_140170.1, from coordinate 177,612,429 downwards.
AGCTCAAAATACTAATAAAGACCGTTCGTTGACCACTGTTTGGCGTTGGTTGTGTGTCATTATAACCGTGCTGTAATATGAATGCCTTTATTAGTTGTGTTCGATTGGCTATATGATTTTTAGATGCATCTATTTCGTTGTCGGCTAATAAAGACCGCGCTGGAATATGACTGCCTTTTCCCGTGTTGTTTGATTAATACCCCAGGGATTAAAGTTCTCCTCAATTTTATTCCAAATTGCGATGGATCTCCCGTCAATTTTCTACCTGCTGCATATGATTTCTAGAGGCATACTACAATCTATTTTGATGTCAGTATTGGGTAGCCTATATAAACAATAATACGAGAGCATATACAAGAACAATGAATCTCACTGCATGTATGTAGCCTGCCTTTCAATACATGAACTTGAATTCCATCATGTTTGTGTGCGGGACTCACAAGGCTGTAGTCACAATGGGTGGTACCGGTACAGTAATAATAACAGTCCACACAATATCACGCGATCCATGCCATAGCCTATGTTCTATTAGGACATGATCTGTGGGGTGTGGGAAGATGAACAGCGATGAGATGGAGGGTTCCCCCTCTTGGGGGGGGCCCTCCAAGAGAGGAGATGATGTTTGTATTGTGATTGTATGACAAGAGGAGCAGAGAAGAAGGAGACAGAGACGATATAAATGTGTTTTGAAGATGAGAAGAAGAAGAAGAGGAGTGTAAACTTTCTCAAGTGTGGGCGAAGCAAGAATTGTGGAGGGCAGTAATACGCCACGATGCGTCTACACTGCCGGAAATCAAATAAGAAGAAGATCTGTGACGACAAATGTTCTAGAATGTTTGATTAAGATATCATACTCTGACAGCATGCCTATGAGCAACAAAAACGCGAACTTGAATCCCATCATATACATAGTCTGTCCACTATAGTGTCATTGCAATGCGTTTTCTATTCTTTCTTATACAGTAAAAAGGGGGAAGAACACTATATTCATATGACTTGTATTCTGCTTACAGCTTCGAAGTTCCACTTGTTTCGTTTAACGTAAAGCCTTTTAAATATAATCAAAACGTTCCCGTGTTTCTGCGGTCTGCGCAGAATAATAACGAGTTGAGCTTTATGATTTATGATGAATTGAAAATGGGGGACCCTGATGTAAACAAGACGAAAGTTGGTCTGCATCCCCAATCAACAATTGTATGTACTGAGCTGTACTGTACTGTACCCATTCTGCAATCTGTTAATAAACTTTTCAATCAATCAATCAATCAAGCTACGCGGAGCGCAGTCAGTCAGTACACCCCGTATATTCCGATAACGCTATATAAACCATGCTGCATTCATTCTGAGAGAAAGATCTATTATTCCAAATGCTATTTATAGGGTTTTGACCATAATTACACTACTGTTGCTATTTTACAATGAACTATAATGAACTACGGTTCGTACAGAACGTGCCAGTGTTATTATGCACAGAAGCTCATTTCCTTGTTGTAATAATATATTCTACCACTGGGAGCTAGGTACGCCAGGTCTGAACTGTGCGTAGATGTAAGCACGAAGTCAAGTTCAAGTTCAAATTGATGAATCCCACTCTTTGCTTAGAAATGATCGTACGCACAGGGTAAGCACAGATCTGTGCGTAGAACACGTTGATGCATGAGGGCCCAGGACTCTGTCTGTGTTTCAAACAGCTAGTCTCCAGGACTCTGTCTGTGTTTCAAACAGCGCTCCGAGGGTACGGAGGTCTCACCCCGTGTGGACGTCTCACCCCATGTGGAGGTCTCACCCAGGCCCCCGTGTGGAGGTCTCACCCCGTGTGGAGGTCTCACCCAGGCCCCCGTGTGGAGGTCTCACCCCATGTGGAGATCTCACCCTACCCCCATGTGGAGGTCTCACCCCGTGTGGAGGTCTCACCCCGTGTGGAGGTCTCACCCCGTGTGGAGGTCTCACCCCGTGTGGAGGTCTCACCCCATGTGGAGATCTCACCCTACCCCCGTGTGGAGGTCTCACCCCGTGTGGAGGTCTCACCCCGTGTGGAGGTCTCACCCCATGTGGAGATCTCACCCTACCCCCATGTGGAGGTCTCACCCCGTGTGGAGGTCTCACCCCGTGTGGAGGTCTCACCCCGTGTGGAGGTCTCACACCGTGTGGAGGTCTCACCCCATGTGGAGGTCTCACCCCGTGTGGAGGTCTCACCCCATGTGGAGGTCTCACCCCGTGTGGAGGTCTCACCCCGTGTGGAGGTCTCACCCTGACCCCGTTTAAATGTATCCAAAACCAAAGAAATGATTATCTCACCAAAACACATAGATGTGGCTCCAACAACCATCCATTGTGGAAATTGTCCAGAACTACAAATACTTAGGAACTGTGTTTGATGACAAACTCAAATTTAGCGACAACGCAGATGTTATAATAAAAAAGGCCTATCAGCGTCTGTACCGTCTTCGCAAAGTCGACTCCTATGGACCAGAGAATTCTGACGTTTTATTCTTCCTTTATTGAGAGTATTCTAACCTTTTCATTTGTATGTTGGTTCACATCCCTCTGTGAAAGAGACAAGAACAAACTGCAAGGTGTTGTCAACCTTAGCTCAAAATGTATCGGCAGAACACAAAGATCCCTAGTGCAGTTTTACAGTGCTCAAGAAAGCACATAAGATAATTGATGACTCCACACGTGTCCTTCATGCGTGTTTTGATCTGCTGCCCTCAGGAAAGCGCTTTAGACAGCCTGCCTGTAAAACAAACAGAAGGGGGGAGCTCCCGTAGCTCACCGCGTACCTCGGCGCTATTTCTGCGTCGGGGACAACCGTGCTCGTCACGGATCTGGGGTACACGAGTTCGATTCCCGGACCCGCCGTATTTTCTCAGAGTGTCTTCCCCTACTCTACATCCCATTCAACCTGTTTCTGTCGGTCATGCTTGACCAGAAAAGCGTTAAACGCTAAAAAATAAAGTTAAAAAAAAAAAAAAAAAAAACAGAAGGTAGTTTGGGTTTGTTCCAGAGTATCCACAGTGCAAGGAATGGTCAGTTCACTAAATGTGCAGTTTTGACCCCTTAATTTGAATATTTTTTTTTTTTACGAAAGTGCACTTTTTTTTGTACTGAATTTATTTATTGGACTCGACGGATCAACAATGTAGGGATCCCGTTCTGGCAGTGTCATGTCTCTTGTGCTTTGGAGTGTCATGCATGTCTCTTGTCCTCTGTTCTTTCTTGAAGTGCAGCTGTTTGCTGTATTCATGCTCTAAATTGCCCCTTGCGGGACTAATAATGTTTTTTTTTAATTGAATTGAAGGTCTCACCCTGGCCCCCCATGAGGAGGTCTCACCCTGGCCCCCGTGTGGAGGTCTCACCCTGGCCCCCCATGAGGAGGTCTCACCCTGGCCCCCATGAGGAGGTCTCACCCTGGCCCCCCATGTGGAGGTCTCACCCTGGCCCCCCATGTGGAGGTCTCACCCTGGCCCCCCATGAGGAGGTCTCACCCTGGCCCCCCATGAGGAGGTCTCACCCTGGCCCCCATGAGGAGGTCTCACCCTGGCCCCCATGAGGAGGTCTCACCCTGGCCCCCATGTGGAGGTCTCACCCTGGCCCCCCATGAGGAGGTCTCACCCTGGCCCCCATGTGGAGGTCTCACCCTGGCTCCCATGTGGAGGTCTCACCCTGGCCCCCCATGTGGAGGTCTCACCCTGGCCCTCATAAGGAGGTCTCACCCTGGCCCCCCATGAGGAGGTCTCACCCTGGCCCTCATAAGGAGGTCTCACCCTGGCCCCCATGAGGAGGTCTCACCCTGGCCCCCGTGAGGAGGTCTCACCCTGGCCCCCCATGTGGAGGTCTCACCCTGCCCCCCATGTGGAGGTCTCACCCTGGCCCCCCATGTGGAGGTCTCACCCTGGCCCCCATGTGGAGGTCTCACCCTGGCCCCCATGTGGAGGTCTCACCCTGGCCCCCATGTGGAGGTCTCACCCTGGCCCCCATGAGGAGGTCTCACCCTGGCCCCCATGAGGAGGTCTCACCCTGGCCCCCCATGAGGAGGTCTCACCCTGGCCCCCGTGTGGAGGTCTCACCCTGGCCCCCATGTGGAGGTCTCACCCTGGCCCCATGAGGAGGTCTCACCCTGGCCCCTGTGTGGAGGTCTCACCCTGGCCCATGAGGAGGTCTCACCCTGGCCCCTGTGTGGAGGTCTCACCCTGGCCCCCATGAGGAGGTCTCACCCTGCCCCCCATGTGGAGGTCTCACCCTGGCCCCCATGAGGAGGTCTCACCCTGGCCCCCCATGAGGAGGTCTCACCCTGCCCCCCGTGAGGAGGTCTCACCCTGGCCCCCATGTGGAGGTCTCACCCTGGCCCCCCATGAGGAGGTCTCACCCTGTCCCCCCATGAGGAGGTCTCACCCTGGCCCCCCATGAGGAGGTTTCACCCTGGCCCCCATGAGGAGGTCTCACCCTGGCCCCCATGAGGAGGTCTCACCCTGCCCCCCGTGAGGAGGTCTCACCCTGGCCCCCATGTGGAGGTCTCACCCTGGCCCCCCATGAGGAGGTCTCACCCTGTCCCCCCATGTGGAGGTCTCACCCTGGCCCCCATGTGGAGGTCTCACCCTGGCCCCCATGTGGAGGTCTCACCCTGGCCCCCATGTGGAGGTCTCACCCTGGCCCCCATGAGGAGGTCTCACCCTGGCCCCCATGAGGAGGTCTCACCCTGGCCCCCCATGAGGAGGTCTCACCCTGGCCCCCGTGTGGAGGTCTCACCCTGGCCCCCATGTGGAGGTCTCACCCTGGCCCCATGAGGAGGTCTCACCCTGGCCCCTGTGTGGAGGTCTCACCCTGGCCCATGAGGAGGTCTCACGCTGGCCCCCCATGAGGTCTCACCCTGGCCCCCCATGAGGTCTCACCCTGGCCCCCCATGAGGAGGTCTCACCCTGGCCCCCATGTGGAGGTCTCACCCTGGCCCCCATGTGGAGGTCTCACCCTGGCCCCCATGTGGAGGTCTCACCCTGGCCCCCATGTGGAGGTCTCACCCTGGCCCCCATGAGGAGGTCTCACCCTGGCCCCCCATGAGGAGGTCTCACCCTGGCCCCCATGTGGAGGTCTCACCCTGGCCCCCATGTGGAGGTCTCACCCTGGCCCCCGTGAGGAGGTCTCACCCTGGCCCCCATGAGGAGGTCTCACCCTGGCCCCCATGAGGAGGTCTCACCCTGGCCCCCCATGAGGAGGTCTCACCCTGGCCCCCATGAGGAGGTCTCACCCTGGCCCCCGTGAGGAGGTCTCACCCTGGCCCCCATGTGGAGGTCTCACCCTGGCCCCCATGTGGAGGTCTCACCCTGGCCCCCATGTGGAGGTCTCACCCTGGCCCCCCATGAGGAGGTCTCACCCTGCCCCCCATGAGGAGGTCTCACCCTGGCCCCCCATGAGGAGGTCTCACCCTGGCCCCCATGAGGAGGTCTCACCCTGGCCCCCCATGAGGAGGTCTCACCCTGGCCCCCCATGAGGAGGTCTCACCCTGGCCCCCCATGAGGAGGTCTCACCCTGGCCCCCCATGAGGAGGTCTCACCCTGGCCCCCATGAGGAGGTCTCACCCTGCCCCCCATGAGGAGGTCTCACCCTGGCCCCCATGTGGAGGTCTCACCCTGGCCCCCATGTGGAGGTCTCACCCTGGCCCCCATGTGGAGGTCTCACCCTGGCCCCTGTGTGGAGGTCTCACCCTGGCCCCCATGTGGAGGTCTCACCCTGGCCCCTGTGTGTGCTGGGGCCAGGTTCAGTCACTAAGCCCACGTGACCCTACGCTAGCACGCCCCCCTTATCGCCGGCAGTTATCGATTACGCCCGCGCATGAGCCACGACAAGCGCCTTCAATGACAGAGCTCTCATATTTGCGAATGCATAAACTATATCTTAAATGATGGCTATGTGTCTAATATGGCCGTCGCTTATCAATGACTTGTTTTGTTTACATCCGGGTGAACGCTGTTGCATTCGCAAATATGAGAGCCAGCAATACGCAGCTCCAGTTAACCTAATTTATACCGTAATGAATCATTAGAAAAATATACCGTTAACTGGAATATGTTGTTTCTTTACACATATGTTGGATTATGTAATTGGTTTGTCATGACAAACCAATAAAAAATCGCTACTTTACATCAGGGTGAACGCTGTTACGCTGCCACCACCCATTTCAATGACAGAGCTCTCATATTTGCGAATGCATAAACTATATCTTAAATGATTGCTATGTGTCTAATATGGCCGTCGCTTATCAATGACTTGTTTTGTTTACATCAGGGTGAACGCTGTTGCATTCGCAAATATGAGAGCTCTGTCAATTGATAAGCGACACATAGCCATATTAGACACAGCCATAATTTAAGATATAGTTTATGCATTCGCAAATATCTTAAATTATGGCTATGTGTCTAATATGGCCAACGCTTATCAATTGACAGAGCTCTCATATTTGCAAATGCAACAGCGTTCACCCTGATGTAAACAAAGCAAGTCATTGATAAGCGACGGCCATATTAGACACATAGCCATAATTTAAGATATAGTTTATGCATTCGCAAATATGAGAGCTCTGTCATTGAAGTGGGTGGTGATAGCGTAACAGCGTTCACCCTGATGTAAAGTAGTGATTTTTTATTGGTTTGTCGTGACAAACCAATTACATAATCCAACATATGTGTAAAGAAACAATATATTCCAGTTAACGGTGTATATTTTTTTAATGATTCATTACGGTATAAATTAGGTTAACTGGAGCTGCGTATTGCTGGCTCTCATATTTGCGAATGCAACAGTGTTCACCCTGATGTAAACAAAGCAAGTCATTGATAAGCGACGGCCATATTAGACACATAGCCATAATTTAAGATATAGTTTATGCATTCGCAAATATGAGAGCTCTGTCATTGAAGGCGCTTGTCGCGGCTCATGCGCGGGCGTAAGCGATAACTGGCGGCGATAAGGGGGGCGTGCTAGCGTAGGGTCACGTGGGCTTAGTGGCCAATCGAGAGGGACCCGGAAACCGAACAGCGCTGTAGAAGGCATAGACGCGGCCAGGTTCAGTCTGCTGCCTCAGGGGAGGGGGGGGGGGGCGTGTGCTGGGGCCAGGTTCAGTCTGCTGCCTCAGGGGAGGGGGGGGGGGGGGGGGGGGGGCGTGTGCTGGGGCCAGGTTCAGTCTGCTGCCTCAAGGGAGGGGGGGGGGGGGGGGGGGGGGGGGGCGTGTGCTGGGGCCAGGTACAGTCTGCTGCCTCAAGGGGCCCGGTATAGGTGGGCAACGCGCCAAATCCTTTTGATGTGTTTCCCCAAGTGTGACTAATAACCGTAACGTTATCCCCAAACAAGAACAACTGTTATTACATTACACTATAACATTTTTGGCAATTGGTTATATTTTTTGTATTGCACAGCACTTACCCCTAACAGGGTCTGTTTGATCCAGCCCTGGTCCCCACATGTGTTCATGCTGAAGCTAGCCTGAGCACATGGCCTTTTCATCATTATCATCATAATATATACGTTAAGCACGGTTACAGATACATAAATTACAAAAACACACATTATGAGTAAACTGTTGTTTATTCAGATTGTTTGTGAAATGATTGAGTGTTTGTGTCTGCTCTCCTGCAACTCACCATGCCTCTAGTTTACCTGGGAACTAGAGCTGGGCGGTTCCTGACTCATCCGGGTTAAAGATCCGAGTCTATATGTACTGAATCAGGAATCCGAGGTCTCCATTAAGCCGGATCCTATGAGTCCTCTGTTTGACTGCTGCAGTGCTGCCTGCCAAGTACACACCAGTGTTGTAGTACTCAAGTCCGAGTCCTGGACTGATTTTCAGGACCCATGACTCGACTTGGACTTGAGCATTGACTGCATTCGGACTCGGAAGGTGCAGACGAGGACTCGGTCTTGTTAATTGATAAATACAGTTATTTATATATTGATTTTTTTTGTAATAGGCCCTAATCATTTGGCATAAGATATTGATGGCTATATTAATACAGTGACATTATTTAATTTAGGTGGTGACGGGTGTCATTTATGTTTAATGTAGACCTTTTTTTATTTGTATGTCAGCTCTTTGACTGCCAGAGTGGAGTGGACTCAACCTTGATGACTTGGACTTAGACTCGGACTAGGGTAATGGGGACTCGACTCTGACTCGACTCAGGCTCGAGATTTAGTGACTCGACTACAACACTGGTACACGCAAAACGGAAAGACTGCGAACTCAGATGATTCGTTCAATGACTCGATTAGCGGACTCACCGGAAACACAGCAGACTCCGATGATAATCGTAATCCTGTCGTCGCTGAAAATGAGGGAAACCTCTGTGCTTTTCAAAATAAAGGTTTAATGAATTCCGTTCATTTTACATTTACATTTAGTCATTTGGCTGACGCTTTTATCCAAAGCGACTTACAAGTTCTGTACGACAAGTCATCAGGAAGGGCACAACTCTATCAGCTGAGTAACAATGTTCATCAAAGTGTTGAGTGCTACAGTGTAGGTTAGTATATTAGGACAAGTGCATGACAGTAAGGTTAGTTAGGGTTATATTTATTTTATTTCACTAACATTTCACTAACTTCACTCCAGTCAGTGATTCTAAGTAATAAGTTAAATATTGCAATAAACAAGTTTTTAAACACTGGTGTTCGTTATGTGGCTGATATATTTTATGCACATGCTATGATGATGGTTATGATTATTATTATCAGTAGTAGTGTTATAGACTAGTAAATAATGCATATTTTATTGTAAGCAAAACAACAACAAACTGGAGTAGAAGGCCTGGAGTATCTTCCCCGATACTCTGAACTTCCTTAACTGTCTCAGGTGGTAGAGGCGCTGCTTCGCCTTCTTTACGACTGAGTCTATGTGTGTTGTCCATGTCAGATCCTCTGAGATGTGGACCCCCAGGTACTTAAAGCTGCTCACCCTGTCCATGGTAGCCCCGTTTATCCTCAGTGGTGTGTGTGTCCCCTGCTGTGTTCTCCTAAAATCCACAATCAGCTCCTTGGTTTTACCAATGTTCAGGAACAGGCTGTTGTCATGACACCAGCGTGCCAGTGCATCAACCTCCTCCCGGTAGGCCTTCTCGTCGTTGTCAGAGATCAGCCCCACCACCACTGTGTCGTCCGCAAACTTCACTATGGAGTTGGAGCTGAACTTGGCCACACAGTCATGTGTGTAGAGTGAATACAGCAGGGGGCTCAGAACACAGCCCTGGGGGGACCCGATACTCAGGGTGATGGTGATGGAGGTCTGACCCCCCACCCTGACCGCCTGAGGCCTTTCACTCAGAAAGTCCAGTATCCAGGCGCTCAAAGCGGAGCTCAGACCCAGCTCAATCAGCTTGTCCACCAGTCTGGTGGGGACTATGGTGTTGAAAGCTGAGCTATAGTCAATGAACAACAGTCTCACATAGCCCCCCTTCTGGCTGTCTAGGTGAGAGAGGGTACTGTGTAGTACCTGAGAGACCACATCGTCAGTGGACCTGTTTGACCTGTATGCAAATTGCAAAGGGTCCATATCACTGGGGAGGGAGGCACAAATATAATCCTTAACCAGCCTCTCAAAACATTTCATGACCACAGAGGTGAGTGCCACCGGTCTGTAGTCATTAAGACATGCTGGGGAGGATTTCTTTGGTACCGGGATTATAGTGGACACCTTGAAGCAGGCAGGGACCACGGCCTCAGCCAGGGATAGATTAAATATGGTGGTGAACACTGGGGCTAGCTGGTTAGCACAGGACTTAAGTATACGTCCTGTTATCCCATTTGGGCCAGCTGCTTTCCGGGTGTTCACCCACATAAATGCTCTTCTCACTGTGTTCCGTCAATGAGAGAGTGCCCCCCCCCCCCCCCTCCACGACGACCGGTGCGTCAGTGACGTCGTTAGCCGGTGAGCTAGCGTCGCCACTGTTTGCACCGAACCGCGGGAGAGAGAGCTAGAGGAGGAAGAGAGAGAGGAGGAAGAGAGAGAGTGAGGGGAGGAAGGGAGAGAATTAGAGGAGGGAGAGAGAGAGAACTAGGAGGAAGAGAGGGAGCTAGAGGAGGAAGAAAGTGGGGTAGGAGGAGAGAGAGCTAGAGGAGGAAGAGAGAGAGCTAGAGGAGGAGGAGAGGAAGAGAGCTAGAGGATGAAGAGAGAGCTAGAGGAGGAGGAAGAGAGAGAGCTAGAGGATGAAGAGAGAGCTAGAGGAGGAGGAGAGAAAGAGAGAGCTAGAGGATGGAGAGTGGGGGAGGAAGAGAGAGAGCTAGATGAGGAAGAGGGTGAGGGAGGAAGAGAGCTAGAGGAAGAGAGTGCTAAAGGAGGAGAGTGAGGGTGAGAGAAAATGAAAGAGAATGCAGAGAGCAGAAACGAGACTTCTGGAAAATAAACGGGGTGTAGAGTATCAAAGGCAGGGGGGGGGCAAGACAGGCATTCCGTTGTTCAAGCTAATTATTAGTGGAAAATAATAACAACAGATGGATCTCGAGCGATCCCGGTGCTGGAGAACAGATGATGAAACGTGAGAGCGGTGTCGAGAGAGGGACACAGTCGCACACAGCTCTTAGCACCAGATGTGAACTTCCACAAGGACAGTCTACTGTGTGCTCTCTCTCTCGCGCTCTTTTTTTCCCTCTCTCACTGGTCACCACTTGTGAGGTCAGCATGACACACCTCCAGAGAGGTGTGCAGAGAGGGAAACCAGCCCGCCTACCGCCCGTCTCCATGGGCATCTGAAGTCAGATCGCACATGTGGAGCCTCCTGCGTTTGTCCGGGTGATGAATCGAAGCTGTGCCTCTTCCCCACAACGAGGGGGTGGCCGGCGGATTGTGAACACATGCTCGGCCTCGCTGTTGTGAGACGGGTGACGGGGAGATGTGAGAGTGTCACGTTGAGTCACTTATAGCACATTTAAAAACAACAGGGGTTGAGCCAAAGTGCTTTTCCAGTAATTGAAATAGAATACATAGCGATAAGAAAGACAAGGCGGGGCGGCTAGGTGGTGTAGTGGGCAAGGCGCTCGCCATCAACGCTGGGTTCGAGTCCAGCTCTCGGCGTTGCTATCAGCTTGGCTGGTCGTTCATACTAACACAATTGGCAGTGTTAGGGGTGGGAAAGCTGATGGGTGGGTCCTGGGCGTTGTGGACAGCGACCCCTACAGTTCGGTCGGGGCGCCTGCACAGCGAGGGTAGGATCTGGAGGGAGGTAGTGTGACCTTCCACACGTTACACTCTCCCAGTGAGAGTCCGCGCTGCCAGGCTGGCTGCCGGCTGGCTGCACATGTGTCGGAGGAAAGCATGTGACAGTCTCCGGCCTCCCGGACCAACAGTAGGGGGGGGGTGCGCAACAACCAGGAAGGGGGTTGGGAATTGGCATAACGACTAACAGTGGGATGGGAGAAAAATCGGAAAAAGGAGGGGGGGGGAAAGATAATAAAAAAATTAAAATAAAATAAAAAAAAAACGAGGCGGCGTGGCAGAACAGGACGAGGACAAGCGAACACAGTACAGACATGCAATAAAATTATTAAAAATTATTAAAAAATAATTAATAATAAAAAATAGGATAAAAAAGTTACTCAAACTGCACTAAAGGCAAGAGAAAAAAGGTGGGTCTTTAGATGTGATTTAAATATTTCAATAGTGGAATAGATTAATAGCATAGAAGAACTTTATTGATCCCGAGGGAAATTCAGCACCACAGATCGCTCACAATAAACATTTGGGTCGTCTGCAACAGGTTCACTAAGCCAAAACACAGGTGCAGACACAAACAAGCAGAGACTATGTGGAATCAGAGTATAACCCAAATGTCGGGTGTATTTAATGAGAAAAGAAGAGTAACATAATCCAGTCGCTAGACAGTCCAGGGAGTGAGCGGGTACAGGGTACACACAGTATGGTAAGACATAGGAGACTAGGCCAGAATGTCTTCCCCTGCTCTATATCCCGTTTCACCCTGTATCTGTCGGTCATGCTTGACCAGAAAAGCGATAAACGCTAAAAAATTAAGTAAAAAAAAAAAGACATAGGAGACTAGCCAATATGTTATGGGAGCATTGGGAGTAGGACTATGCAACAGACGGTACAGTAAGACGTAAGACACAGGGAGTGACAATAGAGTAACTGGACACTGTGCAGAACACAGAACAGCAACACAAGGGGGACTGAATAAGCACTAGGCTGATTGATTGATTGAAAACTTTAATTAATGGAATGGGTACAGTACAGCTCAATACACACAATTGTTAATGGGATGCAGACCAGAGAAATACTTTAGTCTTGTTTACATCAGGGTCCCCCATTTTCAATTCATAATAACATTTATGACATACACAATATACAGATATGCAGTACTGTTACATTTGTGACATACAAAATATGCAAAGTACTGTTAAACAGAGATCCTAACAGTAAATATATACATACGAGGGGGAGGGAACTGTACATTAAGAGGGGGTGGGTGGGTGGATCAGACATTTACTGTCATAATCACGGCGAGAGCCTTCCTCACCCCTCCTCCTTCCACACCATCACGGCGAGAGCCTTCCTCACCCCTCGTCCTTCCGTACCCTTATATGGGCAGCATCCGGCCCCTGCGTTCCCACGCTGCGGAGGGAGATCAATCAACACGGCTGTGAGGGATTCCCTCATCATCAGACCCCTACTTCAGCCCACGGATCCTGCTCTCCCTCGTCGCAGTGTTAACCTAACAACCTAGGTACGACGACAAACCCTAGCCTTGCTACTCTGTTCTTGTTGAATACCTTGTCCTAATCTTGTTCTCCCTGTGCCCAGGACCACCGCTCCCGAGACACCACCCACCTGGACGCTCCTGTGCTGCACGAGGAGTGCACCTGCTCACATCTATTTGCACATTCCTGTTGTCATACCTGTCTGCTTGGTGCCTACAATTAAAATCAACCTAAAATGCTCCATTCTCTCTTCTCCTGTGTTCTGCTATTGGGCTCCGCCACGGCTGCCCTAACATTTACGGGGGCCAGTTTCGAATTGCAGGTGGGTAGGGATTCACATTGATGTGGCATAATTGCGAAACATGTTTAGACCCTTGTTTGTGCAGAATCTGGGTTGAACATGATTTGTGGAACTCCCTCTGGTGTTGTAGTCGTGGTATTCACTGACCTTTGGGAAGTATTTCGACAGAACATTGTAGAGAGAGAGAATGGTAAGGGAGCGGGGATTAATCCTAGTCAAATGCTATGAAGTCGATGTGGGTTTTGAAGCGGGATTTAAAAGCATCCACAGAGGGAGCAGATCTTATGTCTGGGGAAAGACCATTCCATAGCCTGGGGGCCACTGCTGCAAACGAGCGGTCACCTCGAGTCTTAGACTTGGTGCGAGGGACAGTCAGGAGGGCCATGTTGGAGGATCTAAGGGACATGGGGCGGAGTAGGGGGTTAGGAGGTCTGAGATATACACGGGGGCTACGCCAGTCATTGCCTTAAAAACAAAAAAGAGGATTTTAAAATATATTCTCAGGGTGACAGGGAGCCAATGGAGGGAGGCCAGCATGGGGTGATGCGTTCCCTCCTTTTAGTGCCATCAGCCTGGCTGCTGAGTTCTGAACCAGCTGGAGACGGGATAAGGATGTTTGGTTGATGCCTGTGTACAGGGAATTACAATAACATTAACCTCCATATCATAACATTAATCTCACCTTAACACATTGGTCGCCAAGAACGACTTACGCCGCTTTTGCCTGCCATGCGTTGAACGCCAACAACGGCGTAAATCGTTTTTGGGATCAATATTTCATTTTTTCGCCATGGCATTCATAATTCATCCAGTCTCCCTCCAGACTGCAGCGGCACCCTGTATGAGATTACAACGCCTCAATACCACCGCCTGGTGGATGGTCGGGCGAGTTACACTCTCGCCAAAACCGGAAGTGGCGCTGGTGCATCGAGGAAATCGCTCCGGCAGTAATATCTTGTTACGTGGATCCAGACAAACACTATAGTGCATTTGGATCGCTTTCTAAACTCAATCGATATGATTTCGGCGTTTATTGCGCCATACAAACCGGAAATGGATCTAGGGGATCGGCGTCAAATAATTGGGATCTTTTTCCTCCAGTCTCATCAGCGAACGGTAAGAGGACACTAATGTTATTTTCTGCCCGATTGTTTATTCATTTCACTGCAAACCATCTGATCAATATATCAACCCATACTAAATAAAGCCGTTACTGACGATCAAGGAATTATAAACGACCCCCCCCTTTCCTTCACGCATGATGAAGCATAATGTATACCGATCATATACATTTGAATTTTTTAATATAGCGTGTATAGGAAAGAAACACCAATTGATAATCTATCATATGCGTCTCTTGTTTTTGGAATTACAGCCGAAAACTGACGAAAAATGACACAATCATGGCTTAAATACTGTGGGTTCCAAATTTAGCGAGCCACTGGTTAAAAATGATGATCAGACAGGCTTGGTCGTATATGGTAGTCTAAGGATGAATCTGGTCTCACTGGCCTGTGGCCGGAGGACGATATAGCCATGCATGCACATTAGGTCACACAGGTCAATGTATTTTGGGTTCCTGGCTGGCGTCGTGACCGTCGTCACTCGACCCACTGGCTACATGCAGCGTGAGGGAGACGACCAGAGGAGCTTAGATAGAAGAGCTTAGAAGATATTAGATATTAATGATTATATTAATGAAATAGATATAGCCATGCATGCACATTCGGTCACACAGGTCAATGTATTTTGGGTTCCTGGCTGGCGTCGTCACTCGACCCACTGGCCACATGCAGCGTGAGGGAGACGACCAGAGGAGCTTAGATAGAAGAGCTTAGAAGATATTAGATATTAATGATTATATTAATGAAATATCTATCAAGTGTTGGGTGTTATAATAGAATTGCCCACACGATATATCCAATTCCCCTACACAGACCAACAGCAAATCCCGGTGAAGACAGTATTCCATGCCATTGCTGGTCTGCCCAACACCATCAGTGGAAATCGATTGCACGCACATGTGCATCAAGGCACCCTCCCCAGACCTGTTTCCATATCTGAACAGGAAACAGTACCACTCAATCAACCTGCTGCGATGCCCAGAACCATAGTCAACGTGGTCACCCGCTTCCCAGGAGGTGCACACGACTCCTGTCCTTTTTAATCCTATACTTATTAAAAGGATTACTTATCAAATGTTGATACAAACTTAACTTTTGCAAGTATAAAATACATGCATTTGCATTTAGGCTTTTAGGCATTCGCTTGCAATCACTTCTTCTGTTTCACTAACTCAATGTAAGTGATTGGAAGCGAAATAGTACCTTATACGTTGTTGATTGGACAGTAACTGTTTTAATGCACGCCTAGTGAAACACCTATTCATTTGAATCAGGCTTGAATGATTGACAGTTTTGACACCATTGATAACCAATCAGAGAACACAATTTCCTATCCCATGCTTGGCATGCTAGATTGTTCTCGATTCTTCTCATCATTCCTTTCCTTTGGTATTCAAAGTGCGGTGAAAGAGAGAAAGCGAGAAAAGAAAGCCTAATATAATTATAATAATTAATTCATCTGTTAAGATCTTTATTGTTCAACTTTATTGTGCATTGTTTATTCATTTATCTAGCTAGTGAAGTAGTGTAGTTGACCGTGACCTTGTGATGCTGACTGTGGCTAACGCTAGTTGTTGTAGCTAGCTAATAGGTCATTATTTTTGCAAAGAATAATTATGGATGCAAACATCGTGGACCGGATCCTACAGGAATCTTTTCACATGGGCGGCTGATGGATGCAAACATTGTGGACCGGATCCTACAGGAATTGATTGGAACAGTGGGCAAGGCGCTCGCCTCTAACGCAGGAGACGCTGGGTTCGAGCCCAGCTCTCGGCGTTGCTACCGGCTGGCCGGTCGTTCATACTAACACAATTGGCAAGTGTTAGAGGGTGGGAAAGCCGGTGGGTGGGGATTTGACGTTGTGGACAGCGACTCCTACAGGTCGGTTTGGTGACGCCGGTGCAACGGAAGCAGGACGTAGCGGGGGCAGCGTGAGCCTCCCACGCGTTACTCCTCGCCACTCAGAGTTCGAGCTGCTGCGGTGAAAAGATGCGACAGGCTGCCTCCTCGTGTACCGGAGGGGACACGTGATGCAAGGCTTCTGTCCTCACTACAACCGACCTGTGGGAGGCATAGTCTGGGATGGGAGAAAAATAGAAAATGGGGAGAAAAAGTGGATAAAAATAAAAGGAATCTTTTCACACCTTCTCCTATGAGGAAAAACTAAGAGTAAGTAAGTAAGTAAGTAAGTAAGTAAGTAAGTAAGTAAGTAAGTAAGTAAGTATTTATAAAGCACCTTTCATACATGTTATGTAGCTCAAAGTGCTGTACACAAACATAGGCATATATAACGATAAAAGTAATAAAGTCACAGTGATCAGTTAAGATCAATGTTTAAAATAAAATAAAAAATAGAAATAAATAAATAAAAAATAAAGATAAAAGTAAAATAAAATAAAAGCATCACATTAGTAAGACAACAGTAATAAAAGTACGGCAATAGGCAAAGTACAGTAAAATAACGTTTCAGTAAAAGATCAGTACATAAAAAATAAAAACAATAATAAAAACATTTCAATAAGATACTAGCTTTCCCTAAGGCATGGTACACTATTTGTAAGCTAGACTGTATAGGTAAGTTTTTAATTTTCCTTTAAAAATGTGTATGGAGCCGGCGTTTCTGATGTGTGTTGGTAGTGTGTTCCATAGTTTTGGGGCATAGTTGGCAAATGCCATACTTCCTATCCTCTTTTGGTTTCTGGGTGTGTCTAGTAAACCTGTAGTCAGTGGTCACCAACCTTTTTAAGCCCAAGATCACTTTTTTTTTTTTGGTGAAGGCAAGATCTACCTATTGAAGCGTTGAAAGAAAAAGACAGCCAAGATTGTACTTTAAACTAAATTACTTTTATTTGCCTGTATTCTAATTACATGCAATGCTTTGGTCCAACATTAAAACGTCAAAGTAGAACTATTATGTACTTTCTCAGTCAGTGCTAAGTGCAGTCATCTTATGCAGCATCACTTTTCACATCAAAACAAAAGTAGAACTGTAATGTGGACTTTCTCATATTATTAACATTGACAAACATATTTACAATTAGCATTTTATAAAGTAGAACTGTAATGTGTACTTTCTCAGTCAGTGCTAAGTGCAGTCAGTGCTAAGTGCAGCATCAGTTTTCACATCAGAACAAAAGTAGAACTGTAATGTGGACTCTCATATTATTAACATTGACAAACATATTTACAATTAGCATTTTATAAAGTAGAACTGTAATGTGTACTTTCTCAGTCAGTGCTAAGTGCAGCATCACTTTTCACATCAAAACAAAAGTAGAACTGTAATGTTTACTTTCTCAGTCAGTGCTAAGTGCAGTCAGTGCTAAGTGAAGCATCATTTTCACATCAAAACAAAAGTAGAACTGTATGTGTACTTTCTCAGTCAGTGCTAAGTGCAGCATCACTTTTCACATCAAAACAAAAGTAGAACTGTAATGTGGACTCTCAAGGTAAGATAAAAAAAAACATTTTTTTTTTTAATTTTTTTTTTTCATGGAAAGATCTACAGGGACAGTCTCAAAGATCGACCAGTCGATCAAGATCGACGGGTTGGTGACCACTACTGTAGTGGATGACCGTAGCGTTCTTGAGGGCAGATAACTAACTAGGGAATTTGCTATGTATTTTGGGCCTTGCTCATTAAGAGCTTTATATGTCAGGAAAATGACCTTAAAATCAATTCTATGATTTATTGGAAGCCAGTGCAGAGTGGCTAGGACTGGAGTGATATGTTCTCTTCTCTTTGTATGAGTTAGTAATCGAGCTGCAGAGTTTTGGATAAGCTGAAGCTTCCCAATGGTTGCTTTGGGAAGACCAGTGAACAGTGCATTACAATAGTCAAGCCGGCTTGAGACAAAAGCATGAATCAGTGTCTCTGCATCCTTTTTATTTATGAAAGGTCTTACTTTCGCTATGTTTCTTAGGTGAAAGAATGATGTTTTCATGGCTTTATTAATATGAGACTTAAAGGTCAGGTCTGAGTCCAAGATGACACCTAGACTTGTAACCTCAGTCTTTACTCCCCAGGTTTTCACACAGCACTTCCCTTTTCGCTTTTGGGCCGATCAATAGGATTTCGGTCTTGCTTTCGTTTAATTTTAGGAAGTTATTGTTCATCCACTTGTTTATTGCTAAAAGACAGTTTGGAATGGACTGTATGGCTGTAGTGTCATTTGGTTCTGCGGAGATATATAGTTGTGTATCATCAGCATAACTATGGAAGCATACATTGTGGTCTCGAATGATGTCCCCGAGGGGCAGCATAATAGTGAGAAGAGTAATGGACCAAGGCAGCTTCCTTGTGCAACTCCAAAGTTGCTGTCATGTTTCTCTGATACATTGTCTCCAAGCTTAACATAGAACTTTCTCCCCTTAATGTATGTTATGAGCCAATTTAGTACATGATCGGAAAAGCCAACCAGTCTTTCAAGACGACTGATCAGGATATTATGGTCAATCGTGTCGAATGCTGCACTAAGGTCCAATAGGACAAGAATTGAGACTTTGCCAGCATCGGAGTTTAGCCTGAGGTCGCTAACTATTTTAGTAAGGGCAGTTTCAGTGCTGTGATTTGTTCTGAAACCTGATTGTAATTCCTCCATGATGTTATTATCTTTAAGAAAGGAGTTTATTTGTATTGAGACTATCTTTTCTAATATCTTGCTGATAAATGGAAGGTTCGATATTGGCCTATAGCTTTTTAGTTCGTTTACATCTAAGTTTGTTTTCTTTAGTAGTGGTTTTACTACAGCCGTTTTAAATGCATCTGGAAAAGTGCCTGTTTGAAGAGACATATTTATGATTTCAGGGACATGATTTGAGACACTATCGAACACCCGCTTGAGAAATGCTGTTGGTATAGGATCAAGGCAGGAGGTGGTGGAATTACACTCAGAGACAATCTTACAGAGGTCAGGTAATGTAATACATGTGAATTCCCCCATAGTTATCTCAGGTGGGTTTCCACTCACAGCCAGATCTATATCAAGTTCAAGTTCAAGTTCTTTAATAGTTGTCATACAGAAGTACAGAATACTTTCATACAAAATGCTTCTTACTGTTACGCTCCAGAGACTGTGCTAGACAAGATAGTATCAAATAACATAATAACATAATATAGCATGAATTTAGAAGAAGAATGAGGTCACAGTTGTTCGGTATAGACATATGTACAATGTTCTGAGTTACCATATAATATACAATACACAATACTATGCAGTGTACTAATGTACAGTACTATCTAGTGCAAAGCAGAAATGGGATGAGGTACAATTTTAGGTACAATTTACAGTAAGGTGTACGAGTTGTAGTGCAATCCTTCATCCATAAATATAAAGTGTGGGGAGTGGGTGCTACAGTGTGTTTGTTTAAAGTGGGTGTGTGCTATAAAGTGTGTGTAGTGGGTGCTACAGTGTGTTTGTTTAAAGTGAGTGTGTGCGTGTGGATGTGTGTGCTATGTGTGTTTGGTGGTTGTTGTTGTGTAGTGTTCATTCATTGTTCGTTTAGCAGCCTGATGGCCTGGGGATAGAAGCTACTTCTGAGTCTTTCTGTGCTCGCCTTGAGACTCCTGTGTCGCTTGCCTGACGGCAGCAGTTCAAAGAGGCAGTTGTTCGGGTGGCTCGAGTCCTTAATAATTCTCTTAGCCTTCCCCTTGCAACGCTTGTTGTAAATGTTCTGGAGAGTGGGGAGCCCCCCTCCAATTGTGCGTTCGGCTGAACGTGTCACTCTTTGTAGTCTGCTTTGGTCTTTTGCAGTGCTATTCCCAAACCAGGAGGTGATGTTGCCGGTCAAGATGCTCTCTATTGTACATGAGTAGAAGTTCTTAAGGATCTTCTGGCTGACTTGGAACTTCCTTAGGCGCCTGAGGAAGTAGAGGCGTTGTCGTGCCTTCTTCACCACACTGTTAATGTGTATGGTCCATTTCAAGTCCTCGGATATGTGGGCTCCGAGGTACTTGAAGCTGTTGACTCTCTCAACCGGTGCCCCGTCGATGCTGAGGGGGCTGTAGTCCTTGACCCCCGACCTCCTGAAGTCCACAATCATCTCCTTTGTTTTGCTGACGTTCAGGGAGAGGCTGTTTTCCTGGCACCATCCCGCCAGGACCTTGACCTCTTCCAGGTAGGCCCTCTCGTCGTTGGCAGAGATCAGGCCCACCACCACTGTGTCGTCAGCAAATTTGACGATTGTATTGCTACTCCGCTGAGCCACACAGTCGTGTGTGTACAGGGAGTAGAGGAGGGGACTCAGAACACAGCCCTGGGGGGCCCCTATGTTGAGGGTGATGGATGAGGAGGTGCAGTTGCCTGCTCTCACCACCTGGGGTCTGCCAGTCAGGAAGTCCAAGACCCACTGGCAGAGGTCATAGCCCAAGCCCAGGTCCCTGAGCTTGGCTATGAGTATGGAGGGGACTATGGTATTGAATGCCGAGCTGTAGTCGATGAATAGCATTCTCACATAGTTCCCCTGCCTCTTGTCCAGGTGTGATGCTGCTGTGTGCAGCACATGGGATATGGCGTCCTCCGTGGACCTGTTGGGGCGGTATGCAAATTGCAGGGGGTCCATGTTGATGGGGAGGGAGGAGCAGATGTAGCCCTTTACTAGCTTCTCAAAGCACTTCATGGCTATGGAGGTGAGAGCTACAGGGCGGTAGTCGTTGAGGCAAGCAGGCTTGGATTTTTTGGGTACAGGGATAATAGTGGACTTCTTCAGGCAGGTGGGGATGACAGCCTGTTCTAAGGACAGGTTAAATATGTCAGTGAATACTGGGGCCAGTTGGTCGGCACAGACTTTTAGGACGCGGCCGGGGATGCCGTCCGGACCTGCTGCCTTCCTGATATTCACTTTTTTAAAGGTCCGCCTCACCTCATGCTCTGTTACCCTGAACACTGCGCCTCCATCAGCAGCCGACCCCCCCCCCCCCATTGCCGAGGCTTGTGAGCTGGTGTTGTTATTACCAGCATCAAACCTCGCATAGAAGGTATTGAGGTCGTTTGCTAAGGAGATGTCATTGTTCAGTTTGAGGGAGGCGCCTTTGTAGTCTGTCATCGTTTTGAGCCCCTGCCACATAGCTCTAGAGTCAGCTTGTTCAAACTGGAGTTCAATTTTATCCCTGTAGCGCCGTTTGGCCTCTGACACTGTCCTCCTTACGTTGTGTTGCGCCACCTTGTGGTCATTCATGTTGCCTGCCACTAGGCCGTCATTGTATGCTTTGGTGCGCTCTCTCAGAGCTTCACGGACGGATTTGTCTACCCAGGGTTTTTGATTTGGGTAAACTTTCATTTTGGTAGTGGGGATTGTTTCTTTCACCCTAGTACAGACATAGTCCAGCACTGTCTCCGTGTAGGCATTAATGTTATCTGTGTCGCGGAATACAATCCAGTCTGTGTTGTGGAACACTGACCGGATCGTGTCCTCTGACGTCACATCCCATTTCTGCACCTCTCGCGAGACTACGGGAGTACTTTTAATTCTTTGTCTGTACTTTGGTGTAAGGAAAATGGATGCGTGATCTGACTTGCCAAAGCCACTATCAGAATGAGCCTTGTAGCCACCTTTAAATTGCGTGTAACAGTGATCTAGGATGTTACCGCCTCTGGTGTTGCAAGTCACATGCTGGTAGAAATCAGGCAATACCTTTCTCAGATTGGCGCTATTGAAATCTCCCAGTACTAAAATGGCGGCGTTAACGTTCGTCGCTTGTATATTATTTACCTCGTCGTGTAGTCTGGAGAGCGCGGCGTTGTTGTTGGCTTGCGGTGGAATATACACTCCGACCAGGACGATCGCCGTTAACTCCCTCGGGAGGAAGAAAGGACGACACTTGATGGTTATATATTCCAGTTCTGGGGAGCAGTAGTTGGATATCAGAGGCAATGCTTGCTCTAATCAATGATATTTTTTCATTAAAGAAAACTGCGAACTCTTCACATTTTGTGGCTGATTGCTGCGGTATATGGGGGGGTGGCATGTTAATCAGCCGGTCGATGGTGGAAAAAAGTACCCTGGAGTTACCCATATTTTCTGAGATCATTTTGGAAAAATATTCCTTTCTCGCAAGTTGTATTGCCTTATTGTATGCGCCCATGGCGTCTTTGTATAAATTAAAGTGAGCTGTGAGTTTGAGTTTCCTCCATTTTAGCTCGGCTATCCTACATTTTCTCTTGTTATCTTTAACATTGGTTTTATTTAACCATGGAGAGATTCTATCAGTTTTTACCTTTTTAACCTTCAGAGGGGCGACAGTATCTAACACTGTTGACAAGGTGCTGTGGAAGTTTTGCACTATCTGATTTAAGGAGGATTCACTGCATTGGTCATATGATTGCATCATACTAGAGAATTTTGCTTCAGCTCTAGCGTCCAGAAGCCTTCTGTGAACTAGGAATTCGCTTCTGGTCCTATGTAATATTAGGCTTGTACCATAGAACACACAATAATGGTCAGAAATTGGAATTTGTTTTACGGATACATTCTCAATGTTTAGCCCTGTTGTTATTAGTAGGTCCAGAGTGTTGCCATGTTGGTGGGTGGCCTCGTGAACATGTTGCATCAGTCCAAAACTGTCCAGTAGGTTCAGAAACTCGCAACCCCTGGGGTCATCCTTTTTGTTGATATGAATGTTTAGATCTCCATTAAGAATGATTCTATCATACCTGGTAATGCAGATCGATATGAGTTCTGAAAATTCCTGTATGAAGAGTGGCGAGTACCTTGGTGGTCGATACAATGTCACACATACTACTGGCAGTTCTGTTTTCAATACAATAGCAAGGTATTCAAATGATAAAAATGTTCCCAGGTCAATATCACTGCACACAAATTGAGTGGAGATGATGGCTGCTATTCCTCCTCCCCTCCCACTCTGTCGGTTTGATTGATAGAATTTAAAATTGGAAGGGCAAGAGTGAAGGCAGAGGGGAGGACCAAAGCCCCCCATCAAGCTGGTGTAGAAAGTGGGCTCGGTACGTCAACATTTTAATTGTTCTAAGTATGACAAGGTGGGGTGGCTAACGTGCATGATGTTTAAGTGTGTTGCTGGAGGAGACGGGTGTTCAAAGTTTGCAAGAGATGGATTTGAGGATATACGAAATTTGGACAGGTCTGTTAAGATTCATGAAAAATCAAAGGAGCATGTCAGTGCAGAAGTGCCATACATTTTGCAAACATGTACCGAGGTATCACAATGTCACACACACACACAAACACACGCGTGCACCCATTGGCGAAACCACACACTGAGTAGCCTACTGTGCACGTCAGAGCTTCGGCAAAACCACAAGGTACGAATATTTAAGTAGGTAGAGTACAACTATCACTATTGCCATCAATTCAATATATGATCACAGTCAATGCAGCCATGTTTCCAATAGCGCCTACACAAACATGCACGCCCAAATCTCGCTCTCTCGGACTCAGGAGTCGGGAGCAGCATATTATCACTGTAATATATTTGTGCATGCTCGCACGCGCACGCCCGTATTCAGATCCGTACAATAATAATCACAGAGGTATATCTTGTCATTTGAAACAAGTTACCATTATATTGTCCCGGGTGATTATTAGGGGTGGGACGATACATCGATCCAGATCGATATATCGATCTAATTTCAAATATCAAATTGATGCAACGTAAAAAGATCGATTAATATCGATTCATTTTTTTTTTTTTAAATCCTGTGGCGAGTCTCATTTATCCAGAAACGAAAGCTCCGGCAGCTGGATTCGCTCGAGATCGTCACGTGAAATCAAACCATCTCAGTCAACAGTCAACAGCAGCTGCGGGATGGCTAACAACCAAGACATTGAGGGTGAGGATATTATCTCCCCTAAAGGAAATAAATCAGCGGTCTGGACATACTTTGGATTTCGGATGAAAGACGGGACAACAGACAAATCGCATGCCGTCTGCAAACAATGTAAATTAGAGATTCGTTACTCGGGAAACACGACAAACCTCGCTGTGCATCTAAAGAAAAAGCATGGCATTGATCCCCATGCCGCTAGTGCGTCAGATGCTGCGAAGTCAACAACAACACCAGTCTTGACAAGTTTCTTTCTGCAGAAACTAAATCACAACTCCAAAAGAGCGATGAGTATCACAGCTGCAATTACCAATTTAATTTGCAAAGACATGAGGCCTTACAGTGTTGTTGAAAACGACGGCTTTCGTGAGCTACTCCATACTCTGGAGCCTAGATATGCCATTCCATCGAGAAAGCACTTCAGTGAAACGTGTATACCGAGTCTCTACAACACTATTCGAAATGAAGTAAAAGGTGAGCTAATGAACGCAGAACGAGTCGCTATTACTACAGATGGTTGGAAGTCATGTACCACAGAATCCTATGTAACTGTGACCTGTCATCATATTGACAAAGACTGGCAAATGAGAAATTATGTTCTCCAGATGCGCGTTTTGAATGACGCACACACAGGAGCAAATATTGGCACAGTTTTGACCGAAGCATGTGAAGAGTGGAATGTAAGCGACAAAAGACCTGCGCTTGTAACAGATAATGCCAGCAACATGCTTGTAGCCGGAGTAGAGGCAAATATGTTGCCACACATAAAATGCTTTGCACATACGATCAACTTGGCGACGCAGAAAGGCCTGTGAGTGTAATTTCAGAGTCTTAATCCTCTGGGGCCCCACAACAGTTGGTCGTTAAATCCATGAAGTCATGATTATCTCTCTCTCTAAAGAAACTGTTAAAACACTGCTCCATTCATTAGATTCAGAGCAGGCTGATAACGTTTGCATCCAAGGCCGCAGTGTCCCTGCGAGGAGCCCCTTTTGCACCCCCCTCAAGAGCCTATCTCTTCCGACTACCAAATGACCATATAAGACTTGACCCAATTAGAAATTAGCTTCCCACTTCTAAAATGCATTCGCTATGCTTATAACGTGATACACAAGGCTTTTTCTTTGCTTCTTCGCTTTGGCAGACCTGTGTTCATGTTCTTTGATATACGGTATACGCTCTGTCAAACTGAGAGACCCTCCATGGATGTACTGTACACCTTTTTCAAATAAACCTCCTTCACGTGAGTATTCAGAACCTTTATCTCCTTGCTTCATTTGATGACCTGATTCTTGCATGACCATGTTACTGTTTGCTTTAATGCCGGTCTGTACACTTGGATGCGCTCATAAGGCCTGTCCTGTGTTATTCTGCATTCATTAACCAATGATGACTAGTCAAAATCCACGACATTCTTTGGTGTCTGAAGTGAGATGCTAACCGATCCTGCTGGTGCGGACAGTCTGTTTACCGGGGTCGCTCCCCCTCGCATCGCTCTGCTACAGCCACGTCCAGGACAGTGAGAGTCTGAGGGTATGCGTCTGTCTGCACTGGCGGGACGGGCCAGCGTCCTCCCGGCATTTCACGCAAACGTCACTGCAATCAGGGATAAGCAGGAGAGGAGCCGTCTGAAAATTTCATATTGTGTGTGTGTGTGTGTGTACTGTAGCAGGGCTCTACAGTGCGACCATATTGCTCGCATATGCCCCTAGAAATATGTGTGTGCGAACCTGAAAAATCAATTACTCGAGTGAAGATTATAGCCTCAGTCGTGCTTTTTTTTTGCTGATAAATCGTTAAAAAACTACAAGTCCCCGGGTGGTCAGGTGGCGCAGCGGAGATTGCGTTCGTCACCAACACCGGAGACGCTGGATTCGCCTGTTCAAATCCAGCTCACAGCTCCGGCGTTGTCACCAGCTTGGCTGGCCGTTCACACTAATACAATTGGCTGTATTAGAGGGTGGGAAAGCTGGCGGGGTGGGTCCGGATCGTTGTAAACAGCGACTCCTACAGTTCGGTCGGGGCGCCTGCTCAGCGCGGATAGGATCTAAGGGGGGTAGTGTGATCCTTCCACACGTTACACCCTCTCAGTGAGAATCCGCGCTGCCAGGTGAAAAGAAGCGGTTGGGGTGCTCCAGTAGCACACCATGTTACCGCGCTGCGTCGCGGGACTCCGTGCTGCGTCACGGATCTGGTTGACTCCGAGTTCGATTCCCGGACTCGCCGTCATTTGCCGAATGTCTCCCCCTGCTCTCTCTCCCGTTTCACCCTACAACTGTCGGTCATGCTTGACCAGAAAAGCGATAAACGCTAAAAAATAAAGTAAAAAAAAAAAAAAAAGAAGCGGTTGATTGGCTAGACGTGTGTCGGAGGAAGCACGTGATAGCCTCCACTCTCCCAGACCGACTGTGGGGGGTAAGTGCGCAGCGACCAGGAAGGGGATTGGGAATTGGCATAACGACTAACATTGGGATGGGAGAAAATCGGAGGAAAAAGGAGGGGGGAAAAGATAAAAAAAATAATAATAAAAATTAAAAACTACAAGTCCCACATTGCACTCAAGCCAACGGTCCAATCACAGTAGAGTGACGTGACTGGTTTCAAGGGAAATAAAGGAAATTACCAATCGGAAGCTCTCATTTGCTTGTTTACTTCCTGAAAGTCCGCAATTGCGCTATGCGAGACTTTCCCGACAATAACATTAAGTTTTATGTAATAGCAATAGATTTTAGAACACCTAGATTTATCGATAGCAATAGTAATATAACGTTAATGCAACAAAACGAATGCCTTGCTTTGTTAATCATAACGTTGATGCAGTAGCGTATGTCGTTGTGTTGGCTGTAAGTAACGGACATGACAATAACATAAAGTGTACACATTAAAATTGCGATAATCGATTCTAACATTTTCAAATCGATGCAGTTGAATTTCCCCCTTAGGATCGATGCATTGCGATGCATTGTTACACCCCTACACCAAAGTCACTGGCCCACTGTGTATGTGTGTACAGCTAACTTGGCTAGCATTATCACCAGCAGAGGTGGGCAATAGGGTCCAGCTGCAGCACCGGACGGCCAGAGTGCAAGCGGTGTGACGTAAGAATCGGCTGTCAATCAATGGTCTACCTGACACGCACACTCATAAACAATGTTTCTGTACTGGAGGTGTACAGTATTTCAATAGGCAACCCTGAAAGGATTATTTTTCTAGAAGAGCAACACTAGCCAAAACATAGTGAGAGAAAATGGTGGTTTTGGGTGTTTGTTTTGAATTCCAATCTAAGACAAAACATTGATAAGAGCGAGTACTGTAGGCCCAGAGCAGGAGGGAGAGAGGTTCATCTTAAGGAAACGTTTAATGATGTGAAAGGTTATTAGCACGTCGCATGACAGAGGGAAGGCGGGCCGTCGTTGCTACGACGAAGATCTATAAGTCGAACGGTGTTTCCGGGTGTAGGGCAGACTAAAAATCTGGGAGACCAAAGAAACGAATCCCACAGGAGGGAAGAGACCAAGATACTCTCTCCTCTCATCACAGAGAGGGGGGGGGGGGGGGGGGGGGGGAAGAATGCCACATCATCATTAGCTTCGGCTAACGCGAGGAGGGTTAGGCTGACGACCAGGCCTGACCACTATCGGACTGAATAGCAAAAGGACAACAGACTGAACACACCGAAAGATCATTAGAATAGACTTTTCAAGGACAATACAATCTGTTAACATCTGAGCTGAGGTTCCTGTTTATAGCAATAAACAACGCTTTTCCTCATAAGGTATTACGCTGTGTCGGAGTGTCGAATTCTTACGGAGGTGGAGAATTATTATGGTTTGCGGATAGTACTAACGGGGAGAGATAAGGATCTTATCAGCCAGTATAGGAGACGTCAGGACCATTAAAATGACACAACGCAGAGGAATTGGATGGAGAGCCAAACAGACGAAGACGTGATACTGGCCAGATTGATCAGGATCTAACAATAGCCTGGCATTGTATGCATAAAAGGGGCAAAAGCTAAAGTTAAGTGACTGTTACTTTTGTAGCAGTAGTTTGATTTGATAGTTTATTTGATAGGGACAGCACATGTTAATGAACATCAAGTACAAAATACAAAATGTAAACATGCAGGGTTGTAGCAAGAGCTAATTTACACCAGGAGACAGCAAAACTCTTTCAATAAATAAATAGCCTGCTTAGGGTAAAAGCATTGTGACAATCAATGATAAAAACAACAATAGAAACAAGTTACATAAACTAAATCAGATTAAAAATGTTCACAGTTCTGGTTTGCCTTAAGATGCAGTTTAAGATGGGTCTTGAACATGGAGTATGTGGGGCACTCTCTAATCACAACTGGTAGGCTATATAAATGTATAGATGTAGCAGTACTGACTATCTGTATGTCATGTATGTCATATATGTCCTGATGAATTGAAAATGGGGGACCCTGATGTAAACAAGACGAAAGTCTTTCTCTGGTCTGCATCCCCTTAACAATTGTGTGTATTGAGCTGTACTGTATTGTACCCATTCTGCAATCTGTTAATAAAGTTTTCAATCAATCAATCAATCAACCACCTTTAACAGAACACAGTTTTAGCAAAGGTAGTATACCGAAAAGGCACGTTACAGTCCCCTGATGGCCCTGGTGGTAATGCCAGTGTCTCCTTTTTTTTTTTTTTAATGTCCCTGCCTTTTTTATTAGGCCTAGTTGTTGGCTACAACTTTGCCACAGTAGGCATTAATCACTTAATAGTTCAAATGTCGCAGATACACACACACAGTGGGCCAGTGACTTTGGTGGTATGTGCTATTGCACAGATGTGTCCCGTTCCCGTTTGCACATGCACGCACAGTACAAATATACATTTATATATAAAACTCTGTTACTTGAAATATTTTCACTGTGCTCCTAAATATTTTTGTGTGCTCCTAAATTTCTTTGTGTGCTCCTAAATTTTTTCATTTAGGAGCAAAAAGGTTAGCGTAGAGCCCTGTGTAGTCACAACTACTTTGATATTGACTTCAGTAGTTAGTGTGTGTGTGTGTGTGTAGTCACAACTACTTTGATATTTACTTCAGTAGTTACTGTGTGTGTGTGTGTGTGTGTGTGTGTGTGTACTGTAGTCACAACTACTTTGATATTGACTTCAGTAGTTAGTGTGTGTGTGTGTGTGTATACTGTAGTCACAACTACTTTGATATTGACTTCAGTAGTTAGTGTGTGTGTAGTCACAACTACTTTGATATTTACTTCAGTAGTTAGTGTGTGTATGTGTGTGTACTGTAGTCACAACTACTTTGATATTGACTTCAGTAGTTAGTGTGTGTGTGCGTGTAGTCACAACTACTTTGATATTTACTTAAGTAGTTACTGTGCAGTGTTGTGCTAGTTACTGAAAAATAGTAACTCAGTTACTTTACTAGTTACTCATTTCAAAAGTAACTCCGTTAAGTTACTAGTTACTTACACCCAAAAGTAATGAGTTACTGTGAAAAGTAACTATTTAGTTACTTAAAGAAGAAAAAAATTGCTCCCATGCAGATACAGATACTCAAAATCGGTTGATCAACTTGACAGTTTCCATTCACATCACTGAACTCTGCTAAGCAATGTGGTCTACTCTAGATACAAACACAAATCTGACACAAACACAAATGTCCCGACGTAATAAGAAATGCACCATGCCTAATTGCTCGGGGAGGTTGAGCGCAGGCACGTTTAGGTTGCGCGCATGCACGTTTAGGTTGCGCGCATGCACGTTTAGGTTCTAGGTTGAAAATAAGTGCTTGAGGAACAGCCTTGATATCTGTCGCCGGAGCGTTTCATTATAACCGTCTTGCAACGTTGTTTAAGATATCAATCGTGCATTGCAACGTTAGAATAGTTAGGATATCAATTGTGCATGAAAGGACTATATTTATATTGTTTGATTAGTATTGATGAGATTCCCTGGCAGATTTGTAGTCAAAATGCGTTGATCAACTTGAGTTTCCATTCATTTACATTCACATCACTGCACTCACCACAGTGTCTGTCGAGATGTAACGTTAGTCCAGCAGCCCCTTAAACATTTTCTTTATCTCATTTCCATGTTGTACTGTATATTCTCTCTCCAAGTAGTTGGGAAAAGTTTTCCGTCCCATTTGCTGTGTGTCGCCTGGTATCATTCTACGCGGGTGGCGAGTGGATTTGGATGAGTCCTGGTAGTTAACTCCAGTATCTTTGAGCCAAAACACAAATGACATAACTAAAAATGTTATTTTCTTTTCGCTCGACAAAAGAGAAATACGCGAGTAGCTGGGCGCTGCCATTATCAGTCAGGATCAGGAATAGTAAACAAAACACGCCCCCAGCATAGCGTTTCTCCGCAGCCAGACAGGATATGAGGATAATAATAATCACTACCGCTCGCTATCAATCTACGCCGTATATAACGCAAATAACGCATTAACGAACCATTCAGTAACGTAAGTAGCGTTACTGAATTTCAAAAGTAATGCGTTAGAGTACTAGTTATCGCCAAAAGTAACTTCGTTACTGTAACGCGTTAGTCCCAACACTGTTACTGTGTATGTGTGTGTACTGTAGTCACAACTACTTTGATATTGACTTCAATAGTTAGTGTGTGTGTGTGTACTGTAGTCACAACTACTTTGATATTGACTTCAGTAGTTAGTGTGTGTGTGTGTGTGTACTGTAGTCACAACTACTTTTATATTGACTTCAGTAGTTAGTGTGTGTGTGTAGTCACAACTACTTTGATATTTACTTCAGTAGTTAGTGTGCGTGTGTGTAGTCACAACTACTTTGATATTTACTTCAGTAGTTAGTGTGTGTGTGTGTATGTGTGTGTGTGTGTGACATCACATAGGGAAAGCCCCTATAGTCTTTCAGCTAGTTACTAACTTATTGTCTGTACATATTGTCTTATTTATACAGAAAGAACTACCAGATAGCCTGATAATAGACCCATATCTTGACTTGACTTGACTTGATATCTGATGCTGTGTTTTAGCCTGATAATAGGACGCATATATACATTTCAGGTCTTGCTCGAAAAAGAGATTGTTGATCTCAAGTGACTACCTGGTCAAATAAAGGTTAAATACATCATTTGAACTATTTATCTTCTGGAAATGTATTATAACATGTTCCTTTTATCACAACTATAATAGTCATATTTGTTTTGAATGCTCCCTACTAGCAATTTGTGTTCATATTATTCTTGTTGATATTATTATGATCTAGATTCTACCGCTCCTTGTTGGGCTATGTGTTAAACTTGACTTTGTGTTGAAAAGGGGTCTGTGTATTTAGCCTTCAGTTACTGTTATGTCCAGGAGTCCAGTGCATGTGTGAGTCATGATTCTTGGTTCTACGACTCAGCCATTTACACCTTAAAGGAAAACTCCAACATTTTGGGAAATTAGCTTATTTAACATCTTCCCTGGAGTTAGACAAGAAGATACATACCTTTTTTGTCTCTGTGCGTGCATTTAGCTTTGGGAACAGTCGCTCCGTTAGCGTAGCTTAGCTTCATCACTGGAAGTGGGGGAGGACAATAGCCTGACGTTCCCTTACAGTGTATACAGTCACCAAATACAACTCCAAAACGTTCATGTAAACATGTTGTGACCTGTGTATTTACCACGTGGAGAAATAAAAAATAATTGAATTAGACAATTACGTTTTCTAAGCAAATATACTCTAAACAATTTTTTGCCTAAGCACTCATCTCTGCGTGCAGTCAGTGATTTCTACGTGAAGCCGTGTTTGTGGACATTCTCATTAATTCAAAGGATCCGAACCGATTGAAGTTTATGGATACCATGACTTAAAATCATCTTACCTTGACGATTAAAAGCCTCCCCAATTTAGAAAACAGTAATCCAATGGCTGGTATTGATAATATAATAATAACTACTGCACGTAGCTAACCGGAGCTAACACAGAACCGGATGGTCACTAAAGCCAATATAATGACTTCCTTTCTGGGGTTTTCAAAATAAAAGTGCGATGTTTATAGCAGCGGAAAACGTTTATTTTGTACATTATCTAACGTTAACACGAACCTAAACTTTCCATCTGAACTGTTTAGACATACGAGTCTTTGCGACAGCGTATGATCATAATTGTCATGCGTATCATTGCTGACAACTTGCCAGACCTGAATGGGCCCAGATCCAGAGTCGTCAGGCACATCCAACATGACTACACAAAGGAAATGCAGGAAAAGAGCACGGTTGTAAGTTCACTTGTAATCATCTCCCTTTCTCTAGTGTACTTGTAACATTAGATGCAAAGCATCTTATATGATCCGCAAATTCACTCACTTACTTATGAACAAACGGGTTCACTCACATACTCGCTGTTAAGCAATCCAAACAGAGGCTTTGAATCTATGATGCTTGTAATTAAATTTTTTAATTGGGTGATGATCATTATGTCCCTCAACAGGTCAGCCTGGGTGTGGTATCCGAAAATCCTAATAGCAATGACGGAGTCATAAAGATCATGGACGGGCTACACCAGTATGTGCCAACAGTTCATGGGGACCCATACCCAATTTTATGCTGTGGTGATGCACTCAGCATTGAGAGAATGGTCCAATGCCTTCGACAGAGGTCCAATGGTTCCACCCCAGCATCCAGATTTGAAGGGCTTGTGGAAGCACCACATGAGTTTCACAAGGAAATGGTTTGCTTTCAGGTGGGTTCATGTTTTATCTTGAAAATGTACTTCAAATATGTTTGTTTTTATGTCCTATATGTTTTTTTTATGTCCTATATGTTTTTGAATTATGGATTGTATGCTCTTGAGTTTTAATTTAATAATGTTAGACACTATAGGGTCTCCAATGTTGAGATTGGAGATTTGGTCAAATATTAGGTTTAATACAATGATATGATTCAATATCACAGGATATGATGGACCTGCTGGTGTCCAACAAAAGTCAGGCGGCACGAGGGACATTATCCCAAATCAGGGATTTCTTCTCTCATAAATCCCTCCGTAAGGAAGTAAAAGACAACTGCCAACACGTCTGGGATTTTATTGTGGTAATATTCAAATGTTAAAAATTATATCAAGATGAATCCATTTAGCTCCTTATATTTAGTAATAATTAATAAGATACTTTTGCTTCAATGTTCTAACACCAACATTTTTAAATGATAAAAAATAATGACTTATCAAATGTATTCCCACAGTTTGTGGTAGGGGCATATAACACTGCTTGTCACAGATATGCACAACATGGAAAGTGTGGAAGAAATACCAGCTGACTACCCAGAGGATGCAGACGAGCAAATGGACTGGCTCTATAAGACTGCGCAGAGAGTTGTGGACTTCTGCTGGATGCCCCCATGTCTTGAAGACATCAAGACAGCAGCTATTGCCTGGAACAAAAGCATGCATGCCCTTGTAGGGTAGGATTGCGGTCCGTGTACGTTTTGATCGTTCGTTTTTCTTCGTAAAACGAAGTCTGGTCATAATCGTGATATGGGGCGTCAGTCACTGTCATATTAATATGTACAGCTGTGTGCGCTCCTATGGCGTCAGTCTCTGGTCATAATCATCATTATTGTGGGGCGTCAGTCACTGTCATATTAATATGTAGTTTCATAAACAATAAATACTGTGTTCTGTTTATACGTTCCATATCGTTGTGAGTGCTTCCCCCCCCCCCCCCCCCCCCCCACGCAATGCAGGTATATTGTTTATTGTGGGGTGTCCACCTACCTTCCTGCCTGGGCACCGTGCGGGGCCTCCACCTACCCTCCTGCCTGGGCACCGTGCGGGGCCTCCACCTACCTTCCTGCCTGGGCACCGTGCGGGGCCTCCACCTACCCTCCTGCCTGGGCACCGTGCGGCCTCCACCTACCTTCCTGCCTGGGCACCGTGCGGCCTCCACCTACCTTCCTGCCTGGGCACCGTGCGGGGCCTCCACCTACCCTCCTGCCTGGGCCCATTTGAGCTGGTCGGAATGGACCTGATAGGCAGGCTGACGAAGACAGCAGAGGGGTATAGCTATATTTGCGTCAGATCACAGGCATTAAAGCGTTCCGTCTTGAGACGGATTTCCGTCTATTTGATTATATGTATATAATATTTTAATTGAAATTAAAAAAAAAGGTATTTTTTTTTTACTTTTTTTTATATATAAAGTTTGCCAATAGGGATGTTTCAGTAGTATTGGCACTGGTAGTAGTCGTAATAGTAATCCAGTCTATTTTTTTTTCTTCTAAAAAATAAACTAGTTCAACACAGGCAACCACTTTTGCTTAATTTCTTTGATGGCTCAAATGTATGCTCTAGTGTCTAGTCGATTTTGTGTTTTGAGCACAAAGATCATCATAGATCTAGCCTCTTAATTTTGCTCTCAAAGTGCACCAGATTGATGCATTTAACTTTAAAACGTAAACAAATTAAATAAAAATCCGAGGGGGCATGCCCCCGGACCCCTCTGGAGGGGCAGAGGTTCACCCACCACCAGTCTCACTAAATCCTGTGGGAAACACTGGGGATTCAAAAAAAATTACGTTCAGTCAGGAGATATTTTTTTGCTTTAATCCCTGGATAGGGGAGGTTTTTTGGTTATGCTTGATTTGCTGTTCCCTTCCCCTTGTATATATTTACTGTATGTCACAAATGTAACAGTACTGCATTGAGTATGTCATAAATGTCATTATGAATTGAAAATGGGGGACCCTGATGTAAACAAGACGAAAGTCTTTCTCTGGTCTGCATCCCCTTAACAATTGTGTGTATTGAGCTGTACTGTACCCATTCTGCAATCTGTTAAATAAACGCATCGCGGATCTAAATAAACGCCCCCACAGTGCAATACTCCAATTCAGCCATTGGCAATTCAGCCATTGGGTGGGTGGCGCTGCTGAGTGGGCCTTAAAGCGCGGGGCCTGAGAGTGCTGCTCTGCGGCTCTGCAGTTGCATACTATTGCGTTTCGTTGCCCCATATAATTTCCTGATCAGTCATGTGGTACCGCCTGCGTGTGAGGCTTCCAATGTCTTCCTGGATTACTCTACAAACGCTTTGTGTGTTTGCAGTGTAAAGATTCTCAGAACTACTGGACCTCTACTCGTTGGTTGAGACTTCACCACAACATGTGTAAGTACAATTATGTTGACATTGTTTTCCTCTCTTGTGCTGCTTCCTTGCAGCAGCGCCTCGACTTTACCATCTCCATCTTCATCACCATTAGATGGCTAATGTTAACGTGATATTAACATTAGTAACATTAGATCTATCCGACCACAATTTTATTCCATGCCTCACCGGGTTGGAGTGCTACTTCCTGAGCTGGAGGAATGCCATTGGGAGACATCAAGTCACTTGACGTTGTAACAAGTTTTGATTGGTTCTGCAGCAACGCCCCTAGGTTCCGAGGTCTGTTGCATTTAGCCATCAAAACATTAGTTTTCATAAAACTATGACCCAAAAACGGTTCCCAACAAACATTCCGATACCGGAAGCTACCTCTGTTGGCTCTATCATAGCTGTAGTACGTTTTTTTCTTTATTTTATTTGTCACATATAAGGTACAAGTACATTAAAGTGAAATGCTTGGTTCCAAACCCTGAGATTGTGCTTCATACAGTAAAAATTAACAAAATCAAGCACAATTTCGACGGAGCCCACAGAGAGGCGGGACAGTGCGGCGCCATCTTGTTGACGTTCTTTGTCAATGAATTGGTCGTAATAGATGGCGTTTAAAGGGAACTTGATTGATCTGCGTCGATAGAGGATACAATTTGTGTGATATCTAGTTATCATGTGAAGTCAAACATTTAGCTGGGAGCTGATTTGTGGTCATCGTTTTTCTCAATCTTACATTTAAATGAAATGTTTGCTCATGCATATCT
Organism: Notolepis coatsorum; assembly: GCF_963971535.1. Taxonomy (NCBI): domain Eukaryota; kingdom Metazoa; phylum Chordata; class Actinopteri; order Aulopiformes; family Paralepididae; genus Notolepis; species Notolepis coatsorum. The sequence goes on along the minus strand of NC_140170.1, from coordinate 177,576,621 downwards.
TTGGACACATCTAGCTGATAAACCAATACAAATTTGCATACAGGGATTAAGGACCCCCAAAATGCTTTCAAGACTATGCTCCAACTTGTGTCGTGCACAAAATGTTACTAAGATTGTTGAACCCTGACATATTCCCTCTTGTATTTTGCAAACTGTATTCAGCCATACCGACGTTACGGGTGAGCTTGCTAGCCATTAGATGGCTAACATTAACGTGATATTAACGTTAGTAATGTTAGATGTATCCGACCACAATTTTATTCCAAGTTTTTTACATGCCTCACTGGGTTGGAGTGCTATCCAATTCAAAACAACAAACCAAGGTGGCTAGCTCTCACATCTTGTCTGAATCAGGGCTGTACAGTGCGACGAGGTCGTCGCATAGTGCTCTTAAATATAGCCTGTGCGAATTGAAAATAATATTTGGGGGCACGCTTGCGAGTACTGATTAAATCCTTTCATTCGCATTTCACACAATTAAGTTAAATTAATTAAATTAAGCGCAAAATGCTTTCCTCCCTCTCGCCTCTCCTCTCGCAGAAAAAAGGTCAGTCACACACACACTCGTCCAAATTACGCCATCTACACGCACATACACCCACGCAAGCGCACACACCTAGCCAGAGACAGAGAGGGGTGGCTTGTTATGGTGAAAACGAAAGCGAGGACTCTGTAGAATTAATTCCAAAAAAGGGTTCTACATCAGTGATATGGACCTGGTTCGGCTACACGCGAACAGACGTGAGTCAAAGCACCATTCTGTGCAAACTTTGTAAAGCTAAACTCGAGGCAACGGGAGGAAAGAAAACACCCAAAAGAATATGCCGAAAGCATTAAGTTGTGCGGTAGCCCTACTACCTCGAGTGTTTTAAAACCACAGCCAAAACTGACGACGCTAACTACATTTGCCAGCAGCAGCATCCCTTATGCAGGGCTGTACACTGCGACGAGACGATTGCAAATTGCCCCCTAATCTGGCCGGTGCAAGTGGAAAATAATATCTGGGGGCAAGCTTGCGAGTAGTGATTTCAACCCTTCATTCGCATTTCACTCCTAAATTAATCCATACAAATTGGATAAAAAAAATAGTGTTGACATAATGTTGCGGTTGTAATTTCATTAGACAGACCAGCGCGGACCTTTAATAACATGCAATTTAATTGACACAAGCAATGGGCTAACGTTAGCTGGTAACCAAGGTATCCATTAGGACTATGCTAAGCTAGCTAGCGTTAGGTGCTGCTAACCCTGGAAACGGTCAAAGCGGACTCCACAACACTAGTTCCATTCGTGAGGAAAGGGGGTGGGTTATATTGACAACGCTTGACAACAGAAGTTTAAACATAACTTCATATTTATTGGTTATTCGTTTCTGTATATCATCCACTTTCCATCTCCGTGTGTTAAACTCTTCCTGTTTACATTCGAGTGTGACGTCATCACCTACGGCAGCGACGAGAAGAGCAAGCGATGGGGGGAGATCACAGATGCGGTAACGTTCCACATAGCCATAAGGAAAGGACATGGTTCAATTGACAACCGTGGAAAAGACGGCACAGCCAACGTTGTCAAAGCCTTGGCTTTGAACAAGTGGACTCGACTCCAGTGTTTTGGGCACAGGCTTCACCTGGCCATTGGTAAGTGGAATAGTTCATATAAATGTATGCAAAAGCATTCGATTACCAGTTATAAGCTACTAGTTTGTAGATTTACATAAAAAAGATCAGTATTTATATCTAATGTAACAATTAAAGAAAATAAATTAGTCGTCATGTGTGAGTGTGGTGGTTCATTTATTTTTAAACAGTTTTTTAATAAGACTTAAGTACTATGTATGCCCTCAGTTGTATTTACCCTACAATAAATAGTTACAATATATAATCTAAATCGAATCTAATATATAATAAAAAAAAACTAAATGCTAAATATATGCAATAATATATAATCTAATAATCCAATAATCTAATATATAATATAAAAATGCTAAATGCATGGGTCTTTTGTCTTTAATGTTAGCTTGCAAACTCGCCTCATAAAGAATTGTTTGGGGAAAAAAGGAAAAACATTGTGATGTGTATCGCCGAAAGGTCAGAAAATATCGTGATATCATATTTAGGCCATATCGCCCAGCCCTGTGGTGTGTTTTGCTTTAATAAACCACAGGAAAAGCCACAAGAGAGTGTTGTTTGAGTGTTTTTTGATAATCCATTCCAGTTATTGCCATCAACAGCAGAACAGCAGATACTGACTGAACACTGTTAACACTTTCAGTGCCGTTCACGTAGATCTACGGTTCTGTCATCCGTTCGTTGAGTGCCGGAAAACGTAGATCTACGTTTCTGTCACGGTATTTCTTTTATTATCTATATCCATTCATAATTCAGCGGGGCACCTTGCGCATACTGTTCTGAGTGTGTCTAAGCTGGTGTGATGCCCACTAGAAGTGGTATCATGTTAATATCTTTAGATTATGTGTCAAAACAGTGTGAACATATGGGTACAGGATTACCTCCATCAGAAACAAGTTAGAAGAGTCATTTATATGTAATGGGAGACATTAACATAATCTGGTCAATAGGTGGCGGTATAGGACTGGTGTTTAGTGACTTCGCCTTCCAGGGACCCGTTACTGTGTGCTTAGGAACGCACGAGGCAATCTCAGCCTCACAACCGGGAGGAGCCAGAGTCAATAACATCGTGTCTGCACCTTTCCTTTGTCAAATGATTAACTACAACCTGTTTCATAGGTGGGTAATATACTACAAAACACACATAAAGGTTAACAAGGATACATGCAATGTCGAGGGTTCAAATGAAGTAACTATTGTCGATGTTTGAGTCAAGTTTAAGAAGTTTAAGACGACAGGTAACGTGGTTGAGAAGCAGACCGTCTATTGACGGCGCCACGTTTCGTTGGTACATTTAAATAGTGTTGGAACACAATTGTCCATTTAAGCACTAACGTGTCGAAGTTAAGTATCTCCAAGGGGATTATAAAGGTTTATGTTTTGAAATACATACTGTGTTGGGTTGAATTGCTGTGTAGTAAATGTGTATATTGTGTACAAGATGGTTAGAGGGAAAGTACTTTAGCTTACCCTACCAAGAAGGTAGCTAAACACCGGAGCTGTACCACATGCTCTCTCTCTCTCTCTCTCTCTCTCTCTCTCTCTCTCTCTCTCTCTCTCTCTCTCTCGCGCCCTCAGTTAAATGTAAATATAAATCTATTCCCTTGAGTTATACCATGGTCACGTTTAGCAAATTCCTAGTAGGGTTGAGAACGGCCCGATACAAATATATATATAAATGTACTTTCAGTGCACATTTGAGTTTCAATAGAACTTGAGACAGGAACACAACTATGGATCACACTGAGGTGTGGAGGTATTTCGGTATACTAGAGAATAGTGGATATGACTGATGATAAGTGACTGATGATAAAGGTAACACTTATTGGTGATTTAAGGAATTGTTTGACAGACAATGAGAATGACAGTGTTGGTTAAAAGACATACTATGGTCCCTTCCAACATGCCTAGACATGTCTAGACAGAGGTTAACAGGATAATGTTTCTCTTCTCACGTGCTTATATTTAAGACGCCAAATATGTATAAAGACATAAGTAATCACAATGTACAGTATATAATACTGGATAACTACATTTAAAAGGAAAATGCTATTGAAGTGAACCAGGGTATCCTAAAAGGGTAGAATGTGTGTTGCAATGATGAATATGCTTTTGAATTAATAACAAGTATGGGATTATAATTGAATGTATTGAAGTAATGTAACTAAATGATACAATGATGATACAATGATGATACAATGATGATACAATGATGATGATGATTGATTGATTATTCTATTGAATGAATAAATGTTGTTGAAATATACAACCGGGAGGAGCCAGAGTCAATAACATCGTGTCTGCACCTTTCCTTTGTCAAATGATTAACTACAACCTGTTTCATAGGTTAAACATATATCTGCTAGATGGTGCCATATCCTGGTACCTGTAACACTGGCAGACGGTGGTGCCATATCCTGGTACCTGTAACACTGGCAGACGGTATTATACCGCCCTCTAACGCCTTTGGCCAGTAATGCACCCGGTTAGAAATGGGTTCGTTTATTTTCTATACCGAGCTGCGGCGTGGGGGAGGGTCCTAAACACTACGGCAAAACACACGCTTATAGGGATGGCTTGGAAAACTGACCCCGCCCACCCGTTGAAGAGCAATGCCCAATAACGTCGGAGGGACGATCGCCGTGGATAACTGGAATGGCGATGAGATTATTGGATTCTTTTTTTTTCATTACTTCAGAGACCAGGTAAGTACACTATATGAAAGCAGGCCTGTACACTGCGATGATATGATCGCAAATTGCCCCCTAATTTGGTCCGTGCAAGTTTAAAATAATATCTGGGGGCAAGCTTGCGAGTGGTGATTTCAACCCTTCATTCGCATTTCACTCCTAAATTAATCCATACAAATTGTAGTAAAACATTAGCCTACAACCAGGGCTGTACAGTGCAATATAATGTTGCGGTTGTAATTTCATTACAGACCAGCGCGGACCTTTAATAACATGCAATTTAATTGACACGAGCAATGAGCTAACGGTAGCTACCATTAGGATTATGCTAAGCTAACTAGCGATCTCTGCTAACCCTGGAAAACGGTCAAAGCGGACTCCACAAGACTAGTTCCATTCGTGAGGAAAGGGGGTGGGTTATATTGACAACGCTTGACAACAGAAGTTTAAACATAACTTCATATTTATTGGTTATTCATTTCTGTATATCATTGAATTTCCATCTCCGTGTGTCTCCATCTCTTCCTGTTTACATTCGAGTGTGACGTCATCACCTACGGCAGCTTAGACTATCAAAACGCGAAGGGGGGGGCTGGCTCTCTTGTTCGCTCTCGCCCCCTCTCTCTCTCTCGCTCTCTCTCTACATTCAATGATTTAAAGTAGCCAAATGTTACACACAGTATAAATACTAACTGGATAGTTGATGATATAAACATTTAATTTCATTATCTGAAATATTCTAAAATCATTAAGTCTGTGTGATTATTATTTTCTCACAGTAGTGTGTGTGTGTGTATATATATATGTGTGTGTGTGTGTGTGTGTTTGGCTAAAGTGGATAGAAAACACAGTACTGTGTAAAAGGCACCCAAGAGTTTTTATATAAATTGTCTTAGATGTAAATAATAATAATAAAGTAGTCAGTAGACTACTCTTAGTACATTTTCATTAAATTATTTTTTAAAGCATCTTCATGGTTTAATAATGCAAACATATGTTGCAGGGACTTATTATAATCATCATATTGGCGTGACTGTATGCATCAAAGGGTTAAATCAAGCATTTTTGATGCATGTCAAAATATCGCGATATCATTTAGAGGCCATATCGCCCAGCCCTACTATAATGGTAAAATAGTAATTAAAAAATGTGCCCCTAAAAAATATTCTTTGCCCCTAAATTTCTCATTTAGGGGCAAGTGTGCCCCTAGTGAAAAAGCTTAGCGTACAGCCCTGGAAAACTTGCGTTGATCTGATATTTATTTCTATTGCGATTGAAGCTATATGCAGGCATTAAAGCGTTCCGTCTTGAGACGGATTTCCGTCTTATTTGATTATATTTATATAATATTTTAATTGATATACATTTTTTTTTTATAATATATAAAGTTTGCCAATAGGGATGTTTCAGTAGTATTGGCACTGGTAGTCGTAATAGTAATCCAGTCTATTTTTTCTGAGTTGGGGGGGAGGGGGGAATGCAATGCAGACAAACAGCTGCATACAGTGCGACCATTTCACTCACATTTGCCCATTCATTTTTGGACACATCACACACCGTACTGTACGTGTGCTGTCATAGCTTCACCTACAGGCCTAATGGAGAACACCAGGAGAACACCAGGATGTGAATGGAGGGTGAATGTGAGGTATATCGTGTAAATAAGTTTTGATTGATCGCAAGACTACACTGTAAAAAAATAATAATAATAAGTTACCAAAACTTAAAAATATTGAGTTCAGTTACTGTGCATTAAGGTTTTCAGTTTTCAATCCATAATAAGTTAACAGAATGCAGGCACGCGTGCCTAGGGTTGCCTACCCCTGCTCTAGTGTCTAGTCGATTTTGTGTTTTGAGCACAAAGATCATCATAGATCTAGCCTCTTAATTTTGCTCTCAAAGTGCACCAGATTGATGCATTTAACTTTAAAACGTAAAAAATCAGAGGGGGCATGCCCCCGGACCCCTCTGGAGGGGCAGAGGTTCACCCACCACCACAGTCTCACTAAATCCTGTAGGAAACACTGAGGATTCACATTTATTTTACGGCTGTGGGTAGGGCGTTCCACATTGTTGTGGCATAACGTGTTTAGTCCCTTGTTTGTATGATAACAAGCCTTTTAGTTCATGGTTCAAAGTAATGGGAAAAGGGTGCTAGCTCGCCATCAATCAGAAGCTAGCCACAAGACTTGCATTCACGCTCTCCAGCACACAGCCTCCCTGCCTGGCACAACAACCACAGTCACAGTCAGGACAGTAGGCTCTACAAGTAGGCTCCCTTAAAACGCTAACACTATTAAAAAAAAATACAGTGGAGGTTAAAATAAGAATAGACTTGGCCTGAAAAAAGTTCAGTCAGGAGATTTTTTTTGCTTTAATCCCTGGATTACATGACCAAATGGGCACAAGCATACCCCCTAAAAACTAAGACAGCCAAAGAGGTACTGTATTGTACCCATTCTGCAATCTGTTAAATAAAGTTTTCATTCATTCATTCAGGTGTCTGGCTGCATCCTAAAGTTTGTCCACCAATTTGAATCTCCCAAGAGGATCCTCACAGATCAGGGGAAAGAATTTGTTAATCAGGTACGATGAAAATACTTGCAATGTAGCTACAAACACATTGTGGGGCAGACTAAAATATCATTACTCGATTGACAATTCAATGTATTTAAATGAGATAAATGTATTTCTCTTTTACAATAACAGATCAACACTGATGTCTGTGACATCCTGCAGATTAAGAGAAGCCTTTGTGCCCCATATCATCCACAAACTAACGGTCTTGTGGAGAGGATGAACGGCACCATACAAAGGTGAGCAAAATGCAGTGGGGCATATTCATAAGTATATTATATTGCATATGAGGACTGTAACTCCCTCTAATGCAATGATGACAGCAACACATTCTTTATATTACTGGTTTGGATTTATTTCAATCCGGACCGTGAGAACTGTGAAACACATACATGAAATACAATAAATCACAGATCAAACACTAACAACATACATCCATATTATTTCTACATACACAGACTGTACACAGACAGCATCCTTACAACAGTTTTGCAAATATTTCTCAGCTCAACTAAAAATACCTTTTCTTTTCCCCATCACATTTCAGATCACTGAAAAAACTTGTAGGGCAGAAGCCAGAGACATGGGACCTCCATCTGGATGCGGTCATGTTTGGTCTACGGACCAAGACGCAGATGACCACCAAGATGTCTCCCTTCTACATGATGTTTGGCAGGGAAGCCAGATACCCATGCGAGGTCCCTGAGGAGTACATGGTATTTTCTGTTTGAACTGATTGCTTTAACTTGTTGGTGTTTTAGAATTTGTATCGATATGTAGTATGTTATAATATTTATAAAACTATTCTTTTGAACAGGTTGACAGCAGCGTGGAGAGTATTGTTGAGAACGACAGCCCTGCAGAGGACGTCATTCGCATCAGTGAGGCCCTGCAGGCTGCTCGAGATGCAACAAAAAAAACAATAGCAATACACGCCAACAAGAAAGCCATGCAGGGTGAACCAAAATTTAAGGTCAGCGATAAGGTGTGGCGCCTTAATGTGCGTAGCCAGCAGCGAAAGGGGGGGAAGATGGAGATGGACTACTTGGGGCCGTTTATAATTGTAGCTCTAGTGGGAAAGAGTGCGGATCTTGAGGGTGAGGGAGGTCGTGTTTTTCCGAAAATAAACATTGACCACCTCAAAAAATACATTGAGAAAAATCCTCATAAGATCCTCACCTCCACCCCTGCTATAACCACCCCTGCCTCCGCCTCCACCCCTGCCTCCCCCTCCACCCCTCCTTCAACCACCACCCCTGCCTCCCCCTCCACCCCTCCTTCAACCATCACCCCTGCCTCCGCCTCCACGCCTGCCTCCACCACCACCCCTGCCTCCGCCTCCACGCCTGCCTCCACCACCACCCCTGCCTCCGCCTCCACGCCTGCCTCCACCACCACCCCCCTGCCTCCGCCTCCACGCCTGCCTCCACCACCACCCCTGCCTCCGCCTCCATGCCTGCCTCCGCCTCCACCACCCCTGCCTCCACCTTGATCCCCACCACAGATAAATGTATTTATTATAAATCAAATTGACAAAATGTCTAAAAAATTAAGGTGGGAAGACATTGCGATGCAAAATACATGTGTAATTGCTCAAATATTACAGATTAGAAGTGCATTAAAGGCATATAACCCAATGAATATGGCTCAGATGCAGTCTACAAGGGCAAATTGTTTCAAGTTAAAAGCTCTTCCTCAAGCACTACTGTATTTGAGCAATTCAAAAATGTTTGTGCATTCAAGTGTCTTTCTTCACTTTTTTGATGTATAGTTTGCCTCTTGGGAGCCCTCGTTCTCTCATTCTAAACTAGTGGATACCTGATCAAACAGGTTGTCAATGTGAATTTATACAAAGGCAATAGTTTTAGCATAATTACATTGGCAGCTCTGTTAGCTGAGAAATACATTTATTGTATTTACCTACATGTAATTTATGTGCAGTGAAGTAATACTAGTAATGTTATGCATTTCTGACAATAATGAAGCAAATTCCCAAATCGGGAGTTGGAGAGTGAGGTACAGTAAATCTGTTTTCAATGAATGCATGCAGTAACTGAAAACAGATCATCTTCTAATATGTAATTTCATCTCAGGTTATCAATGCTTACATGGAGGTCTTGGTCAGGGACCACAACAAACGATCGGTCAATAGGGCATTTGCTGTCGACAGCTATGCCATAACAGACATCTGGAATGGGACAAGCAGAATGCACGAACCATGACCACCATTAACTCTAGTGCCACGCTCAGGTCAAACCTTACATTTTTGGCAGGGCTTCCGGACTTTTAGTCTTGTTTCATTTAATTTCTGTAAGCATCTTTGAGTTAGTCCTACAAAGTTATGTACAAATATGCTTTTTCTAACACTGCTTTTTAATTTTAGTTTGATCCACAGATGTACAAGGTCATCGTTGGCCTTGTGAACAGAAACAGCAACCACTGGATGTTGATGGTGAGTTAAAAGGTCTCATGGTTAAACATGTTGTGTCATGGGGCCTCCGGTGGTGTAGGAAGATAAACATGGGGCCTCCGGTGGTATAGGGGGCTAAACATGCGGCCTCCAGTGGTATAGGGGGCTAAAGCGCTGTTCTGCGCATTCATTTGTGAGCCTCACCCAGGGTATAGGGGTTTAGGTTGGACTCCGGTGATAGCGTGTTAACAGATTTTGCAAACATCTGGATAAAAAGGATGACAACCTATTAATGAATGTTACTTTTAATGACATGCAGGTGTTGTTTTCCCCCATTGAACAATAGGTTATGCTACCATCAGAGAGGAGCTGCATGCTGCTGGACCCACTTGGGGAAACAAGCGGGACAATCAAGCATTGTGAAAGGTAACCTTTTTGTCAATTTTTAAATGACAATGATGATATATATATATATATAGGAATATTTTTGTTGTCATTGATTAACGGTGAAGTATCTCCAGTTTCCTGTGTATGTTGTCATACACAATACACATTTTCCATAGACGGATTCCAAGTCCCCCCACACCCACACATATATGCTGTACAACCTCACTGTACTTTATCCTTTACTTTACATATACTGATTTATTTCTGTTGTACTTTATTTATGTCTTAATCAGAGCATTCATGAGGAGGGGTCTCAATATCTCCAAATGGTCCTGTACCACTCTCGCTCACTCTCTGCAGCAAGATGCCACATCTTGTGGAGTGTTCGCTTTAAAGGTTGGTACATAGATTTTATATGAAAATACTTGCAGCTCAGGAAATCCCCAGGTTTATCAGAACATTTGTATGAGTCTTGTGCACATTTAATGTCATTGTATTGTTTTATTTCCTTTGGGATTTCAAAAACCTTGTTTATGTAATTTTAATAAACCTCGTCATAGACACTTTATATTTATCCAATTACACAATTCCTTCAGTTCGCAGAGTGCATTCTGAAAGGGAAGAGCATCACCTTTGGGACAAGGCCGGAAGACATAGAGGGGCTAAGGAAAAATATCGCAACAACTAATAACCCTTGCCATAATTTCTGTGCGCCCCCCTAACTTTTGATTGAAAAGTCTGACATTGACCCCCTTTTCAGGAGTTGACCTAGAGCCCACCAAGGTCATGCATATCAAATTTGGTCAATGTCAGACCTTACAATCAAAAGTTAGGGGGCGCACTCCAATTATGGCAAGGGTTAATAGCCCCCTAACTTTTGATTGCAAAGTATGACATTGACCCCCTTTTCAGGAGTTGACCTAGAGCCCACCAAGAGGCCTTGCCATAATTGGAGTGTGCCCCCCTAACTTTTGATTGCAAGGTCTGACATTGACCAAACTTGATATGCATGACCTTGGCGGGCTCTAGGTCAACTCCTGAAAAGGGGGTCAATGTCAGACTGCAACCAAAAGTTAGGGGGCTAATAACCCTTGCCATAATTTCAGTGCGCCCCCTAACTTTGATTGAAAAATCTGACATTGACCCCCTTTTCAGGAGTTGACCTAGAGCCCACCAAGGTCATGCATATCAAATTTGGTCAATGTCAGACCTTACAATCAAAAGTTAGGGGGCGCACTCCCGATTCCAATACAATAAAGCGAGTCTTCATCACAAATCATATTCTCAAAATAATCTGACCGGCAGATATTATTGCTGGCGGACCTATTTCGGCCTGCGAGCCGCCTATTGCCGACCACTGCACTGAACTAGGATATCTGTTGGGTAACGTGCGTTTAGACAACAACACTATTTGGGACAGGACAGACCATATTAGGCTATTACTTCACATACAATATCATGTCTAAATGAAATGCACAAAACAAAAAATGTATGTATATAACGTTACCCTGGTATAGATCTGTATGCATGTGTATTTATTCATAACGTTATACATATTCGTTAACGTTAGATCGTGCATGGCTTTTACATTGAAAAATGTACTTGTCACGTGGTTCCGTTCTCCATTCTTCACATCAAAAACGAAAAACGAACTATCAAAACGTACACGTCCCATTATTTACTCCTTTTTTTCATTTGATTCTGACACCAAAATACGAAAAACAGCTCCGTATTTCAGTTTTTCCGATTTTGGTTTCAAACGGAAATAGGAAACACCTCGTATTTCCGTTTTTCCTTTTGAAACGAAAAACGTACTATCAAAACGTACACGGACCGATTGCCCTCCCCTGTTAAAATGTTTTTTTCCTAAGAAAAATATGGAGAGACAATGGTCCAATGCAGCAGCAACCTCTGCGGGGGAGCTTGGTTTCATGAGAGCTGTGTACAACTGACTGTATCACCTGGCGCATCAGTGTGCCCTCAAGGCGCAGTGCAAAAGGAGCGAGTGGTACCATGAAGAGTGCCTGACTACCTCAGAAAAAGCCAAGGCCAAGCAACGTAAGAATGTGTAAATCAGCTGTCACAAACTATAACTCTTATATTTTTTATTTAATAATGATGGTTAATTTTGTTTGGGTGTTACAGCCACATGGTACTGCTCAGGTGACTGCCTTAATGCATCGCTACCAACAGACCACGTGCTGAATTACAGCAAAGCTGTCATCTGGGAGGGACTGTACAACATGGCAAGGCGAGACGCTGTGAGGGAGGGAGATGGAGAAGCCATGACGGATTTCAAAGTACCCAAAGTATTTTATCATTAGCCATCTACTCCTGACAGGTAACACTTAAATAAATTATAATGTGCTTACTGTAAAGCCTTATGTTATTGTCAGATTAATAGTATTTTTTGTACATTAGGGATTGAGGGATTCTATCCCGAACGAGTCAGAGGAGACCTCAAGTGGAACCGTGTGGCCAACCGGGAGGCAACATTGGTACTAGGAGATGTACTTCGTCTTCTCACGAGCAGTGCACCACAATTTCTGAAGCACTGCTTCATAAAAAGAAAACAAAGTGCTGCATTTGAGGAGAAGAAGGCGACCGCCCAAGCAGATGGAGATTCTGTGGTTCTGCAAGTGGACTTCACGGTGAACTACACAGCGGCGTACCAGGATGAGATCCAGTCTGCCCACTGGAATCAGAAGCAGATCTCCATCTTCACCTCCGTTGCCTGGTCTGACGCCGACCCCTTGTCCTATGTGGTGGTGAGTGACAGCCTGGACCATGACAAGAAGGCTGTGGCAACCTTTATGGGAAAGATTGTAGAAAACATCAGGAGAAAACATCCCCACATGACACAGCTGCACATATTCAGCGATGGAGCTGCCTCCCAGTTTTGTGGGCCTTTTTATCGTCAAGTTTCATCATGTGTTCCTGCTTCACAGTAATGTCTGCTGTGTCATCCTGCTTCACAGTAATGTCTGCTGTGTCATCCTGCTTCACAGTAATGTGTAATCCTACTTCTTCAAATAGCCCTGCGACTGATACTGTAAAACAAACTGTTCTGCTAAAACCTTGTACGAGTCAGAAATTCTGCTATTTTTTTTTATATTACTGGTACTTTACCTCACGGTTACATTCACACACTTACAACATTCCAATGGCCATGTAGGCTAAGTTACTACAATTTGTAGTGTTTAAAGAAATACGTTTTGACAAATCCTTTTTAGATGTGAAAGTTGTAATGTTTAATAAGTATGAGCTTGCAGACCCGATATATCTTGACAACATGCTGGAATGACTGGACCTACCTACTCAGGATGGAAGAAACTGTATTTTGAATAACTTTTATTTTTATAAATGCCAAGTTTTCCAAACCATTGCAATAAACCAAACTTGTGGCAAAAAAATAAGTTTCATCATGTGTTCAGTGAGTCCAAAAAGCTTGTCCATTTACATAACGCCGTGAATCTAATCTATCTTTATCTCAATAAGTCTAACTAAAATGTGTAAATTATACTTCCAATTCAAATCGATGCCTTGTCAATGTTAAGTTAAGTTTCCAATTTTCTCTCTGAATGTAACATCCATAACGCTGGAATTGCCCCTGTGTAATAATGAATGTAACTGTTTTGCAGAAATGGTCCAGCGATCGAGGGGAATGTACACCGACAAGTAGGGATGACCCCCGGTTCTAAACGGGAACCGGTACTATATTAGAAAAGACCGGAGTATTTATAAGCTCCGACGTCATCGGTACTGCTATCGGTACTCGAGAGTTTTTTTTTAGGAATTTAAACGTCGCAAACTAATCTTGTTGGCCGTTTTCTATATCTCTCCTCCCTCGGTCTCTCTCTGCCTGCGCGAGGAGCGGGCTGTGCTGTGCTCACACACACACATGGGCGCTGTTGTAGGCTACAGAGTACAGACAGCTCTGCTCTCATCATGGCGGACTGAACGAAACGTTCAAAAGTCTGGGTCTATTTTACTAAAGTCGATGCGGACAACGCTCGTTGCCACAAGTGCAACAAGACATTTGCCAGTAATGTATAAGCGCTGGTACTTGTCAATGTGGCTGGCGGGGAGCTAACGTTATTAGCCTGAGCTCCGAGTAGAATAATGGCTGACAATCCGGAAGTAAATAAACGAACGAGAGCTTCCGATTGGTGGTAAGAAGAAGAGGTGGGTGCAAGCGGTGTGACGTAATTGGCAGATCGACTGTCAATCAAAATAGTATTGTATGACTCCAACTTTTTTATTTTACATTTGTTGTTAATTATAAAAAGTCTATAATTCAGACACATTTAAAACATTGCTGCTGCTGTTGCTGCTGAAGAAATAATATTTATTTATATTTATATAGTTATATAAAAGAATAATAAAGCAATGTCGATTCTGTTCTTAATTAAAAAAAAATTCTTGCAAAATAATCAAAAAGAACCGATAAGAGTATCGATAAAGTACCGAACCGTTAAGCAGTATCGATAAGAGTAGTAGTATCGATAAAATCCTAACGATACCCATCCCTACCGACAAGCAGATAGATCGATGTGCCCAAATGTCTGGTTCGTTTGGAAAAGCGATAGATCGTCTCTTCCAAAGTTCTGGTATCGGTCAGTCCAGAAAATACTATTTTGGGACAAACAAACAGATAAAGAAAAGGCAAAAGGTTAACGTTGCCAAATTTGTGAGGGAGTCCAAGAAGGACAAGCTGTTCGACTGTACTGGCTGTTCGACAAGTACTGGCAGGATGACATCATACCGAGGGGCCTGCGCATCACCAAAGAACCCACGCTGGGAAGAGAATCACCAGAGTTTTGTGATAAATGGTGTTCGATCCTAGATAAATGTTCTATGGATCTACTTCTTTTAATCATTGATAATGAAGGCTCTAAATTAGCCAAGGTCAGAGCGGAGCTTTCCTCGATAGAGGACGAAATTAAAACTATTTTAACTCCTGACCAACTGACCGAAATGCTCGTCAGTGAACCAGAAACTTGATAAATACAAACACGACATCGAGCTGCACAAGAGAGCCCAGAGGAGAAGAAATGAGCAGGACTACGCAGCGCATATGGTGTACCCATGGCTCCAACATCCTCCTTCCAGGAACCGCAGGCTGAATTGGCAGCCCAGAGACAGGCAACGGCATACTGACTCTTCCTCCACAGCGGTGAGCTCAGACGAGGCGCCCACCCAGGGCAGATACTCCCTCCGAAGCCAGTCTATTTTTCGCGACGAGCAGAAAAAGAGAGAGAAACCCACGGTTCCGGAGATAAGCACTACATCCAATATTGTCAACATTTCTGAGGCACTATTGAGCGATCAGCACCACAATATCCTTTCCAAAGGTTTATCGTTTGTCCCGGCTCGGAAGGTGGACTCTTTTACTACCAAGGTAGAGCTATTTAAGTTTTTTAGAAACATTAAGTTGAAAGCATTTTATGCCAGAGGGTTTGATAAGAGAACTCAATATGTTGCTAACGAAAATGTGCCTACAAATGATGATGTTGATGTTGATGCTAGGCCTGTTACAGAGCCAGACACCTCCCTTTTTCCTAAAAGAAAAGTATTTAAACCCTGTAGCCTGTTTACTCCCCATCTCAACCCTCCCTCAGTTGACTTTCTGCAGATTGGTACAGAATGATGTCCTTAATTTGTGTGAGACCAGTCACAAAGCCCATCTTTACCCAAATGTACTTGAATCAGAGTCTGTAGCACTTAAGGAACTCATGATGAATGATGATTTGATTTTTAGAAAGGCCAATAAAGGTTCTGGTATCGTGCTCCAAAATAAGAGCTTGTATGTATCTGAGATCAATAGACAATTGAACGAGATTGAGGTATATACCCTTTTAAATTCAGACCCTGTGTTTAGATTTTCTTCGGAAATCAAAACGGTCCTCAAATGCCTGAGATTGGCAGAGGCAATCACAGAAAATGAATTTAAGTTTATGTTTGTAGAGTACCACTACCCGGTTACCCCTATTATTTACACTTTACCTAAGATCCACAAGGATCCGATTAACCCTCCTGGTCGACCTATTGTTTCTGGTATTGGCTCTGCCACAGAAAAAATCTCTTAATTCATTGATGCGCATATTAAGGATTTGGCCTCTTCTCAACGTGGTTACTTAAAAGATACTACTTTTTTGAACAGGCTTTCGACCTGTAACATTAGTCCTACAGACTTACTATTTACCATAGATGTAGTCAGTCTTTACCCCAGCATTCCACATGCTGACGCGCTTGACGCTCTGAGTTTTTATTTAAACTCGAGGGAAGTATTACTCCCCCCAACAGAAGCGCTAGTTAGTTTAGCCGACCTAGTTCTAACTAGGAATTATTTTAGATTCCAAGATAAATACTACTTGCAAAACAGAGGCCTCAGCATGGGCTCCCCAGCTGCTGTGAAACTAGACAACCTTTATATGTCCAAATATGAAGTAGATCATATTTTTAATAATAACCCGTTTGAGAAATTTGTCAAATCCTATATGCGCTATATTGACGATCTGTTTTTTATTTGGTCTGGTTCATCATCTGATCTTTTAGCCTTCCTTGAGCACCTGTAGAGAAACGATAAAGTTTACATTGAAGTTTGATATGCATAATTTACCTTTCCTCGATGTTCTGATCAAGAAAGCCCCTAATGCCATCTCATTACACACAGAGGTTTTTAAAAAGGAGACAGACCGTAACTCGTTCTTGCATTATTCCAGTTATCACACCCCAGCCTTGAAGAATAGTCTACCTTATAGCCAAATCCTTCGTTATAAGAGAATATGTGACACTGACGACAGATTTAATGCACAAGCAGTTTCCACGAAAGAGGCTACAGTGCCGATTTGACACTCAAAGCCCTGAACAAAACCAAACATATCGATAGGGCCACATTGTTCACCCCCAGAAAGAAAGAAGATAAAACAGACAAAGTATCTTATGTGTCTACTTACAGCCCTATCACGAGAGACGCACAGAGTATTGTCAATAAATATAAATATAAAATATAAATAAATATAAATATATTTCGTCCCTATACACGCTACACTTAAAAATTCAAATGCATATGATCGGTATTATGTTCCATCATGAATGCATGAAAGGGGGGGGGTCGTTTCTGAGTAATTGATTGTCAATAACGGCATTCGTTAGTACAACCCCATACGCTGATCAGGGCGATGGCTATGAAAACAAGGCACAATCGAGCTGAAATTGACGGTAAATTGCTCTTACCTGTGGCTGGTGGGATTCCAAAAAGAATATTCTAATTATTTGATTGCCATCTGGTAGATCGTATGTCCATTTGGCCCACGACATAACCCCCCACAGCATAATGAATCGGGGGTCCCAAAAACAATTCAATGCGTTCGGGTGAAGCCCCTGGTTCACGCTACTAGAAAAGTCAGCCCGGAGGCATTTCATCGACGCACAGCCCCATACACAGAGTCTCAAAGGAAGTGCAACATCGGCCACATACCACCAGGCGGCGGTATTGGATCTTTGCGATCTCAGACTCATTCCCTATTGTAACACAGGCTGCCTGGATGGATAACTAATGGAAATATCGAATAAAAGAAATAACGATCAAATAACGTTACGTGGTTGGGCGTTCAACGATTGGCGGACAAAACGTATAAAATCGTAAAGAAGATGTGTCCGGCCCATGGGGGACATCATCAACGTGTATTGTCGGGCCTTACAGATACATTTGATTTGATTTTAAATTTGATTTGATAAAGAAAAATCGCAAATTGCAGCCTAAGTATGACCCTATTAGCACAAAGAACGAAACCAACCTACTGATAATTAAAACACTAACCTTCTTACGGTCTTCTACTCTCATGCACTCCTCCTCCTCCTCCTATACTAATATGATACATTTGATTTGTTTTTATCAGTAAATACCATAATACCAGCCTGACCGACCGCCTGAAGGACGCCTTTGACATCGCCAACAACTTCGATAAAATCACAGAGCAGCTGAACCAAGCCGTCCGTGCGCTCTCACTGGAGCTGCAGATGAGTGCGGCGATCAGGGAGACGGAGCGGAACCTCAGGGAGGACGCGCGGGACGTCGCCCAGCAGGAGCTCATTACAAAGATTACTGGGACTGAACTCCAGGTGATGCAGGTGCTGCATAGCCTGGTTGCAGGGCAGCAGCAGGATCGGGAGGATGCGCGGGTGATGAGGCAGGAGTTAGCTTGTTAGACACGACTTCTTTCAAGGGTTCATTTTGGAAAAGGGCGTGTTATGTTTACGGTTTAAATGTTTTGTATTGTTCCTTGCCATTGTACAAGTTAATTTATATAAAAACATGTGATTGCATATTACAACATCAGCTCACGTGTGGGGCATTAGGTCCACGTGTAATGTGAGGTTTACCATTTCTATATGACAAGTAATCGCATCTTGAATTTTCTCATTTTAAGAGTTGTGCACAAAAGTCTCCCATTCCGACGCGGACCGCTAAGGCGGTTGTTTTCGACGGTCGATAAATGTAGAATCCTGCATGGGATTATGGCCTCAGTTAAAGACAAGAGCACATTAAACTAAATTAACATAAAATTAACATAAAAGCGTCTGTGACCAACTCAAAGCTGTGAAAACATGGGAGAACACACTCAAAAACATCTGTTGTGTGTGTGTGAGAGAGAGAAAGACAGAGTGTCACATTTGTTGTTGTGGAGTTCGGATCATCACTCAGCATCCTCCTGTTCGCCTAGACTCTCGAGGCATAAGCTAAAATGGCGTACATGAGGCTGGAACAAGTCTTCCTAAAGAGATCAACCGGCCCTTCATCTAAATCCGCCTCATTGGCTGATATGCAGCAGATGTTCCTGGACATGGCGAAGTGAGAGATGCAGAGAGATGCAGGAGAGATGCAGAGATTGAGCAGGAAGAAACAGCGATGGAGATAGATGGAGATGAATGAGGATGAAGACATGCAGCAAAACGACTTGGCGTAAGTCACTTGAGGAGGATGGCTGAATGGGAGTGACCTTCATCATCATCATTTATTTATTCGTTGTTGTTTATGTCCATGTAATAAACTTTTCATGAATTCAAAAAGATAAAGACCAAAAGGCGCAGCAATTTCTCCAACCTTTGTCAATCAAGTTGTACTGTTTTAATTGCTTGTTATCCTTACTTTTGTCTCACATTGTTGTCTTATTGTTATGACTTTATATGCCGTGTGATTTTATATGCCTTTTTTCTTTGCTTATTTCTGTATTTAAATAAAGGTTTGAAATAAAATAAAAATAAAAGGTGTCTGGTTGGGATTCTGAAAGGTTATTTGTTTGTAGTAGGAACAAACTTATGGTACCATCAAACATGGAAGGATGGATTTTTGTAAATCTTTGTTCAACAGTCTCTGTGCCGATGAGGCACGTCTCTGTGAAACAGACAGCAAGAGGAGAAGTGGGTTTTCGTGTCCTAATGCTTAGCGGGTTGATTGGAGGCAGGCCATTGACATGCAGGAGTGTGCTGTTCGTTGACTGAAAAAGCAAATGCACGAGGAGAGAAGAAAAGAGAAGAGGAGGCTTGTTGTGAGGCCTTGGAAAACATCCTGCGTGCGTGGAGTCAAACAGCTACTGAAACTTTACAGCCTCTCTAGAGCATGGAAACATAGAGGAACTGTCCATCTGAAGGCAGTGCATGCTCCTTCTGTCAATACAGTATGTACCCTCTTCTTATAGGGGCAGCGTTTCAACATTCGCCTAACTATTTTTATAAGAGACAAGCGAATCTATCTAAGCTCCTAGTCAAAACTGACTTGCCCTTAAAGAAACCTTCTCATTTTATGTCCAATATCCCAGATGGTAATTTTCCCTGTCAAGCCTGTGTACAGTGCCAAGGCATGATTAAAGGTACATTTTTCGCACACCCTAAAACGGGAAAAATATACCTGTCAAAGGACGGATTACGTGTAATTCGTCTAATCTGGTGTATTTGCTAAAATGTCCTTGTAATTTTTCTTATGTGGGCAAAACAACGAGAGCCTTTAAATCAAGAATCAGTGAACACAAATGTGCTGTGAGAAATTCAGATGTCAAGTCGTCGGTAGCTCGACATTTCTCCAAGTGTAAACATACCGTCAACAATCTCAAATATATGGGACTAGAGTTAGTACTCAGGCCCGCGAGAGGTGGAGACAGACACAAGTTGCTGTTGCAACGTGAATGTTATTATATCCACCTGTTCAATTGCATCGAACCTAGAGGAATGAATGAAGAGAACGTTTTAACCTGTTTCCTCTAACCTCCTTATACCTACATTATTATTTCTGGTTTAATAAAGTTGTTTGTTTCTAAACAAGAGGTATGTTTCTCAAGGATGCTCAATGTATAATTTGAAACTATTTAATTAAATATGTAAAGGGGCTCAATTAGCCCTAGAAACTAAGGGCATGTTATATGTTAGATATCAAGTTTCTGGTAATTTTGTTATGTTTAGTTTTGTTTATAATATAGATATATTTATATATATGTATAATTTGTGGATTTATGATTGGACTCTACTTTGATAGGTCATTCCTTTGGTCACATTGCACAGGCACACCTGCGTTGTGATGTAATTTCCTGCCGTGTCATGTAATTACCTGCCAGGTGTATATAACTACCATCTTGAATGTATTTCCATTGCTAGCCATATCACTGAAGAAGGACATAGTCCGAAACATGTCTGTTTCCTATTCAGGCTGCCATTAAAAACATTGAACCTGAGAGTGCTGGTCCGGCTACCCTGCTTTTTGATATACTCAACTTTATGGGACTACAGCACCCAGTGTCAGAACTTGAGAGCGCGGTCTAACTTGACTATATTGATTTTCGAAACATGCAATACCGGCCAGATCCGCTTAGGGGCGCCATCGCTCCACTGCTCCACTGCAGTATCATTGAGGGGATTGAAAAAAAAATACTTTTCACTGTCTGTGGGCGGATCATATGAGCCTCGCTTCCAAACGAAGACCCTCCATCTTTGATCCCGTTACCGAACGCATATTTCAGCCTGGAATAATGGGATTTATGATTAGCCAATGGACATATCGATCTACCAGAATCCGATGACTAATGAAGAAATGCTGCCGGCGATCACATGGCCTGACGGTAGGATACTATTCCCCCAAATTACAGCTGGATTGGACATTGTTTTAAAACCTAACGTGATCGATCACAGACATTGGCTACCTGAACGCACACTATATTGCTAATCAATAATACTAATCGGCGTTCCCCGCCGCCCCCATTTCATCCATAGATGCTCTGTAATAGTCCGGATGCTACGCAGTTTGTTTTATTTCATTCGTATATATACAGCAGAAATGGCGTTTGATATAACGGCGCCAACGTTTAGCCTATTATCTAGCTTCCTGGAAAAAAGACGAGACGAAAAGCGCGATAAACCTTATATTCACGACGCTATAAAATGACAACCAACCGATGGATTTTTATTTTCTTTAAGCCATTATGAAAGCACGGTTTATACACTCAAGTGACAATGAGAATGGACAGATAGCAATACTATAAATTATATATATAGCTCTTAGAAAGTACATCGGTTTGTTAACAAACCTCTGTCCTCTGAGGCATAAATCGCAGCAAGACTGTGGTCGCCAAAGTGTTAAAGGGCGCATTACTTGTAATTCCTCAAATCTGGTGTATCTGCTGAAATGTCCGTGTAATTTTTCTTATGTGGGTAAAACAACTAGAGCCTTTAAATCGAGAATCAGTGAACATAAATGTTCAGTCAGAAATTCAGATGTCAAGTCATCTGTAGCTCGACATTTTTCTAAATGCAAACATGCCGTCAACGATCTGAAATACATGGGACTCGAGTTAGTCAACAGGCCCTCTAGAGGGGGTGACAGGCATAAGCTGCGATTACAACGTGAATGTTATTATATGGGAATGAATGAAGAAAATGTGTTAACCTGTTTCCTATAAGTGACCTTTACCATCATTATTATGATTTCATTATTATTATTATCATTGTTTTCACGAATGAGGAAATGTTCTCTTCTGTTTATGCTGCTCTTAAGAGAATGTTCGTTTTGCAAATATTGCAATGGGCTCATTTATTTAGCCCTAGTAGCTATGGGTAAGATGTATTTTGTTTCTGGTAATTTTAGTATTTAGGAATTGACTGCATACTAATGTCCTTCCTAGGGTCAAAGTTGACCAGTAATCCCAGGCACACCTGTTTTTGATGTCACTTCCTGCCCACCTTGTATATATCCAAAATTCTTCCAATCTAATACTGCTAGCCATCAACACTGAAGAAGGAACACTTGTTCTGAAACATGTCTGTATCCGGCTGCAATTAAACATTTTGAAACCTGAGAGTGCTGGTCCGGCTTCCTGCTTTATTCTACATATATCTTCGGGATTGCAGCACCCAGTGTCAACGATTGTGAGCGCGGTCTAACTTGACTTTCATTCATAGCTACCTTGGTGGCTTAGAGACCTGCAGCTCCAGCTTGTATAGCTCACCCTGTCCCCACGTTGACTACAGCAGCCCCCGCTGCTACAACTATGGAGTCGCAAGGCTTTGCATACACCAAAGGGGAAAGTGAGAGAATCTGTCTCTTGTTCCCCGCTCCGGAGATTTCGGCACCTCCCCACAAAGGAAGGGATGCATTGGCCCAGTCTTTTTCACGTCTAAGGCAGAGAGAGACCCGTACCCTACTCCACGGAGCGACCCTCACCAAATATTGGCAGGATGCCATCATCCCGAGCGGCCTGCGTATCGCCAAGGAGCCCACTCTTGGACGTGAATCGCCAGAGTTCTGTGAGAAGTGGTGTTCCATTTTAGACAAGTGCTCATTGGACTTGTTACTCTTTTTTTTCTATCGGGATGCCATCTTTCTCCATATTGCATGTGAGAGGATGCGTCTCAGATATATGTAGGTGTGCGTGAGAGCGTGTATGAATGTGTGTCTCAGATATGTGTATGTGGGTACGTGTATCACGTAAGTATGTGTGTATGTCTCATACGTGTGTGTGTGTTGGACTTGTTACTTTTAATTATAGACAGTGAAGGCTCCAAATTGGCTTCGGTTCGAGCTGAACTTTCCTCTTTGGAGGAAGAAATGAAGAGCTCCTTATCTCCCGACCAGCTGACCGAACTGCTCGCGTCAGTTGACCAGAAACTTGACAAATATAAGCAAGACATCGAGCTGCATAAGAGAGCAAAGAGACGAAAAGATGAGCAAGACTATGCTACACTACACACATGGTGCATCCCTGGCTTCACCACCCCCACTCCCGCAGCCGCAGGCCGACTTGGCAGCCCAGAGACCGGCGGCACCCCGATTCTTCTTCTACAGCGTTGAGCTCGGATGAGGCGCCCATCCAATAGAGGTCCCCGAAATACTCCCTTCGCAGCCAGTAGAATTTTCCGGACGGCCCTCTTCCACCCCGGCCGGCGAGAGAGGCCATAGGAAGACGAGGAGGAGTAAGAGAAAGAAACGTTCAACGGTCCCGGAGATAAGCAACATCACTAACATTGTTAACATTTCAGATGCACAATTGAGTGACTCGCACCATAATGTCCTTTCTAAAGGGTTATCGTTTGTTCCTGTAAGGTGGACTCTTTCACTACCAAGGTAGAACTCTTTAAGTTTTTTAGAAATATTAAATTAAAAGCCTTTTACGCCAGAGGTTTTGCCTTTTGCAGACTAGTACAAAATGATGTCCTCAATTTATGTGAGACCAGTCACAAAACCCAGCTTTACCCTAATTTACTTGAATCTGGAGCGCTTAAGGAACTCATGAAGAATGAGGATTACATTTTTAGAAAAGCAGACAAAGGTTCGGTAATCGTTCTCCAAAATAAGAGTGCTTATGTTTCTGAGATAAATAGACAATTGAACGACATTGAGGTATATACCCTTTTAAATTCAGACCCAGTGTTTAGATTTTCCACTGAAATCAAAACAGTCCTCAAAAGCCTTAGATTGGCGGATGTAATCTCAGAAAATGAATTTAAGTTTATGTTTGTAGAGTTCCCTATTACTCCTATTATTTACACCTTACCTAAGATCCATAAGGATCTCCTGAATCCTCCGGGTCGACTGATAGTCTCTGGCATAGGGTCTGCCACAGAAAAAATTTCTCAATTTATTGACGCGCATATTCAAAGATTTGGCCTCTTCTCAACCGGGTTACTTAAAAGACACTACTACTTTTTTGAGCGGGTTAACGGCCTGCAACATTTGTCCTTCTGACTTACAGTATTAGGCCCCGTTTAGACGAGCGTTTTGTGAACAGAAACCGCAAAAGTCATCTTGCGGTTTCACTTTAAATTTTACGTTTAGACGAGCGTTTTGGGGAATTCTGCGTGCAGACAACGCTGTAACGACTCGAGACGACGGAGCCCCACTGTCACACGATTGGCGCATATGTCACATGACGTGCTGTGAAGACCCGCCCTACTCTGCCTCTGATTCGCAGACTGTGGATGGGGAATGTGATTGCACCAAAGCAGAGTCACTCACAGACAGAGTGTCCAGTCACGCCGCGGGACAGATTCTTGTGTATTTAACCCTTTCACTGCCACACGACAGCCGGTTGTGTGATAGTAAAGGGTTAACCTTCTGTCGTGTGGCAGTGAAAGGGTTAAAAGTACTGCCAATGTAGCCTTCAGGTGATCTCCTGTAGCCTTCAGGTGATCTCCGTTGATATAAGTCAGACATACTTGCTTTGTTTACGTCTCGGCTACTGGCGCATACCTGCTACCTGTGACGTAAGCAGTACGCGCGACCACAGCCGTGACAACCCTTTCGTCATCGTTTTAACAGATTTATACGTTTTGATAGATTAGACGAGATCGCAAAGCTTTTGCGTTTCTAGGAATTCCACCCTGGAAGGTAGTCTCACTTTTTTGCGGTTTCACCCCGTAAAAACGCCGTTTCCGTATAAACGAAAGGCACTTTTGCGGATTCACCTGCTAGCGTTTCCGTCTAAACGGGGCCTTAGTCACCATGGATGTGGTCAGTCTATACCCCAGCATTCCACACGTTGACGCGTTAGACGCACTTAGTTTTTATTTAAACTCGAGGGAGGAACTACACCCCTCCACAGAAGCGCTAGTTAGCCTAGCCGATCTAGTTCTAACAAAGAATTATTTCAGATTCCAAGATAAATATTTCTTGCAAAACAGAGGTCTCAGCATGGGCTCGCCGGCCGCTGTGAACCTAGCTAACCTGTATATGTCCAAGTTCGAAAAGGACCACATTTTTAATAATAACCCGTATGAAAAATATGTCAAATCCTATATGCGCTACATTGATGACTTGTTCTTTATTTGGTCTGGTTCATTGATAGATCTTCAGGCCTTCCTTGAGTTCCTTCACACTCGCAGAGAAATGATAAAGTTTACTCATAATTTTGATATGTACACTATCTTTTCTCGTTGCAACTCGTTCCTACATTATTCTAGTTATCATGCTCCTGCTCTTCTGCCCCCTTAGCGACTATTTTGTGTTTTTTGCCTATTTTTTTTTGTGTTTCTGTGTACAACGATGGCTGTGTTGATTATTATGTCATGAAATTGGGTCAGTTTGGTCATTTTCGATATATATATCCAATATGTAAAATGATCATCATTAGAATACCTCTAAAAAAAGTTATACACTTTAGCTTGCCAATTAACCTAGTGTTTATTTTTCTTCCCATTGACTCCAATGTTAAACGCTGTTCCTTGATTCTGTAATTATACATAATACTTATTAATTTCAAAGCATATACATAAGATATTATGCAGGTCAGGGGATATTTTAGAGCAACCACCTGCTTTTTGGCAGAAGATGCAGCAGCTTGTAGCAGGGAGACAGAGTAGGCGGGGCTGTCAGAATAATCTACCCGGCACCAAAGCTTGCTCTGCGGGGGAGGGAGGCGGCGCTGAGCCGTCTCACCTGTGTTGCATGGACAGATCAGAGACACTTTCAAACATGTACAGGGGGGGGGGGGGTGAGAGTTCGTGGACAGTGGTTTCAAAGGTGTATGCCCAAGTGGGTCAAAACAATTCTTGGGCGAGGCGATGTTTGTTTACACAGGTGTGACTGATCAGTCACTGGTGGCAGTGTCACATAAAAGGTCTACCCGGTTAGAATTAAGTGTTCAGTCTCTTGAATTCCTCTGGATAGTAGATAGACCCAACAGACCTTGCAAGAATATAGTATTTACCATTTGATTTAGTTTATTCGTTTACATACATACACATAGACATAGTATTAGTTTACATACATATACATACATACACAGATTAGTATTAGTTTACATTGCCCACATGGACATGACACCCATGGTGGCGTCACCCAGGCATTTGAGATGCTCCAAGGGCTCTTGGACGCGGACGCGGCTAGCGGTTGGTCGGCCTCGAGCAGCGATGGCTCGGGGGGTGAGGACGCTAGTCCGCACTAGTCACCGGACAGGACGCTCCTCACGGGCGATACAGGTCTGAGCGAACAAAATATACCGTTTGACAAGTGGACAATACAACCGCAATGGACTCCCCAACCGCGATGGACTTCAAGAGGTTTCAAGAGTCACTGCGAAATACAATTGACACCGATGGACATAATAGACAAGAGTGTCGACCAAATTCGAAGTGAGGAGTGAGGAGGTCAATCAGATAACTGTCAAGTGAAGTGGGGAGACTGTCGTCGGTCCTCTACGCTCTGGTACCGTTCTCAAAATTCATTCCAGTGTAAACATTTCCGACAATGAGGATGTCGATGATGACGTCGGAGATGTCAGCGATGACGGTTTCGAAGAGTCTGCCGACAGGTCAAACTTTCCAGGAAAAAGGCCAAAAAGAATGGGAGAACACAAAATGAAAATAAAAAAAAAAAAAAATATTCTGGTGCCCCCCAGTCAGTACGTGGTAAGGACCGAGCCAGTTCCTCGACTGCAGGTGGTCGATGATAAGGAGTTTGCAATTAGAAAGAAAGCAACGGGAAAATAGACCGGCTACTACTGATGTTCCCTGATGAGATATCTACGTTAATGTTTCTGATCGAAATACACTATTTTGCGTGCAAATTAGGACTTGCAAAAAATAAAAAATAAAAATAAAAAAAATAAATAAAAAAGACAATACATACATATAGATTAGTATTAGTTTACATAGCCCACATGGACATGACACCCATGGTGGCGTCACCCAGGCATTTGAGATGCTCCAAGGGCTCTTGGTTGGTCGGCCTCGAGCAGCGATGGCTCGGGGGGTGAGGACGCTAGTCCGCGCTAATCACCGGACAGGACGCTCCTCACGGGCGATACAGGTCTGAGCGAACAAAATATACCGTTTGACAAGAGTGTCGACCAAATTCGAAGTGAGGAGTGAGGAGGTCAATCAGATAACTGTCAAGTGAAGTGGGGAGACTGTCGTCGGTCCTCTACGCTCTGGTACCGTTCGCAAAATTCATTCCAGTGTAAAAATGTCCGACAATGAGGATGTCGATGATGACGTCGGAGATGTCAGCGATGACGGTTTCGAAGAGTCTGCCGACAGGTCAAACTTTCCAGGAAAAAGGCCAAAAAGAATGGGAGAACAACACAAAATGAAAATAAAAAAAAAATATATATATTCTGGTGCCCCCCAGTCAGTACGTGGTAAGGACCGAGCCAGTTCCTCGACTGGAGGTGGTCGATGATAAGGAGTTTGCAATTAGAAAGAAAGCAACGGGAAAATAGACCGGCTACTACTGATGTTCCCTGATGAGATATCTACGTTAATGTTTCTGATCGAAATACACTATTTTGCGTGCAAATTAGGACTTGCAAAAAATAAAAAATAATAATAAAAAAAATAAATAAAAAAGACAATACATACATATAGATTAGTATTAGTTTACATAGCCCACATGGACATGACACCCATGGTGGCGTCACCCAGGCATTTGAGATGCTCCAAGGGCTCTTGGACGCGGACGCGGCTAGCGGTTGGTCGGCCTCGAGCAGCGATGGCTCGGGGGGTGAGGACGCTAGTCCGCGCTAGTCACCGGACAGGACGCTCCTCACGGGCGATACAGGTCTGAGCGAACAAAATATACCGTTTGACAAGAGTGTCGACCAAATTCGAAGTGAGGAGGTCAATCAGATAACTGTCAAGTGAAGTGGGGAGACTGTCGTCGGTCCTCTACGCTCTGGTACCGTTCGCAAAATTCATTCCAGTGTAAAAATGTCCGACAATGAGGACGTCGGAGATGTCAGCGATGACGGTTTCGAAGAGTCTGCCGACAGGTCAAACTTTCCAGGAAAAAGGCCAAAAAGAATGGGAGAACACAAAATGAAAATAAAAAAAAAATATATATATTCTGGTGCCCCCCAGTCAGTACGTGGTAAGGACCGAGCCAGTTCCTCGACTGGAGGTAGTCGATGATAAGGAGTTTGCAATTAGAAAGAAAGCAACGGGAAAATAGACCGGCTACTACTGATGTTCCCTGATGAGATATCTACGTTAATGTTTCTGAAATACACTATTTTGTGCGCAAATTAGGACTTGCAAAAAAAAATAGTAATAATAATAATAAAAAGAAAAAAAAGACAAGACAAGAGTGTCAAACGAAATGCGATTTAAAAAAAGGTGATTTAAAGAAGTGGACTCCCAGTCACAACTTGAAGGTTCCTCCAACGTGTCCAGCGTGTGTACCGTGGAGAGACGCGATCTCGGCCAACCACTCGTTGAAAGGTGCAAATATTATTTGGAATAACTCGACCCCCTACCTGTGGCCCAGCGAGAAATGGGAGGTGGCGAAGGTGTACATGGCACGTGGCAATACTAACCACAAGACCTTTGGTGACTTTGACATCTCTGCCTTCCTCAACCTAATGACCAACTGCAAGCACTTCAAGCAATTTGTGAACAACAATCTGCTAACAAAGGTGACCAATGTGAGGAACCAGGTCATGCATTCTGCAACCTTCCGGGGGGAGGCGGAGGATCTAAATGGTTACCTGGATCGCATCAGAGGTCTGGGTGAGGAGCTGGGAAAACATTCCCCGGAGCTCCAGGCTCTGGCCAAAGAAATAGATAGATAATGATTTCGACCTGATGTGGCGCGGTGTTACAACACAGGTTGTGTTACAATCTGCCAGGCTCCAATCTGCCAATGTGGAATCCCTCACGAGTGTCCAAGAGTTCCTCAGTATGGAGCTCAACATCATGAAGGATAAAATGGAGTGTCTGGCTCAACATGGAGACGGAGAGAACGTCCTTACGGGCTTCCTTGAGGGCAACCGGGACCTCCGATGGAGCCTGATGCCGGAGTGGAGGAGGCTGAAGAAGGCAATAGTATCCAGCTGCAGCCGAACAGACCGCAGCGCTTACAAGCCCCGCACATACAAGCCCCGCACATAGCAACCCCTCGCTTCCATTGGCTGATTTTGGTCACGTGATTTGGGTCCCACCCAATGGCTGAGGTCTTCCGCGCTTAGATACCCCTCGCTTCCATTGGCTGATTTGGGTGGGTCACGTGATTTGTGCAACCAAAACATTACGTGAAACTAAGTGAAGAAGAACACTAACAGATATAAAGTTTATAAACAAAATGGGCGCATCTTTCAACACCCCTGCGGCGGCGTGTCCTTTGTGTAAGTCTTCATATCGCGACCCGATCACATTGAAGTGCGACCATCGGTTCTGCAAGCACTGTATTGGAGACTTGTGGAGTGACTCCACGACCGGACCGTATTATTGTCCCGAGTGGCAGTGCCACACAGAGTACAAGACGCTTCCCTTTGAGACAATAGTAACACGGCCGTCCGCATCTGGATCCCTCGCCCTCGCCCCTTGCTGCACCGCAGGTATGTCAGAGCTTCAATTGGTCATTCAAAACTAAATTAAAAGATAAACATGTTTACCACATGCCCCCCCACTCTGTCAGGATCTAGGGGTAACAGTACTGTATATTTGAATACCGTTATGTCACAAATGTATCAGTACTAAATACCTATATGTCCCTATGCCATAAATGTCATGTATGTTGTGTATGTCATAAATGTCTATATGAATTGAAAATGGGGGACCCTGATGGAAACAAGACAAACGTCTTTCTCAGGTCTGCATCTGAAAATGGGGGACCCTGATGGAAACAAGACAAACGTCTTTCTCAGGTCTGCATCCCCTTAACAATTGTATGTATTGAGCCGTACTGTATTGTACCCATTCTGCAATCTGTTAAATAAAGTTTTCATTCATTCATTCATTCATTCATCCTCCAATGTACAGTTTCCCCATCCCACCTACCCAACCTCCTCCAATGTACAGTTTCTTCCCCCTCAAATGTATACTCTCTTTTTTAGACCCTTTTTGTATCACAAACAGTACTGTATTTGTAGATCTGGTATGTCATAAATGTATAGATGTAGCAGTACTGTCTATCTGTATGTCATGTATGTCATATGATGAATTGAAAATGGGGGACCCTGATGTGAATGAATGAATGAATGAAAACTTTATTTAACAGATTGCAGGAGACTCTAGCAGGAGCACTCATTCAAGGGTACTACGACTATGCTTGCACCTCATGGTACCAAAGCACCTCAAAGGCGCTAAAAACAAAATTACAAACATCTCAAAACAAACTGGTCAGACTACTGCTTGACCTTACTCCTAGAACCCACCTCACCCCTACCCACTTTGACAACCTAGGATGGCTTAGAGTAGACGACAGAGTACAGCAACTTGCAATGGGCCTGGTCTACAAGATACACTACACGACCAAGGTACCCATGTACATGACAAAATACTTCCCAAAGGTCAGTGAATACCACGATCACAACACCAGAGGGAGCTCCACAAATCATGTTAAACCCAGATTCGGCTCAAACAAGGGACTAAACACGTTTCGCAATTATGCCACATCAATGTGGAACGCCCTACCCAAAGCTGTAAAGGAATGTGAATCATTACCCACTTTCAAAAACACTCTCAAAAAACACCTAAGGGAGACTGCAACTCGAAACTGGCCCCTGTAAATGTCCGAACACAACCCCCTCCAATGTACAGTAAATTACCAAGTATGGTCTTGTCAATAATCCAATGTACAGTGTTGTTTGTACAGTTGTACAGTGTCCCCCACCCACCCCTCCTACCCAACCCCCCCCCCCCCCCACTCCTACCCAACCCCCCCCACCCAACCACCTCCAATGTACAGTCCCCCCCCACCCCCACCTACCCAATCCAATGTACAGTTTCTACGCCTAATGTATATACTCTTTTCTTTCTGGACTCTTTTTGTATCACAAACAGTACTGTAATTGCAAATCTGGTATGTCATAAATGTATAGATGTAGCAGTACTGTCTATCTGTATGTCATGTATGTCATATATGTTACGATGAATTGAAAATGGGGGACCCTGATGTAAACAAGACGAAAGTCTTTCTCTGGTCTGCATCCCCTTAACAATTGTATGTATTGAGCTGTACTGTACTGTACCCATTCTGCAATCTGTTAATAAAGTTTTCATTCATTCATTCATTCATTCATTCATTGCAGAATGGGTACAATACAGTACGGCTCAATACATACAATTGTTAAGGGGATGCAGACCTGAGAAAGACGTTTGTCCTGTTTCCATCAGGGTCCCCCCCATTTTCAATTCATATAGACATTTATGATATACACAACATACATGACATTTATGGCATAGGGACATATAGGTATTTAGTACTGATACATTTGTGACATAAGCGGTATTCAAATATACAGTACTGTTACCCCTAGATCCTGACAGAGTATATACATATGATGGGGAGGGGACTGTACATTAGGAGGGGGTGGGAGGGAAATATACATACGGCGGGGAGGGAATATATACATGCGGTGGGGAGGAGACTGTCTATTAGGAGGTGGTGGGGGTTTTGGGCATTTACGGTGGCCAGTTTCGAATTGCAGCCTCCCGTAGGTGCTCTTTAAGAGCGGTTTTGAATGTGGGCAGGGATTCACTTTCCTTTACAGCTTTGGGTAGGGCGTTCCACATTGTTGTGGCATAATTGCGAAACGTGTTTAGTCCCTTGTTTGAGCCGAATCTGGGTTTAACATGATTTGTTGAGCTTCCTCTGGTGTAGTGGTTGTGGTATTCACTGACCTTTGGGAAGTATTTTGACATGTACATGGGCACCCCGGTCGTATAGTGTATCTTGTAGACGAGGCCCATTGCAAGTTGCTGTACTCTGTCGTCTACTCTAAGCCATCCTAGGTTGTCAAAGTGGGCAGGGGTGAGGTGGGTTCTGGGGTTCAGGTCAAGAAGTAGTCTGACCAGTTTGTTTTGTGATGTTTGTAATTTTGTTTTAAGCGCCTTTGAGGTGCTTTGGTACCATGAGGTGCACGCATAGTCATAGTACCCTTGAATGAGTGCTCCTGCCAGAGTCTTCAGGGTATTCTTGTTTACCAGAGAGGAGATCCGGTACAAGAATCTAGTTCGTTGGTTGACTTTTTTTTATTACATTGGATGCCATTTTGTCACAGGAAAGATTTTCCTCTAGGATGGAACCCAGGTAGGTAATTTCGTCTTTCCTTGTGACAATATTGTCACCCACTGTAACTGAGAAGCCATCGGTCTTGCTGAGTTTGTTATTTGAACCGAAGAGAATGGACTCTGTTTTGCCCATGTGTAATGATAGTTTGTTATCAGCGAGCCATATGCAGATTTGTAAACAAGACGAAAGTCTTTCTCTGGTCTGCATCCCCTTAACAATTGTGTATTGAGCTGTACTGTATTGTACCCATTCTGCAATTAATAATGTTTTCAATCAATCAATCAATCAGGTGGGACGATGGATCTGTGCCAGTGCCTGTGGTGCCAGCAGAGCCACTCCTTGGTGCCCAGGCCCTCAGAAGGATGGGAAGCAACAACGCCACCAGAGAGGCCATTACTGTCAGGGAAACCTTCACTGGGTACTTCTCAGCTGCTCAGCTGCAGGATAGGTGCCATGGCAGAATGGGATCATCTGAGGACCTCCTACTCCTACCTCCCGTATTCACCCAAAGGCTCTTTTCAGAGCCACCCAAAGGCTCTTTTCAGAGCCACCTACTTTGTGTTGAGAGAGTTGTTCCCATGCTCAACCAAGATTGTCCTTGTACAATAACTATTTATTACCAACAATTTTGTATAAATGTTATTCATAACTAGCATAATGTTTTGGCTATTACGATGCAAATCAAGATTAAACTTTGACCAATGCATATATACATATTACAATTATGGGCACAGATACATTTAGACATTGAATTGATTATTAGAACAGTGCATATTTATTTTATTTACAGATCATCAAAGGCACAGGTAAATTAAACTGATTACAATTAAATTAAATCATTAAAAACAAGTAAACCTAAAAACAATTGAACTGATTACAATAAAACAAAGAACCTACAACTCAACTGGAAACTGAGCCTCATGCAAAACCTGCTGGATTTTCATTCTGACAAGTGAATTCTTTTCAAAAAAGGAGGTAGGGACCGCACTCAGAATATCGTTGTTTTTATTTTCAAGTTGTTATAGCGCACTGCTGTGCACACTGATGAAGGCCGGATGGCTGAAAACGTGTTGTGCGCTATAACAACTTGAAAATAAAAACAACGATATTCTGAGTGCGGTCCCTACCTCCTTTTTTGCAACTTAATTAATGTTGGACTACGCACCTGTCTGAGCGCAGTGGTTACCCCCTTTTTCTACTAAAAGTGAATTATTTTCACCATCAAGTGTGTCCAAAGCTGGCAGCAGGCTCAATAAAAAATGTTCATTGCTGTTTCCTGCTGGTAGGTAGTCAGGCGGGTGGTGGTGGTGGAGGAGGAGCCCTGCCCTGCGGTTATGTCCCCGTGTGCAGCAGGTGGTGGAGCAGCTATCTCCGCTGGTGGTGCAGAGCTGTTATGTCCCCGACGGACGATGGAGGTGCCAGGGACCTCCCTCTGTGGAGCAGGTGGTGGAGCAGCTATCTCCGCTGGTGGTGCAGAGCTGTTATGTCCCCGACGGACGATGGAGGTGCCAGGGACCTCCCTCTGTGGAGCAGGTGGTGGAGCAGCTATCTCCGCTGGTGGTGCAGAGCTGTTATGTCCCCGACGGACGATGGAGGTGCCAGGGACCTCCCTCTGTGCAGCAGGTGGTGGAGCAGCTATCTCCGCTGGTGGTGCAGAGCTGTTATGTCCCCGACGGACGATGGAGGTGCCAGGGACCTCCCTCTGTGCAGCAGGTGGTGGAGCAGCTATCTCCGCTGGTGGTGCAGAGCGGGGCAGTGTTGTGGATGGACCAGGGCCCTCCTCCTCACTGCTCAAACCTTGGGTCGTCTGGGTGACAGACGACAGAATATTTCAGTTTTGGAGATAAAACTAGAATAATTAAATTAAGTTTCCACTTTTTCCAGTTTTCCACAAAATGCCAAAGCTATATATATATATATAGTTTGCCATTTATGTAAACAAACCTGATTACATCAGTGGTATCTCACACACATTCTGTGAATGTTTAACAATAAAAACCTTGTGACTGGAAATGTTATCTATGTCCATCTGTGTTAAATCTCTGTACAGCTTTTGAATAGTTAATATATGATCAACTAGTATACTAGGCAAAGACACTAGGTTACAGTCTGACGGCCTTCTTATAAACAACAGCCAAGGTTGAGGAAGGAGATATGACATTCTGGTCTCTGATGATGAACTGAGCACTTTTCTGTGGGCATGGAAACAGAAATAAACTGTTCTATATTTTTATACAAATTGACTCGATCTGAATTCCTACAGCTTCACTGTTTGGCTCATTGGAATATTCCACAACAACCTTCATCTCCTACTCCCTGCTTGCACTGAAGTGATCAGGCCCTAAAGTCAATTATTACCTCTGACATATATGATGGAGGCAAGCAAGGAGTCCACAGTCTGCTGGCTCTCCATCTCCCTGAAATAGCTGCTGGTCTCCCTGTCTTGCAAGTGTGGCTCTAAAAAACTGAGAATGCTCAAATCATTAAAATGGTTGGCAATATCACATGGTTTGGTTAGGACAATTCCATATGACTCAACAAAAGGTGTACAGACATTGGATTTTCTACCCATAATTTGATTTAAAACATTCCATAGATTTTTACCATCATTTCTCACATCATATAACCATGGTTTAAAATATTCCCTTTTTCTCACCTTATTTAACTTTGTGACTTGATTACGTAAGGAACGGTACTTTTGTCTGTCATCTGCAGAACTGGAACACACTGATGCTTTTTTGGCTACAGTATGTCTCTCTCATTCATTAAAATTCATTAAAAGCTACTATCTATCCATGGGGCTGATTTGTTTCTGACATAAATAAGTCCAGTGCAACCTCTGGGTCATCCTCACAACATACCTCCTCCCAGTTTATACCCAACATTTCATTAATAAAACCTTCTACATTAAAACTCTTATATGACCGTGAGTGAAATTTCAGGGGAGCTCCCACAGACCGTAGTACAATATATACATACATGAAACACATATAACACTGTACATAACAGAATATTTTAAATAAAGTGCATGATGAGTGGTAACAGTGATTATCAAGTCCAGGTAAGTGCATGGTGCATGTGAGGGGACAGTCAATGAGCGTTTAACAGTCTGACTGCTTGGGGGAAAAAGCTGTTCTTAAATCTTTAACTCTTGGCATGTATGGACCGGTATCTCCTCCCTGAGGGAAGGAGCTGAAAGAGGTGATGTGCTGGGTGAGACTGGTCCTTGATGATACACTTGGAGCGGTGGAGGCAGCGGGAGGTGAAGACGGAGGTGATGTTTGATAGAGGAGTCCCGACAATCCTGCCTGCCGCCTTCACCACCCTCTGTAGAGCCTCTTGCTCTGCCTTTGTGCAGCTGGATAACCACACAGACTTCACACAGACTGTCTGTACAATACTGCTGTAGGCCTATAATACTTATGTAAATAAGTAAGGCAATTGAAATATATCTGCAGTACAGCTCAATACACACAATTGTTAAGGGGATGCAGACCAGAGAAAGACTTCCATTTTCAATTCATCATAAATGTACAGTTCCCTCCCCCTTGTATATATTTACTGTATGTCACAAATGTAACAGTACTGCATGGTCTGCATCCCCTTAACAATTGTGTGTATTGAGCTGTACTGCATTCTGCAATCTGTTAATAAAGTTTTCAATCAATAAATCAATCAATCAATCGGTCACTGTGCCCATTATACAATCTGTTAATAAAGTTTTCAATAAATCAATCAATCAATCGGTCACTGTACCCATTCTGCAATCTGTTAATAAAGTTATCAATCAATCAATCAATCGGTCAGGTCACGTGTACCCATTCTACAATCTGTTAATAAAGTTTTCAATCAATCAATCAGGGCCTGTGGTGGTCACGTGTACCCATTCGGCAATCTGTTAATAAAGTTTTCAATCAATAAATCAATCAATCAATCGGTCACTGTACCCATTATACAATCTGTTAATAAAGTTTTCAATAAATCAATAAATCAATCAATCAATCGGTCACTGTACCCATTCTGCAATCTGTTAATAAAGTTTTCAATCAATGAATCAATCAATCAATGAATCAATCAATCAATCCCGCAGTGCAACGTGACCCAAATCATACGGCAATCTGTTAATAAAGTTTTCAATCAATCAATCAATCAATCCCGCAGTGCAACGTGCAACGTGACCCAAAATCACGTGACCAAAATCAGCCAATGGAAGCGAGGGGTTGCTATGTGCGGGGCTTGTATGTGCGGGGCTTGTAAGCGCTGCGGTCTGTTCGGCTGCAGCTGGAAGCATCTCGAAGAAGGTGCAGGAGCAGCAAGGACAGCAGCTAGAGTCGCTCACTGGCAGAGAGTTGCAACCTGTTTCATGTGTGATATTGGTATCAGGAATTGTTTTATTTTTGGAGGTGGTTCTGGGACACTGGAACTAACTGTTGAGCACTGGAACTAACTGTTGAGCCTTCACGAGGTGTCGAGGGCCTAACTTGACGAAACACCAGTGAAGGCAGGTGCCCACTTGATAACCCTGGTGATATGTTGGCTCTCGCCGCCTATACTGGAGTACTTTTCACAGACGCCGCTACTTTAGCTGCTATCTCTGCCCGACCGTTAAAATGCTTTCCCCCAATACTCTCGTCAAAGAAAAGACAAGCCTTTCTTTTTAAGCACTTAAAGTGAGTCGAGCGTCATCATGGCAACTTCGGAACTGTACTCCAAGTATGCCCGTGTGTGGCTCCCACATGCAGTGGAGGTGTGGAGGTCGGCAGAGCTCACCAAAGACTACACTCCCGGGGACAAAGTCCTGCGTCTCCAACTAGAGGACGGCACGGACGTGGAACACAACATAGATCCCCGAACCAACAGTCTACCGCCATTGAGAAATCCAGACATCTTGGTGGGAGAGAATGACCTCACGGCCCTCAGCTACCTCCACGAGCCTGCCGTCCTGCACAACCTCAAAGTGCGCTTTGTCGACTCCAAGTTTATTTACACCTACTGCGGAATTGTCTTGGTTGCCATCAACCCCTATGAAAGCCTGCCCATCTATGAAGCAGACATCATCCATGCCTACAGTGGTCAGAACATGGGGGACATGGATCCCCATATATTTGCTGTGGCAGAAGAGGCTTACAAACAGATGGCCAGGTTTGGTCACATCCAATCACATTTACAGTTTAATTAATGTTTAGCGAATAACATGTTTATTTCCTGTTAGATTCCTACTGTCAAATGGGGACTGATGTTTATTTCCTGTTAGATTTCTACTGTCGGATAGGGACCATCTTTCCCACTGCTGATAACCGGTTCAGAGTACCTCCTTTCTCTGTTGTTTGTTATAACCTTCCGTTATGTTTTTGTTTTGTTTTGTTTTATTTAAAGGTGCTATAGATAACATTCAGCCACTAGATGTCACACTAGAGCACCAGCATGTAATTTATCCAATCGGGTGCATTCCACGTGGGCAAATGGTCATTTTGGACCAGCAAAAATAGTTCCTTAACACTTTGAGTGCCAACGACGAGAAATCTTGTTAGTTCATGCCATGCGTTGAGTGCCAACCGACGAGAAATCTTGTTTTTCGCTATCAGCTCTATCTTTAATCTTTCAAAATGTTCAGGTGCTATCGCTATTAGCTCTATCTTTAATTTTTCAAAATGTACAGTTGCTATTGCATGCACTCATCTGTGTTCCACTACACACATGAGTGCATGCTTACCAACTGTCCGTCTGCAACACTACTATCACCAACATCTAAGAAGGGAGATCCCCCCTTGAATGGCCCTTCTAAGGTTTCTCTCCTCCACACTGCCTGTGGAGCTTTTTTCCCTATTGTTAGGTTTTAGTGAGTTTTTCCTTACCTTCGCGTGGGGTATGTCTGGGAGTGCTTGCATTCTTTCATTTATTTGCATTCATCTAAAAATGTTTGCACCTTATGGTGTTCTTGTTCTGTTCTTGACTTATTGTTATGTTTTCTTCTTGACTTGTTTAAAGAAGATCTGTACGGCCCATGGGGACATTAACGTGTGTTGTCGGGCCCTATAAATAAATTTGATTTGATTTGATTTGATTTGATACTGTATCTAAACGTTTGGTTGTGGGGGCCATGTGGTAGGGTATGTAGCATCGTCATTGTCAATACCTGGAGCTCACATTTGAACCATTTCTTCCTGTACCCACACCCAGGGGCGTAGCTGGGGGGGGGGTAGCTTAGGATGATTCCAAGGGCCCAGCACTGAGGGGGGGCCCCAAATTTTTTTTTTTTTTTTTTTTTTTTATACTAGACATCACTCAGGTGTATTATTGATGCTCTCATTGATACTATGTTCAAGATTCAAGATTCAAGAGTTTTAATTGTCACGGCATACAGGTATACAATGAAATGCGGCTGGTCTTGCCCGCGACGATGTGCAATACAGTGGTACAACATATAATAGAATCCAATAAAAATACAGTGGTACAACATATTAATAGAATCCAATAAAACAGTGCAATAAACAGGTACATGGTGTGCCATCTCGGTATCTGTACATTAGTATTTACAGAGCATATAGGACATGCTAGTTAGCTTTAGTAGTGCAATACACTGTTCCTGATGTTATACTACTTTAAGTGGCCTTTCCTCTGGCCATAAGTGTGCGTGTGTGCGGCATGAGTGTTAAAGTGGCTGCTAGTGTGTGAGCGTGCTCAGCGTGCGTGTCGTGTATGTACTTGTGTGTGGATAGTTCAGTTTCTGTGTCTCTCAATGTTCATTGTTCAAGGCTCTGATGGCCTGGTGGAAGAAGCTTAGCCTAAGCCTCTCCGTCTTAGTCTCTAGAATTCGCAGGCGTCTGCCTGACCTCAGCAGCTGGAACAGGCTGTTATTGGGGTGGTGGGGGTCTTTCATTATCCTGCAGGCTCTGGATTTGCACCTCTTGTTGTATAGAGCCTGCAGGGGAGGTAGCGCAATACCCGTGGTACGCTCGGCTGAGCGCACCACACTCTGTAGGGCCTTCTTGTCCTGTGCCGTGCTGTTCCCATACCAGGCAGTGATGTTTCCGGTCAAGATGCTCTCTACAGCTCCTGAGTAGAAGGACTGGAGTATCTTCCCCGATACTCTGAACTTCCTTAACTGTCTCAGGTGGTAGAGGCGCTGCTTCGCTTTCTTTACTACTGTGCCTATGTGTGTTGACCATGTCAGGTCCTCTGAGATGTGGACCCCCAGGTACTTGAAGCTGCTCACCCTGTCCACGGTAGCCAAGTTAATCCTCAGTGGTGTGTGTGTCTCCCGCTGTCCTCTCCTATAATCCACGATCAGCTCCTTGGTTTTACCAATGTTCAGGAGCAGGCTGTTGTCCTGGCACCAACGTTCCAGTACCTCAACCTCCTCCCGGTAGGCCTTCTCGTCGTTGTCCGAGATCAGCCCCACCACCACCGTGTCGTCGGCGAACTTCACAATGGAGTTGGAGCTGAACTTGGCCACACAGTCGTGTGTGTAGAGTGAGTACAGCAGGGGGCTTAGAACACAGCCCTGGGGGGACCCGATGCTCAGGGTGATGGTGTTGGAGGTCTGACCCCCCACCCTGACCGCCTGGGGTCTTTCACTCAGAAAGTCCAGTACCCAGGCGCTCAGGGCGGAGCTCAGGCCTAGCTCGATCAGCTTGTCCACCAGTCTGGTGGGGACTATGGTGTTGAACGCTGAGCTGTAGTCAATGAACAACAGTCTCACATAGCCCCCCTTCTGACGGTCAAGGTGGGAGAGAGTGCTGTGCAGTACCTGGGAGACCGCGTCATCAGTGGACCTGTTTGTCCTGTATGCAAATTGCATAGGGTCCATATCACTGGGGAGAGAGGCACAAATGTGGTCCTTGACCAGCCTCTCGAAACATTTCATGACCACAGAGGTGAGTGCCACCGGTCTGTAATCATTTGGACATGTTGGGGAGGGTTTCTTCGGTACAGGGATGATGGTAGACATCTTGAAGCAGGCAGGGACTACTGACTCCGCCAGGGATTGATTAAATATGGCGGTGAACACCGGGGCAAGCTGGTTTGCACAGGACTTAAGTATGCGTCCTGTTATACCATCTGGGCCTGCAGCCTTCCTGGTGTTCACCTGCATAAATGCTCTTCTCACACTGTGTTCCGACAACGAGAGAGCGCCCCCGCCCCCCCGCGGTTGCCCCCCCCCCTCCACAACAGCCGGTGCGCCAGTGACGTCACTAGCCAGAGGGCTAGCGGCGACACTGTCTACCCCGAACCGAGCGTAGAAGGAGTTGAGTTTGTCCGCTAGAGAGGCGTCGTCGCTCCCCATTGCGGGGGCGCTGACTTTGTAGTCAGTTATTGTCTTCAGTCCCCTCCACAAGCCTCTTGTGTCGTTTTGTGCCATTTGTGTCTCCAGTTTCTCAGCATATGTCCTCTTAGCAAGTTTAACAGCCTTGCGCAGAGTGTAGACTGAAGCCTTGTATTCTTCCATATTTCCTGACTCTCTGCCCAGGTTATAAGCCGTGGTGCGTGAGTTTAGGGCTGTTCTTATAGTGCTGTCCACCCAAGGTTTCTGGTTTGGGAAAACCCGCGCCGTCTTTGTGAGGACAATGCCGTCTGCCACTGTAGTTATGTAGCTTACAACGGTATCAGCATACTCGCTGACGTCACTGGCGCTTCCTTCAAACATGTCCCAGTCTGTATCCTTGAACGCGTCACGGAGCTCGGCCTCTGATTCGTCAGACCACTTTTTTGTCTCACGTGACACGACGACTTCGCGTGATCTCTGTTTGTATGCTGGGATTAAAAAGATGGAGTCGTGATCGCTCGCGCTTACAGAGCCCATCAGTGGCGGAGCCGCTACAGCCTTGTAGGCAGCTCTGAACGGGGTGTAGCAGTGGTCGAGTGTGTTCCCCCCTCTTGTGGAGCAGACGATGTGCTGAAAAAAAGTCGGCATCACTTTTTTCAGGTTTGCCTGGTTGAAATCACCAGTCACTATCGTCGCGGCTTCCGGGTGCTTGATCTGCTGTTTGTTGATGTGGTCGTGTAATTCCCCCAGCGCTTTGCCGGTATTTGCCTGTGGATGAATATACACGACGGATAAAATGACCGCGGTAAACTCACGGGGTAGGTGATACGGGCGACACAGGATCTGGAGATGTTCCATATCTGGGGAGCATGAACTTGAGAGGACATGTACTTCCTTGGGATTAACCCAGAGATTGTTCGTGAGGATGCAGACCCCACCTCCGACGCTCTTCCCAGAGG
Organism: Notolepis coatsorum; assembly: GCF_963971535.1. Lineage (NCBI taxonomy): Eukaryota > Metazoa > Chordata > Actinopteri > Aulopiformes > Paralepididae > Notolepis > Notolepis coatsorum. Next base: position 177,535,209 of record NC_140170.1, on the reverse strand, counting down.
CTGTCGTGCGATCTGCTCTCAGGACGGTGAAATTGTCCGATGGAGAGACGCTGTTGTCCGGCGTTGCTGGCTTGAGCCATGTCTCAGTGAAACACATGATATTAACGTCTCTCATCTCCCGTTGGAATCGGACCCTCGCTCTCAAGTCGTCCATCCTTCCCTCCAACGAACGTGCATTCGCCAGAAAGATGGATGGAATTGCTGGACGGTAAGCAGATCTTTTTAATCTAAGTCTGATACCGCCTCGTCTACCTCTATGTTTCTTTCTGCCGTTTCCTTTGTTGCCGTTCTCCCGCTTGATTTCTGTTAGCCCTTCTGGGCATAAAGTGTCTCCCAACTCCAATTTGAGTCCGGAGTTTAGGTCCATAAGTGTCTGGCGGTCGTATGACATACCCGCCAGTGATGATTTAATAAAAAAAGTCGAAAAAACAAACATAATAGCTAAAAATGTGCACAATCGTCGCGGAGCTAAACCAAAGGCGACTGACCGGGGTCAGTGTGTGTGTGTGTGTGTGTCTATAGGTACTTGCGAGGACATACTATGCTCCGCCAACCTTCATTGTGAGGTCAAATCCACTTGCGAGGACTTTTTCCTGGTCCCCACAAATAATATACTTTAGATGACTTTAAAATGATCTTTAAGTCCCTAATATACATTTTTTAGACTAGGTCCTCACACTGGTATAATTGTTGATTTCACCCGACTACAGCATTCCTACAGGACACACTCGAGTACTGCAGGGGGAAATATGCGTTTGGCGCAGATGTGTGTGAGGACCATTGAAGACTATTTTTGATTGGTTGGTCTGAGAGGGGATTGTTTTGATTGGCTGCTCGTGGCCTGTCACTCATCTGCTACCTACGTGACCTCACGTGGTCTGAGAGGGGATTTTTTTATTGGCTGCTCATGACCCAACGTGCATTCTGGGGCTACGTGACCTCACGTGGTCTGAGAGGGGATTTTTTTATTGGCTGCTCATGACCTAACGTGCATTCTGGGTAGTGTAGTACAGTACTAGCATATAATAATTTTACTATTATACAACGAGGGCGCCTAATAGCACTGCTATTTTATGCAATGACACTATTGCATAGATTATGCAAAGTAATGTTTGGCTGAACATCATAATCAAAATCGTAAAGGAGAATGAACGCTAGCTAGCAGGCTAGCAAGCTAAAACGCTAGCTAGCAGGCTAGCAGCAGCTGGGCAATCCAAAACGAAGGAGAATGAATGAATGAAAACTTTATTAACAGATTGCAGAATGGGTACAATACAGTACGGCTCAATACACACAATTGTTAATGGGATGCAGACCAGAGAAAGACATTTGTCTTGTTTACAATAGTCATAATTAACAGTTTGTTATTCATTTAGATAATTATAAGATAAGATATTCCTTTATTGATCCCCTTGAGGAAATTCAGGCATCATAGCAGCATGGGGGAGGGGGGAGTTTGGTTGATTGATTGAACATTTTATTAACAGATTGCAGAATGGGTACAATACAGTACAGCTCAATACACACAATTGTTAAGGGGATGCAGACCAGAGAAAGACTTTCGTCTTGTTTACATCAGGGTCCCCCATTTTCAATTCATCAAAACACAACACAATGTGTTAGGACCATTGCTATTTTTATTGTACATAAATGATACACAGGGACACTGCAATTCGAAACTGGCCCCTGTAAATGTCCCCCACCCAACCACCTCCAATGTACAGTGTTTGCAACACCGTTGCTTTGTCGATGTTGTGGTGCAGTAGACTCTATAGGTCATACAGGCTACCACTAACAACAGGCTACCACTAACAACATGAGTTAGCCCTGGCTAGTGCTGTAATGTAGACTATATAGCTCCTACAGGCTAACACTAACAACATGAGTTAGCCCTGGCTAGCGCCGTAATGTATTGTAGACTATAGCTCCTACAGGCTACCACTAACAACATGAGTTAACCCTGGCTAGCGCTGTAATGTAGACTATAGCTCCTACAGGCTACCACTAACAACATGAGTTAACCCTGGCTAGCGCTGTAATGTAGACCATAGCTCCTACAGGCTACCACTAACAACATGAGTTAGCCCTGGCTAGCGCTGTAATGTAGACTATAGCTCCTACAGGCTACCACTAACAACATGAGTTAGCCCTGGCTAGCGCTGTAATGTAGACCATAGCTCCTACAGGCTACCACTAACAACATGAGTTAGCCCTGGCTAGCGCTGTAATGTAGACTATAGCTCCTACAGGCTACCACTAACAACATGAGTTAGCCCTGGCTAGCGCTGTAATGTAGACTATAGCTCCTACAGGCTACCACTAACAACATGAGTTAACCCTGGCTAGCGCTGTAATGTAGACCATAGCTCCTACAGGCTACCACTAACAACATGAGTTAACCCTGGCTAGCGCTGTAATGTAGACCATAGCTCCTACAGGCTGAATTGATTGATTGATTGAAAACTTTATTAACAGATTGCAGAATGGGTACAATACAGTACAGCTCAATACACACAATTGTTAAAGGGGAACTCCAACATTTTGGGAAATTAGCTTATTTAACATGTTCCCTGGAGTTAGACAAGATACATACCTTTTTTGTCTCTGTGCGTGCATTTTAGCTTTGGGAATAGACGCTCCGTTAGCATAGCTTAGCATCATCACTGGAAGTGGGGGAGATCCGGAGCCTTACAGTGCCTTACAGTGTATTGCAAGGTCTGACATTGACCAAATTTGATATGCATGACCTTGGTGGGCTCTAGGTCAACTCCTGAAAAGGGGGTCAATGTCAGACCTTGCAATCAAAAGTTAGGGGGCGCACTGAAATTATGGCAAGGGTTATTAGCCCCCTAACTTTTGATTGCAAAGTCTGACATTGTCCCCCTTTTCAGGAGTTGACCTAGAGCCCACCAAGGTCATGCATATCAAGTCTGGTCAATGTCAGACCTTGCAATACACTGTAAGGCACTGTAAGGCTCCGGATCTCCCCCACTTCCAGTGATGAAGCTATGCTAACGGAGCGTCTATTCCCAAAGCTAAAATGCATGCACAGAGACAAAAAAGGTATGTATCTTCTTGTCTAACTCCAGGGAAGATGTTAAATAAGCTAATTTCCCAAAATGTTGGAGTTCCCCTTTAAGGGGATGCAGACCAGAGAAAGACTTTCGTCTTGTTTACATCAGGGTCCCCCATTTTCAATTCATCAGGACATGTATGACATACATGACATACAGATAGTCAGTACTGCTACATTTATGACATACCAGATTTGCAAATACAGTACTGTTTGTGATACAAAAGGAGTCAAGAAAAGGTAGTATATACATTTGACGTAGAAACTGTACATTGGAGGGGGTTGGGTGGGGTTGTGTGGGGGGGGGGGGGTTGGGTACATTGGGATATTGACAACCATACTGGGTAATTTACATTGGAGGTGGTTGGGGGGGGGGGGGGGGAGAAACACTGTATAAACAAGCAAAACTGTACATTGGGGGGGGGGGGGGGGTACAATACAGTACAGCTCAATACACACAATTGTTAATGGGATGCAGACCAGAGAAAGACATTTGTCTTGTTTACAATAGTCATAATTAACAGTTTGTTATTCATTTAGATAATTATAAGATAAGATATTCCTTTATTGATCCCCTTGAGGAAATTCAGGCATCATAGCAGCATGGGGGAGGGGGGAGTTTGGTTGATTGATTGAACATTTTATTAACAGATTGCAGAATGGGTACAATACAGTACAGCTCAATACACACAATTGTTAAGGGGATGCAGACCAGAGAAAGACTTTCGTCTTGTTTACATCAGGGTCCCCCATTTTAAATTCATCAAAACACAACACAATGTTTTAGGACCATTGCTATTTTTATTGTACATAAATGATACACAGGGAGATTGCAATTCGAAACTGGCCCCTGTAAATGTCCTAACACAAACCCATGTACAGTAAATTACCAAGTATGGTCTTGTCAATATTCCAATGTACAGTTTTGTTTGTACAGTTGTACAGTGTCCCCCACCCACCCCTCCTCTTTTGACAAGATGTGTGATATTTAATGTGGGAAGTGCCTCATTTGCATATATACACATAAAATTCAGGAAACTTGTAATATATTGTTTCTTAGTTTATATGTACATAACAGTGAAAGTCTCACATTAATAATATTTTCAATCAATCAATCAATCAATCAGTCTCTCAGACTGAGATCAGAAAATGAACTGTGTGTATTCTTGCAGCCCCCTCCCCCACAAGCGAGTGTAACATTGCAGTGTGGGGGAGGGGTGATGGTTGCCTCGTTTGTCAGCTCTGAAATCAGCATTAACCCATTACACCTGGGATGTATATTATAAAAACATTTGTGTATGTATGCAGGCTGTATAATGCATTATTAGCAGGCGTTTTAGGTGTAAATGGGTTAATATAATTAATAATATAGATTTATAAAACAAAGCATTAATAAATATTTTATATTTTATGTAGGTAATTAAAAATACCTGTACACTATCGCTTTAAGTAAAATGCTCTACGTGTTTACGGCTACACTCCACAATCACCTTGGTGAAGAACACTTGCTACTAATCTGATGAGAAGGACTTACATGTAAGTATTGCATACTGAATTTAAAGAAACTTGAAACTATTGCATACAGCTTGTGCATGTTTGTAACTCCCTCCCGGGCCACATTTTGAGGTATTATCGTATCGTCTTCTCCAGAGAGACACTTTTCTCTCCGAAGGCTACCTGGCTGCTTGTATCTTAGCTAGCTAGCTACCTAGCTTAGCACAATGAATGTAATGAAGCATGCATGAAAGCTAACGGGCACTGTCCGCTTCCATTCATTGTGCTAAGCTAGGTAGCTAGCTAGCTAATACATGCAGCCAATTAGCCTTCTACCCGGAGAACAGGAGACTAATGTGGGTAGGTACATTGATGATATAATTAATATTCTTCTGGTTGTCGGTTCAGGGCTTGATATTAACTTAGTCGTGGCTTTGTGGCTCAGATACTGGTCCGAAATGTGTGTGTGTGTGTGTGTTTTATATATAGCCTTAGCTTAGCACAATGAATGGAAGCGGACATGATCGGTTAGCCTAGGCAGAGGTGTTAGTTGGACAATGCCTAGGCTAACCGGTCATGTCCGCTTCCATTCATTGTGCTAAGCTAAGGCTAACATCCAGCCAGATAGCTTTCTACTGAACGCACAGAGAGGAAACTGGTATATATCTTATTGTCTCTCAGCTAATTTCTCAAAATGTAGGCCCATTAAAAACAAGTAGGATCTATGGCTAACAAACAGTACTGTATATTTGCATATCGTATGTCACAAATGTAACATTACTATATACCTGATAGATTGATTGAAAACTTTATTAACAGATTGCAGAATGGGTACAATACAGTACAACTCAATACACACAATTGTTAAGGGGATGCAGACCAGAGAAAGACTTTCATCTTGTTTACATCAGGGTCCCCCATTTTCAATTAATCAGGACATATATGACATACATGACATGCAGATAGACAGTACTGCTACATATATACATTTATGACATACCAGATTTGTAAATACAGTACTGTTTGTGATACAAAAATAGTCCAGAAAAAAAGAGTATATACATTATTTGTACATTGTAGGAGGTTGGGTAGGTGGGGTGGTTTTTTTGGAAAATCAATGGAGTGGGGTGTCTAAAATATGTGTTTTCTTGTGGGGAATTCAAATATGGGATTATTTTTCTAATCGGATAACTCCTACCTACATTGTTTTGGATTTCAAAATGGCCGATTTGACCATTTTTCACCCCTTGGCCATACATGGATGCCAACATGAATCTGAAGGAAATCCTAACATGCAAGGTGTCTAAATGATGTGTTTCATAATGGGGAATTCAAATATGAGGTAATTTTTGGGATAGGATAAATATAACCTGCATAATTTTGGATTTCAAAATGGCTGATTTTACCATTTGAACCCATTTTGTATTACAAATTTGCAAAGATAAAAAATATATGGGAAATCATTTATAATGACAAAGCCATCAAATTTATTAACAAGTGAACTGTATATAACTGGATACAACTCCAAAGATCAATAATAATAATACTAACAATAATAAATTGTATTTGTAATGCACACAAGGATTTAGGATTTCCTTCAGATACATGTTGGCATCCATGTATGGCCAAGGGGTGAAAAATGGTCAAATCGGCCATTTTGAAATCCAAAACAATGTAGGTAGGAGTTATCCCATTAGAAAAATAATCCCATATTTGTATTCCCCACAAAAAAACACATATTTTAGACACCCCACTCGATTGACTTTCCAAAAAAAAAAAGTATGGCCCGCCCGGGGTGGGGTTGGGTGGGTGGGGGGGGCTTGATGTCTGCTTGCTTGTACCTAATATGTTGTATTATAGTATGTGTGCTGGACATATCACTAATGTATGAATCATAAATATTGTATCATTTTATAAATAAGATGTTTACCAACTATGACTGTATGACTATTATTCTTTGCAGATTACACAATGCCGAGAGCCCATAGAGCTCATGACAGTGATGTTGAGGACGAGTCTAATGTTGATACAGACTTTGGAAGTGATCATATACCATCCAAAGCATCAGAAGATGGAGACTCAGAGGATGCAAGCCAACCTGAAAAGAAAGAAATCAGCAAAGAGAGAGCCCATAGAGCTCATGACAGTGATGTTGAGGACGAGTCTAATGTTGATACAGACTTTGGAAGTGATCATATACCATCCAAAGCATCAGAAGATGGAGACTCAAAGGATGCAAGCCAACCTGAAAAGAAAGAAATCAGCAAAGAGAGAGCCCATAGAGCTCATGACAGTGATGTTGAGGACGAGTCTAATGTTGATACAGACTTTGGAAGTGAGTATATACCATCCAAAGCATCAGAAGATGGAGACTCAGAGGATGCAAGCCAACCTAAAAAGAAAAAAATCAGCAAAGAGAGAGCCCATAGAGCTCATGACAGTGATGTTGAGGAGGAGTCTAATGTTGATACAGACTTTGGAAGTGATCATATACCATCCAAAGCATCAGAAGATGGAGACTCAGAGGATGCAAGCCAACCTGAAAAGAAAAAAATCAGCAAAGGGAGAGCCCATAGAGCTCATGACAGTGATGTTGAGGACGGTGTGTCAAAAGTGACTGTGAAGACTTGTACAAGTGGGGGTAAACGGCAATGGGACAAAAAACACTACTGTGTGTTTTGTAGGAAACCTCAATCCAAAATTGCACGTCATTTGGAGAGGAAACATAATGGAGAAACTGAGGTTGCCAGAGCAATCTCTCTTCCAAAAGGCCACAAGTCCCGGCTTATAATTTTTGAAACCCTTCGTAGTAAAGGTGACTACCTTCATAATGTTGATGTATTACAGAACAAAAAAGGGGAGATTGTCACATACCGTCAACCATCTGAAAACACTGATGCAGCGGCGTACTTGCCATGTAATATGTGTTTAGCTTTCTTCCGAAGACATGATCTATGGAAGCATGAACGTGTTTGTCACAACAGACCAGACAAGAAAGAGAACTCCACAAAAAGAAATAGGGCACAGGCTCATTCAAGAAAGCTCCTTCCTATAACAGGTAATCCAACAGAGAGGTGCGCAGAAATCCTCTGCAGAATGAAGCAAGACCCCATCTCCAGTGTAGTGAAAGCAGATGAGCTCATCTGTGAATTTGGAGAAAGACTGATAGAAAAGCATGTGGATGACCGAACCATCGACGGGCACATAAGTCAGAGAATGAGGGAGCTGGGTAGATTAGTCATTGCTGCTAAGTCTCTTGATTCTACCACTAGATACCTTAAAGACAGGGATTAAAGCAAAAAAAAATCTCCTGACTGAAATTTTTTTCAGGCCAAGTCATATTCTTATTTTAACCTCCACTGTATTTCTTTTTAATAGCGTTGGCGTTTTAAGGGAGCCTACTTGTTTCGGTTTCGTCGATAATCCAATGTAGTTACCCCCCCACCCCGCCTACCCAACCCTTCCCTCCCCAACCACCTCCAATGTACAGTCCCCCCCCCCCTCCACCCAACCTCCTCCAATGTACAGTTTCTTCGTCAAATGTATATGCTCTCTTTTTTAGACTCTTATTGTATCACAAACAATACTGTGTAAATCTGGTACGTCATAAATGTATAGATGTAGCAGTATTATCTATCTGTATGTCATGTATGTCATATATGATGAATTGAAAATGGGGGACCCTGATGTAAAGAGGAAAGTCTTTCTCTGGTCTGCAACCCCTTGACAATTGTGTGTATTGAGCTGTACTGTATTGTACCCATTCTGCAATCCGTTATAACAATCAATCAATATTTAACCGATTGCAGAATGGGTACAATACAGTACAGCTCAATACACACAATTGTTAAGGGGATGCAGACCAGAGAAAGACGTTTGTCTTGTTTACATCATCAGGGTCCCCCATTTTCAATTCAGTGACATTTATGACATGCATGACATTGACATGACATTTATGGCATAGGGACATACTACAGGTATATAGTACTGTTACATTTGTGACATATACGATATGCAAATATACAGTAATGTTACCCATAGATCCTGACAGAGAGAATATACGGTGGGGAGGAGACTGTCTACAGATACACCTGTGTGATGTTGCTACGGAGTTAAGCTAATAAACGTATACTCACAACCACAGCAGGGGACTCACATATTGTACTGTGAAGTAACACGACAATGACAAACGTGTTGTTTCTGTTTTTCTTTTTGACATTGTTGCGGCACACGGAACAAGTTAACTCACCACTACAGCCCCCAGTAGCGCTGCCTAGCCAGTCTCTTCAAACGTCCTCTCCTCTCGAAACTTTTTGTTAGGTGGTCCCGCTCATCCTTTTCATCTGAGAACCCCGCGGTGGGTTCTCTTTTTAGTGGCCGGCTTACTCCTTCCATTTAACAGACGCTATTAAGCTAACGTTAGCTAATCGGTATATAGCAGCGAGTGCAAGCAGCGTGGTGGCTGTGACGTTGGTAAACAAGCAGTTGACGCGTGAGGCTGCAAAAAAGGCGACCTGTCTCTCGAGTCGCTGAGTGATGATGACTGCTTGGCGCGATAGGAAAAAAAAGCCCTTTTCCATATTTGGCGCCTCTGATTGGCTCAATTTTGTTTCAATCTGTATGCATCTACAAATCATGCAAATACTTCCGTCAGACTGCGAATCAAATGGACGGATCTCCCCAATCAAATTGACGGAAATCCGTCTGGAGACGGAATGCTTTAATGCATGCCTTAAAGACCTCCTTGTGCCACCAAAATTCAAGTTGTGTGTGAGTGCAGCCAAAAAAACCTGTGGATACACTGAAGTAAAGTATTGTTTTGGCGTGCCATCCCTTGCCAGCAAGCTGAGATATTCTTTGTCTTTAGCATCAAAAATTTTGATTGGAACATACACACAGGAGGAAAGAGATGTGGAAGCCAACCGGGTTAAGAACTACATTAAACTACTGGACAATGACTGGGACGTTTATGTGTCACGTCGTGCTCGGAGAAATCTGGAAGAAGACAAATGGAACAAAAAACAAATGATCCCTCTGACATCTGATACTATGAAGCTTCAAATGCATTTGAAGTCTTTGGAAGAGAAGGCTAAAGTGAGTATTCTCAAGGGTCCCAACCCCAAAGCTTATAGAACACTGGGTGAAAGCCTGCTATCTCAGATCATCCTCTTCAATAGAAGGCGGCAAGGTGAGGCAGCAAAATTGCCTCTGACTACTTACAAGAACAGAATCAGTGAACCACCAAATGAAGATGTCTTGGGCTGCCTCTCAAAAATGGAGCAAGCATTAAGTAATCGGTTCACCAGGATTGAGATAAGAGGAAAAAGGGGAAGAAAAGTGCCTGTACTCTTGACAGAAGACATGACTAAAAGTCTGGATGTTCTCATTGAGCACAGAGAGGACAATGCCATACTTCAAAGCAACTCCTATCTCTTTGCAAAGCAAAACTCTCTGACATATATCAGAGGGTCTGATTGCCTCAGGAAGTTTGCTGCAGGAAGTGGTGCACGGTACCCAGAAACACTAACATCGACACGCCTCCGAAAACAAGTTGCAACACTGTGTCAAATGATGAATCTTGCAGAACATGAGCTGGAGCAACTTGCTAAATTCATGGGCCATGACATCCGAGTACATAGGGACTATTATCGCCTCCAAGAAAACACCATACAGGTGGCACGGATAAGTAAAGTTCTTTTGGCAGTGGAACAAGGAACGGATGCATACAAGGGGAAATCGTTGGAGGACATTGACTTGCGGATGGAGGGTGAGCATTTCATAATAATAATAAAATAAATGTGGAGTATAGTCATATATATATAGTACATATCCTTGTATCAAGAGCTGAGTCAACCAAGTAGACAGAAAAAGGCAAAAACATGTCTATTGATATATATATTTTTTTGGATCTACTTTTTCTCCCCATTTTTCAATTTTTCTTCAATCCCAATTTCGTATTAACCAATTCTTCCCTCCCCTCTCTCGAACGTTGCTAGACCATGCCTCACACTGGTCGGCTGCAATGTGGCAATGTGGACGAAGCCTTGCATCGCGTGTCCCCTCCGGTACACGAGGAGGCAGCCGTCGCATCTTTTCACCTGCATAGCGTGATCTCTCAGTGGCGAGGAGTAACACGTGGGAGGCTCACGCTGCCCCCGATACTTCCTGATTATGCTGTACAGGCGCACCAACCGACCTGTAGGAGTCGCTGTCCACAACGTCCCATTCCCACCCACCGGCTTTCCCACCCCCTAATACTGCCAATTGTATTAGTATGAACGCTCGAACCCAGCATCTTCTGCGTTAGTGGCAAGCACCTTGCCCACTGCGCCACTTAGCCGCCATGTCTATTGATATTTTTTTTAATATTTTTCCCACATTTGTTTTACATTTGCACAACTACAGATTTTGCACAACTACAGAGTAGGAATAACTCATTCAAGATAGAAAAATGAATGAAAAATGGCTCCAAGTATACTTCACGTTCATTTTCTTTCCATTCAAGGCACATCAAAATCTCCTAATTCAAAGCAGAGTGATGAGCTAGCCGCAAGCTCCTCTGATGAAATGGATGGTATGTGAAACACTTCAAATGCGTGTATAACATGTGTGTTAGGCTACCTGGTAGTGTGGATTATTTGATCAGCTAGCTACCATATGGGCTGGGTCGTTCACTGATGACGGGGTTGCCGGTTCCATCCCAGGCTTCTCCTGTCCACATGTGGAGACACTGACTGACCCCTTTTCCCAATTTCTTTCCACAGGTGCTACACCGATCTGTTCCCCATCAAGACACAAGAAACGGAAAAGAATCTCACAGCGTGGTGGTGAGTGTTCTCTTTCTCACATTTGCACAACTACAGATTAGGAATAACTCATTCAAGATAGAAAAATGAATGAAAAATGGCTCCAAGTATACTTCACGTTCATTTTCTTTCCATTCAAGGCACATCAAAATCTCCTAATTCAAAGCAGAGTGATGAGCTAGCCGCAAGCTCCTCTGATGAAATGGATGGTATGTGAAACACTTCAAATGCGTGTATAACATGTGTGTTAGGCTACCTGGTAGTGTGGATTATTTGATCAGCTAGCTACCATATGGGCTGGGTCGTTCACTGATGACGGGGTTGCCGGTTCCATCCCAGGCTTCTCCTGTCCACATGTGGAGACACTGACTGACCCTTTTCCCAATTTCTTTCCACAGGTGCTACACCGATCTGTTCCCCATCAAGACGCAAGAAACGGAAAAGAATCTCACAGCGTGGTGGTGAGTGTTCTCTTTCTCACATTTGCACAACTACAGATTAGGAATAACTCATTCAAGATAGAAAAATGAATGAAAAATGGCTCCAAGTATACTTCACGTTCATTTTCTTTCCATTCAAGGCACATCAAAATCTCCTAATTCAAATCAGAGTGATGAGCTAGCCGCAAGCTCCTCTGATGAAATGGATGGTATGTGAAACACTTCAAATGCGTGTATAACATGTGTGTTAGGCTACCTGGTAGTGTGGATTATTTGATCAGCTAGCTACCATATGGGCTGGGTCGTTCACTGATGACGGGGTTGCCGGTTCCATCCCAGGCTTCTCCTGTCCACATGTGGAGACACTTTCTGACCCCTTTTCCCAATTTCTTTCCACAGGTGCTACACCGATCTGTTCCCCATCAAGACGCAAGAAACGGAAAAGAATCTCACAGCGTGGTGGTGAGTGTTCTCTTTCTCACATTTGCACAACTACAGATTAGGAATAACTCATTCAAGATAGAAAAATGAATGAAAAATGGCTCCAAGTATACTTCACGTTCATTTTCTTTCCATTCAAGGCACATCAAAATCTCCTAATTCAAAGCAGAGTGATGAGCTAGCCGCAAGCTCCTCTGATGAAATGGATGGTATGTGAAACACTTCAAATGCGTGTATAACATGTGTGTTAGGCTACCTGGTAGTGTGGATTATTTGATCAGCTAGCTACCATATGGGCTGGGTCGTTCACTGATGACGGGGTTGCCGGTTCCATCCCAGGCTTCTCCTGTCCACATGTGGAGACACTTTCTGACCCCTTTTCCCAATTTCTTTCCACAGGTGCTACACCGATCTGTTCCCCATCAAGACGCAAGAAATGGAAAAGAATCTCACAGCGTGGTGGTGAGTGTTCTCTTTCTCACATTTGCACAACTACAGATTAGGAATAACTCATTCAAGATAGAAAAATGAATGAAAAATGGCTCCAAGTATACTTCACGTTCATTTTCTTTCCATTCAAGGCACATCAAAATCTCCTAATTCAAAGCAGAGTGATGAGCTAGCCGCAAGCTCCTCTGATGAAATGGATGGTATGTGAAACACTTCAAATGCGTGTATAACATGTGTGTTAGGCTACCTGGTAGTGTGGATTATTTGATCAGCTAGCTACCATATGGGCTGGGTCGTTCACTGATGACGGGGTTGCCGGTTCCATCCCAGGCTTCTCCTGTCCACATGTGGAGACACTGACTGACCCTTTTCCCAATTTCTTTCCACAGGTGCTACACCGATCTGTTCCCCATCAAGACGCAAGAAACGGAAAAGAATCTCACAGCGTGGTGGTGAGTGTTCTCTTTCTCACATTTGCACAACTACAGATTAGGAATAACTCATTCAAGATAGAAAAATGAATGAAAAATGGCTCCAAGTATACTTCACGTTCATTTTCTTTCCATTCAAGGCACATCAAAATCTCCTAATTCAAATCAGAGTGATGAGCTAGCCGCAAGCTCCTCTGATGAAATGGATGGTATGTGAAACACTTCAAATGCGTGTATAACATGTGTGTTAGGCTACCTGGTAGTGTGGATTATTTGATCAGCTAGCTACCATATGGGCTGGGTCGTTCACTGATGACGGGGTTGCCGGTTCCATCCCAGGCTTCTCCTGTCCACATGTGGAGACACTGACTGACCCCTTTTCCCAATTTCTTTCCACAGGTGCTACACCGATCTGTTCCCCATCAAGACGCAAGAAACGGAAAATAATCTCACAGCGTGGTGGTGAGTGTTCTCTTTCTCACATTTGCACAACTACAGATTAGGAATAACTCATTCAAGATAGAAAAATGAATGAAAAATGGCTCCAAGTATACTTCACGTTCATTTTCTTTCCATTCAAGGCACATCAAAATCTCCTAATTCAAAGCAGAATGATGAGCTAGCCGCAAGCTCCTGTGATAAACTGGATGGTTCCCAATTAATTTTCCACAGGTTCCCCATCAAGACACAAGAAACCGAAAATAATCTCACAGCGTGGTGAGTTCTCTCTCTCACCAAACACAATATAATTGTTACCAAAATAGACTATGCAATGGTAATTTCCTCATAACCCCTGTGTCTTTATGAAAGACAAACAAAATATATGATTACCTGTTGTATTACCTTACCATAATGGCCATACCTGTGAACAAATTTGTATTATGTGCCTGAGGAGTGTGTCCGGGAGGCGTGAATATTAAAGGCAACCAACTTGTGTTCAGCTTTTCGTTCAGCGTTTCTCTGATTGGCCACACGGCCAATCAATCAATCCACTAGCACGCGGCCTTGCGGCAAGAGAGACAAGAGAGACGCGGCAGTCGCGGCAGAGTGGCTGCGCATGCGCATATATGTATGTATATATATATGTATAAACATATCTACTAGAAACACTGGTGTTCTGTTGTGCGACTGTGCTAAACTCTTCCACCACATGACCGACATTTGACATACAGTAGTACACCTCCTATCTATGTTGGGATTATGTTTGGTCATGACTAAACAATAAAAATCGCTACTGTTAGTAAGCTGCCACCACCCATAAACTATATCTTAAATTATGGCTATGTGTCTAATATGGCTGTCGCGAAGTCATTGATAAGCGACAGCCATATTAGACACATAGCCATAATTTAAGATATAGTTTATGCATTCGCAAAATATGAGAGCGCTTGTCATTGAAGGGCTTCCTACAACGGAGGAACGGCCGCTGCTGCTGCTGGAGCTGAACCGAGTCAAGCCGCGGGCGGCACACGCAAGCCGGGGAAAAAACAACCGCGTCGCCCCGCTGGCTCTTCAGCAAGGAGCCTCCACAGCTCCAGTTAACCTAATTTATACCGTAATGAATCATTAAAAAATATACCGTTAACTGGAATATGTTGTTTCTTTACACATATGTTGGATTATGTAATTGGGTTTTCATGACAAAACAATAAAAATCGCTACTTTACATCAGGGTGAACGCTGTTACACTGCCACCACCCACTTCAATGACAGAGCTCTCATATTTGCGAATGCATAAACTATATCTTAAATTATGGCTATGTGTCTAATATGGCTGTCGCGAAGTCATTGATAAGCGACAGCCATATTAGACACATAGCCATAATTTAAGATATAGTTTATGCATTCGCAAAATATGAGAGCGCGGTCATTGAAGGGCTTCGTTCTACAACGGAGGAACGGCCGCTGCTGCTGGAGCTGGACCGAGTAGAGCCGGCGGCGGTGCACGTTAGCCGGGGACAAACCACCGCATCGCCCCGCTGACGTTAAAAACGCGAAATAACGTTACTGATGTACAGTGACACCCAGAGTTTCTAGTTACAGTAGTGACTCGAGATAGTCCTAACACTGTAACAGTGTTTATTATTAAGAGTCAGATAGTCCTAACAGTGTTTATAGTCCTAACACAGTGTTTATTAGTAAGAGTCAGATAGTCCTAACAGTGTTTATTATTAAGAGTCAGACAGTCGTAACAGTGTTTATTATTGCGAGTCCTAACAGTGTTTATTATTTCATAACTGTATAAAAACGCGAAACATAATAATCAGTCAGCAGCGAGACAGTCGTAACAGTGTTTATTATTGCGAGTCCTAACAGTGTTTATTATTTCATAACTGTATAAAAACGCGAAACATAATAATCAGTCAGCAGCGCTCCACTGCTACCGCAGCCCAACACAAGTGCGTTGGAACAGCAGCCCAACACTACACAAGTTGGTTGCCCGCGCTGCCGCGCTTGCTCTTTGGATTTCATTTGGGACGTGGGACGGCTGCGCTTGCCTGCGCGTGGGGGCGCGGCCAATCAGAGAAAAGCCGAACACAAGTTGGTTGCCTTTAATATTCACGCGTCCAGGAGATGTTGAGAGAAGTGCGTTTTGCTTCACGCTCCAATGTGGGTCTCAAATTGCGGTACAAATCAAGGAGAATGTGTCTCGGGTAGCGAACTCTACTTAATATTATTATGTTCTCTCTCTGCAAATAGACTGCCCTATATCTCTGAAAACATCTGAGCGCACACCGCGAGAAGTATTCCTATAATAACGCTATGAACCAGGCTGAATTCATACGCACAAAGTCAAGCACACGTTCAAATTGATAAGTCCCACACTTTGCTTAGAAATGATCGTACGCACAGGTTACGCACATATCTGTGCGTACGCAACATTGATAAATGAGGGCCCAGGCTTTTCCTGTCCACATGTGATCCCTTTTCCTTTTTTTCTTGCTTAAGCTCAAAGGCGACCATGGACAACTGACGAAAGAAAAGCAGTGTGGAAGCAGCTATCAACCTACATCGCACTACGGAAGGTTCCCGGCAAAGACCTCTGCGTTAATTGCTTGGAAGCTGAGCCTGCACTCCACAATCGTGAATGGAGAGATGTAAAGAATTATGTCCATAATTACATAAACTCTAAAAAGAAATTTTAAGTTTTTGTAAGGTAATGGTTTTTTTTTTTTTTAAACTTAAATGTTTATTAAACATTTATAGACATACATCACAACATACACAAGACATCCACAGTACTATTCAACAGACCTAAACGATAAAGACAAAAACAATAGACATTTTAATACTCAAAAATGAAAAAAAGAAAGAAAAAAAAACCACACTGACTTAAGCAAAATGTCCACATATATAAATAATAAAATATAAAACATACACATAGTAACATCTTTGATTGTCAATCTTCCATCGTTTGGCTTTTCAGGTATAAATTACACCGACATAATGTATATCGCCCTTATACAGGTCTAAACCCTAAAGAATAAAAAAAAAAAAAAAAAAAAACATTCTCGCAGAGAGAAGAATATATACAATTATTGATTAAGCCATTCTTTGAATAGTAATCTCACGTTCGTTGGCCTTTACAAAATCCAATGTCGGCATGTATATCTTCCTTGAAGGTAATGGCTTTTATCCAAAGCGCTTTACAATTTGTTACTCACATTTGACCCATCACTGCCCGGGAGGAGCGGGAATCAAACCAGGAACCTCCGGATTGCCAGACGACTGCTCTACCACTGTCACTGTCTCCCCCGTAATAATGTTGAAATGTGAAATAAATCAAATGTCGCCCCCGTAATAATGTTGATGTGAAATAAATCAAAATAAATGAATCAAAATAACTTGTAATTATTGGAAGCATAATCATTGTTAACTAGTGATGATGTAGTGTTATTCCTTTGTCTTTAATCTTATCTTATTTTTTCTAACAATTAAGTCGAGGTAAGCTACTGTAGGACTATATATACAAATGAGTACTACTGAATAATACTGGTAATCAGATGTATGTAGAGTTGTAGTATTAATATGTACAATGATCAGTGATGCCACAGATTACTTGTAAAAGTAATCCGATTACTGATTACTGATTACTCCTTTAAAAAGTAATCCAAGTTACTTTACTGATTACTTGATTATCAGAGTAACTTAGTTACTTTGAAAGTAACTAGGTTACGAAGTCGTCGTTCCCCCAACAGTTTTTTTTAAACGCTTTATTGAAAGTGCATAAATTGTTTTTAACTTGTTTCTCTGCACATAACGTAAATTGTTAAACTAGTGCTTCAGCTTCTGTACCATCAAGTATGGTAAAGCAACAGTCTATGATGCTCACAGCATTAGAGCAGCCAGCCAGTGGTTTTACAAAACCAGTGTATCCATTCACATCTAACAAATGCAGGCTGAACTATTCAATTATATCAACTGTAACTATTAAATTGTTTTTATAAATGTCTCTCTATAAACATACAAGCAGTCTCTCTTTAACATGTAAATTAACTGTAAATCTGGCAAATAAGAGCTTTTCTCTCTCTCTCTCTCTCTCTCTCTCTCTCACCCCTCTCTCTCTCTCTCTCTCTCTCACCCCTCTCTCTCTCTCTCTCTCTCTCTCTCACCCCATGCCTCTTTCTCTCCAACCCCACCCAGACAGCCTACATCTCTAATATAATAATAATAATAATAATAATAATAATAATAATAATAATAATTATTATTATTATTATAATATAATCCCTTCTCTCCCTCTCTGTGTGTATGTGTGTGCGCGTGTGTGCGTGTGCTTGTGCTTGTGTGTGTGTGTGTGTGTGTGTGTGTGTGTGTGTGTGTGTGTGTGTGTGTCTCTCTCCCCTCTCTCTGTCACTCGTGTTCTCCCACCTGAAGAACTGTGGGAGAGCATTAGAGCAGCCAGCCAGTGGTTTTACAAAACCAGTGTATCCATTCACATCTAACAAATGCAGGCTGAACTATTCAATTATATCAACTGTAACTATTAAATTGTTTTTATAAATGTCTCTCTAGTCTTCTTGCGGTTTCACTTCGTTTAGACAAGCGTTTTGGGGTGGAATTCTCAGACGAATGCAACGGAGCTTTGCTGTCAGACGATTGGCGCATATGTCACATGACGTGCTGTGAAGACCCGCCCTACTCTGCCTCTGATTCGCAGACTGTGGATGGGGAATGTGATTGGGCCAAAGCAGAGTCACTCACAGACAGAGAGTCCAGTCACGCCGCGAGGACACATTCTTGTGTAACCCTTTCACTGCCACACCACGTCACTCCCAAATAAGAAAAACAGCTCAAAAATGTATTTTTGACTGTCGAAAACGAAATAAAATACTGCATTCCGCATGCATTATGAATTTATGATGAGATAGTAACGAAATAGTAATGCACAGCCACTTGGACAAGTAACTGCAATCAGATTACTGGCTTTTAAAGATTAACGCGTTAGATTACTATTTTCGGGGGAAAGTAATCAGATTACAATAACGCGTTACTTAGTAACGCGTTACCGGCATCACTGACAATGATACAGGTATAAAGACACTTGGTAGTAAGTCATACTGTTCAGCAGCGTAACTAGTAGGTTCAGCGCACAACGAACAAAATAGCCACCGTGTGAATATGGTCAACTGCTTTTTGTACCAATGTAATCATTACTTAGGCTGTGCATAAACATTTGCGCATTAGTGGCCAAGTGCTTATTGTCATCAGAATCCTTCAGTTGATGATACAAGCGTGAAGATTGACATGAGCAGACTCCATGGGTCACTTGACAAGAAAATTGTCCAAGACATTTGAAATGTTAAGATGGACGACACCGAAGGTTTATTTGGTGATACAAGCATGCAAATTGCCATGAGCAGTCTGTGTGGGTCACTTAAACCAACCAAATTTCAAGGTGGTCATTTTAAAATGAACAGGTCAGGTCCTCTGAGATGTGGACCCCCAGGTACTTGAAGCTGCTCACCCTGTCCACGGTAGCCCCGTTTAACATTTCAGAAAACAAGTGAAACATAAGATGTTACATTTACATTTAGTCATTTAGCTGACGCTTTTATCCAAAGCGACTTACAAGTTCTGTACGACAAGACAGCAAGAAGGGTACAACTCTATCAGCTGAGTAACAATGTTCATCAAAGTGTTGCGTGTTACAGTGTAGGTTAGTTTATTAGGACAAGTGCATGACAGTAAGGTTAGTCAGGGTTAGATTTTTTTTTTTTTTATATCATTTCAGATAATGGTTGAAGAAGTGAGTCTTTAGTTGACGGCGAAAGATTGGATGGGATTCGGCTGTCCTAACTGGGATGGGTAGTTCATTCCACCATTGTGGGGCAAGGACTGAGAATAGGCGGGTTCTCTTTGATGACCCTCCGGGAGCTTGGATAGGAGTAGGTCTGAGGCGGCCAGAAGATGCAGAGCGTAGGGGTCTTGAGGGTGTGTAGTTAGAGACCATTGACCGGAGGTAGGCGGGAGCGGTTCCCTTTGCCGCACGGTATGCTAGGTCGAGGGCCTTGAAGCGGATACATGCAGCAATGGGGAGTCAGTGCAGGTCCCTAAGAAGTGGGGTGACATGGACCCATAGATCCTGACTGACAGAGAATGCAGAAACTATATGTTTCATATAAAACCATATAAAACCTTCTGGAGGCAGAAATTATATGTTATAACACCTTCTGAAGGCAGAAACTATATGTATTTATATAGACGTGTGTGTTCCGGTGTATATGCTTTTCTGAGGACAGACGTGTGTATTCTTATTTATACGCTTCTCTGAGGACCCTCATGTCCCGCCCCACGTCTGTATCTGATTGGCTTACACCACTAGTCCTCACGAGTCTGTCCCATGACATAACATAACACAAAAAACAAACATGTGTGTTAAATTATTTTGAAGTCAGTTTCCAGCAGTTGAGCGCCATCTATTGGTAAATATATTTTTTTCAGGGTCCAAATCACAGCGGAAAGGGGGGTCCTCGCAACCTTATTGATATCTCAAGGTCCTCGGGAGTACCTGTTAACACGTATGTGTGTGTGTGTGTGTGTGTGTGTGAGATATATAGAGAGAGAGGGGGGGCTTTGGTAGACTATTGCATTGGTCCATTCATTGAAGATGAACGCAATGCAACATCCTTTACTAGGCTCACCCACCAACAGTGCAGGTGCTGAACTGCTGATCCGAATGTATAGGTAAAAACCATATTATGCGTTTTCATCAATAAAAAAAGTGCCAAAAAAAATTCGCTCGCGCGCTTACGCACGAAATACATTCTTTCATGGGGCCCAGAATCTGGAGCTACACCCCTGCCCACACCCCTTACCTTGAACCGGGTTTGAATCCTACTCCCTACCCCTACACCCCTTATACCCTAGACAGGTAAGTATCCGGTAAGATTCATATCCTAATTCCCCCTCCACACACACGCAGCAACCACAGTTCTGTATCGTTAGTGGCTTAGCTTGGCATCGCTACTGCACTATCTCGCGTACGTGCACGCGTACTGAATAAACCACAAATGTACCTCTAATACCAGTATTAGTCTGACCACACCCCTCATCAGCTTACCTTCATAAGCAGGTGTGTGGTCACCTGCTCTCCTCCTTCTCGCTTTCACCACAAGGAAGAGGTGCCTCGGTAGATCCCCACACTTGACACCATGATGGAAGAAATTGGATTAGGAACAGCTTGGGAAACAAGGATACGTTGACATCATATCTTTATTTTCTCTCTCACTATTTTCGAGAAAATACGGCGATATTGTCTTCGTACTGGAGTGTCTAGAAGATGATGATCATTCTAAAAACCCTCCACCGGTTTTCGTATTGGGAGCACGCCGCTGCATGCTTCTCAACTGCAGTTCCTTGCTGTGTTTGTTGGGGTGAAACCTGTCAGGCCTCAGCTGAACTGTCGGACATGCCGCTGTTGTGAGGAGCGGTGCGTTCCAGGTTGGGTGAGTAGTGTTTGCTGGCGGGCTCCACTTGTCTGTTAGTGCTATGGGGGCTACTTGACAAAGTTTATGGAAACCGGCCCCAGGCTAGGGTCCTTTGTTTAGCCGCCTAGGCGACAGAAGGCCTTGGTCTGGCGACCATTGTAGTTTTAACTAGTGGGCCGCGACCATTGACACTGGTGATCCCTGTGTGTTCTGGACGAGTGGATTCTCTCTGTCACCGTGTTAAGACCCCATCTTTCATATCCAAATGAGAGTATTCCTTCACGAGGGGATATGTGCATGTAATGTGCGATAGCGGCAGATTCATGTTCAAAGTCAGCTATACAGGCCAGTTGGTACTGTGCTGATTCCGCCGGACGTGGTAATGTCACCGTTGTGAAGCGGTGTTGACGTCTTGTTTTCTCTTTTCTCTTAAAAAGTGAGGAGGGGTTCAGAACGGCGGCCTGTCTGGGTGAGTGTTATGTCATTGTTTACATGTTCATGGCTTACGGTTAGCCGGTCAGTGGCCTGGCGCGGGGTAGCTTGGCTTCTCGCGCGCCGCCGGGAGCTCGCTTCTGATCGCGTGCGTCGTTAGATCGGCGTCTCGCGAGCGGAAGCAATAGCACCCGAACGGTTGGAGCAGCCGTTAGCTTGATGCTATTCTGTTGAACGTGCTTTGATTTTAACATGTTTTACACTCTTGACCACGACGTCATCCTTGACAGGGGATGTTCGTCGACCCTGCCTGAGCCTAGACGGGGATTGCGTCAACAAAGAGGACTGTAGCGACTGGTGGAGCGGCGACGCTGCCCGGGTCGAACAACACAGGACGGCTGTGTTCTACGGTGTCTTGTGACTGCACTTCGCTGATCTGCGTTCCGGGTAGGTACGGGGTTGGCCAGACCTCATAACACGTCTTCTGGTTTTACTTTGCTAAATGTATTGTGAAATAACGGTGTTTTTTCCCAAAACGTGTGTTGTTGCAATGCATTTGGGATACGTTGCGGGTTGTGTGTGAGCTGTTTTTGTCACTGGCAGTTAGCTTCTCCGTGCAGATCGTGATGTATTGATCTGGTTGTTGTGTGAGAAACATCATGGTGTTTATGTGTACCGTGTACTCACTACTAAGGCAACTGACCTATGAAGCTATGCTTGGTGACAAGTGAGTAAAAGAATGTTCTTTCTCAGACTGTAATGACAATGGACAGTGAGTTCACACATTAACAGGTTTTCCTGTTTTAACTGGCCGTATTGAGGGTAAAATAGGAGGATTGTGTTTTTCCCCCCCGGTTCCCTGGGGACTTTATCACCTCCTATCAGACATGTTGTGCATTAATTGTGTCTTTTGTGTGGTAGGGATACGATGTGACTCTTAGCTTGATTGCTGAGGTTGTGCTAAATCTGCTGGAGAAACTTATTTCCTAAAGGGGAATTGGTTTGGTTGCTGTCATGTGTGCTTAGCAAGGCCTGTGGTCGATACTAATCAAGAATGATGTATTCTCTCATTGTGAAAAAAACGGCGTTCCTCTGTTGAGTGTTTTTGCCATTTTTTGTAGGTGATGATGGGTTGTGTGTGTCATGTGACCTACAACTGGGTTGTACTGGCCACAGAAGCACATGTGTATGTTGGACCGGGGTTCTTAGAGCCTTCTCTATTCTGTGTTTTTCCTTAGTAAAAATCAGATAGCAGGTTAGCTCATGCGCTGTGTGGAGCTGTGAAACGCTTCATAGAGCTGACTATGACTGTGTCATATTCTCTTTTTGTCGTTACGTCGTATCATGGGTGTGGGGTCGTAAAGGGGTGAACTGGTAACCTTTCCTCTCCCCATTGTTCTGTCGGTCAGGGGTACACCCCCTGTCCTTCAAGGTTCCCGTCACGTGGCGGTTCGGCACGTTACGGGGGGGGGGGGGGGGGGGGGGGGGGAGGGAGTTCCTGGTCCCACGGCCTGGTATATTGGGCGTGTGCACCGCAGGAATTCCCCCGCCATAGAGTACGTCACCGTGCGCGTCTCTGTTGGTAGGACTTCCGTGTGCTGTTCAGGTCCATGTGATGGATCTGTTTTCAGGGGGGGTGGTCAGGGCTCCTCCTCACCAAGCGCCTACTCAGGCCTTCTGTGAGTTCGGACTCCTTCTTCCATGTGAGGAAGCCTCCATCAGAGTACAGAGCCTTCCTCCTCAGATTGTCAAAGTGAGTGGACCCTCTAGAAGGGTCCTTTTCTATTGTATGTATATTCGATTCAATTCGTTTATTGAGTGTGTATGGGTTCGGTGCCTCTTCCCCGGAGGCCCTAAAACCAGTTTTTTACATGGCTCAAGGTGCAATATATTCTTTTCAATCTGTACAGCTCGCGTGGGAAGTCTCTCTGGGGATCCCCGTCTCTTTCCTATGGGAGGGTGGTGGGATGTAAAAATGTGAACATTTTTTACCCCGGCTGTGTAGACTGGGATACATACTGTTGATGCTTCCTTCTTTCTATTCCAGAAGTGTTGGAGTTAGGGAGTGTCACACCCCTCTTGTCGTTCCCCTGGGCGCCTTGGGGATTCAATGACAGGTCTAAATAGCCTGTTCATTGATGGGGGTGTGTCCCGACGCACGTATAGTGCTAGCTCGCTGTAAACAGGCGATTGACTGGCACGCCTTGGTTGCTTGTGGTTGAAACAGCGTTTTTATAAAGCAACTGAGATGGGGGTTTTTCCTCTTCCGGCGACCACATCCCATGACCTGGGTGGGTTGTCGACGGATTCTCGTTCATGTCTGGGGGATGATGACGGGATGGATCTGAACATATGTAGTGGGGTCTCACGCCCTTGGGGTGGGCCACCAGGCGCGGTTCGTCCGAACGTCTGGGTGGCGCCTTCTTTTCATGTTAAGATCAACACGCATATCTGCCCTTCTCCTGGAGTAGGCATGTCGGCGTGGTTAGGGCACGGGACTGGTTCTGGTCACGCTGGTCCAGATCAGTTGAACCCGTTGTCCGCCGGGGATGCAGATCTGCTGTTCTGGTACCCTGAGGGACTTGGGCTTTTTTCAGGGGGAAAAATGCCAGGTCGGTCTGGGTGTCACAGGGTTAAGCGCTATGGAGACCCTGGTTGGGTATGTTTTTACTCAGCACTGTCGTCATGGCTTACAGCCATGCCATTCTGTACGCGCTCGATCTCGTCGGATCTCGGCCGCTACACAGGTTGGTCCTGGTTAGTACTTGGTTGGGAGACCGCCGGGGAATACCGGGTACGGTGTGCTTAGGGGCTGGTTCTCCATTATTTTTCGCTCCTCTCTCACGCATGGCGAAGAGGGGCCTGTGGGGGTGGTTTTTTGACCTCCTCTGGTGACCCTGTGCTTCCCGTACCGCCAGGCCCGGTCCGAAGTGATGTTTGCGACCCGTAGGCCTGGGTTAACCCTTTTTGGAAACTGAAACACTTGTACTGCGGTATAGCCGGTGTATACCCGCAGGTGTGTTTTGGAGTTTTTTCTTGAGGGGTTATAGGAACAACCACCGCATTGGGTAACACCGAGGTGGTTGATTCCCTGGTGTGTTGGAGCAGTGTCAACTCCCGGGTTCACCGTTTGAGGGTGCCCCTGCACGTTCATGACGTCTGCCAATCGTGTCAGCCTTCTCTGCCTCGACCCCTCTGGGTGGGGGTTGTTAAATGGAGGCTTGGTCATGCAACACCGCCAGCTTACGCTCCTTCCGCCGGGGCGGCTGTGTTCAGCTGTCCCCTCTGGCGCCTGTCTCGTCCGCAGTCTCCAGGCTAGGGTTAACAGCCTGTTGCCTGGTTTTTCCCCGGTGCGCTGCCTGCTTCCGTTGGTTAACCTTTTTTGTGTGCTTACGGCCATGCTGACTGCCTATTCTGCAGGGTCAGTGTGCCAGGCGGTGTACTATTGGGGGGACGGGGCCCGCTCGGCTTACGGCCATACCGACCTGAACACGCCCGATCTCGGAAGCTGGGCAGGTTCTGGCCTGGTTGGTTCCGCCTGGGAATACCAGGTGCAGTAACTGAGGGGCCTTTGTCCGAATACGCTGGCGATGTGGGGGGCGGGGCACTACGTGCCCACCTGGTGGGGTCTTGATGCTGGCATCATGGACTTCTCCGGGCCCCCATTCTAGGGAGTCCAGTCCTTTTGGTGGGTCTGGGTCTTCCTTCGTGCTCCGCTGCTACGGCCTTGCCACGGGGTTGGGTTTGCCCTTGACCCCGTGATTCTGGGGGCAGTAACGAGGTTGTTCCTCCGTTCGTTCCCGGGTGGCATGCGGGTTGTGCGTGTGTGTAGTCGTGGGGTCAAGCCACGGTCTGCTCACCCTGTGCGTTGAGTTGCTTGAGTGCCTCTTCGCACGGTCGGGTCCGTCGCCCTCCCGTGACGTCCCTAATAGGGGGGCTACCCTCCATTAGGGGGGGTCGGGGGGGCTCGGCCCTCCCTGTTCTGATGGTTTTGGGGGGCTGTCAGCGGGGTGTATTTGTCAGCCAAGTGGCTCCGCTTGGCCTCCCTTGTGCAGTAGCGATGCCAAGCTAAGCCACTAACGATACAGAACGTTAGGTTATGACTATAACCAAGTTCTGTTAGTTAGGGGCGATGCTTGGCATCGGACGGCCGCTGCAGCCCTTGTCCTCACCTTGTGGTGAAAGCTTGGGAAGGAGGAGAGCAGGTGACCACACACCTGCTTATGAAGGTAAGCTGATGAGGGGTGTGGTCAGACTAATACTGGTATTAGAGGTACATTTGTGGTTTATTCAGTACGCGTGCACGTACGCGAGATAGTGCAGTAGCGATGCCAAGCATCGCCCCTAACTAACAGAACTTGGTTATAGTCATAACCTAACGTTAATATTCGCAGTTTGTTTTGTAGTTCGTTCGCTCGCTTTCGTTTTGGTATTGTGCATCCTATGCTTGGAGATCGATGGGATCACAATAAATAACATCTGACCGTAATCTATGACTCATGTCACCTAGCTGTGTGGGCGCTCGCTCTGGGGGAGAATCACGGCGTGGGGCCGTCTCACCTGTGCGTGTGTGGTGTCTGTCTATTTTATTATCTATTTTATGGCCACCTTCATTTCACTACGTGTCTCCTGAGTTCTGTATGTAGAGAAAATAATTAAATAAATCTCTTGAATCTTGAAGGGCGCCGGGCGGAGGTTGCTGAGTGGAGGGAGACTACCGTGGTGGAGATCAAGGCCTACATCGGCCTCTTGACCCTGGCCGGTGTGTTTCGCTCCCGGGGCGAATGCACCAGGAGTCAGTGGGGCGAGCACACCGGCCGGGCGATATATTCCGGGCCACCATGTCCCAGAAGAGGTTCTCCCACCTCTCCCGCACCATCAGGTTTGATGACCGGACGACTCGTCGACCCGATGACAAGGTATTTATTATTTATTTTATTATATTTCATGCCTCGTGTTGCTAATCTGTGCATTTATTTATTTATGTATATGATGTGAGACTAATTGTATTGGCCTCATCTAATGATTTTTATTTGATTTATCTTGTTCGACTATATAGCTTGCACAGCTACCTGCTTCACGATAACCTAACATCCGGTCCGTCCTCTTATATCTCCCTCCGGGGGGAAACAAGAAATAACCACACCCCCAGCTAAACAGAGCGACACATTATTATACCTGTGAACTGTCGGTCGGCTCTGGTGTGGGGGGCCAGGCGATTGTCGTTGAGCGACAGACGATCGCATCACCAGGCGACGTCGGTCGCTCGCCGTGTGCAGACCACTTTAGACGCACTTCGTTTTTATTTAAACTCGAGGGAGGAACTACACCCCTCCACAGAAGCGCTAGTTAGCCTAGCCGATCTAGTTCTAACAAAGAATTATTTCAGATTCCAAGATAAATATTTCTTGCAAAACAGAGGTCTCAGCATGGGCTCGCCGGCCGCTGTGAACCTAGCTAACCTGTATATGTGAAAGTTCGAAAAGGACCACATTTTTAATAATAACCTGTTTGAAAAATATGTCAAATCCTATATGCGCTACATTGATGACTTGTTCTTTATTTGGTCTGGTTCATCGATAGATCTTCAGGCCTTCCTTGAGTTCCTTAACACTCGCAGAGAAATGATAAAGTTTACTCATAATTTTGAAATGTACACTATCTTTTCTTGATGTTCGAATTAACAAAGCCCCAGATGGTATTTCATTACACACAGAGGTCTTAAAAAAGGAGACAGACCGCAACTCGTTCCTACATTATTCTAGTTATCACGCTCCTGCATTAAAGAATAGTCTCCCCTGATTAGGAACTTCGACCTGACGCAAGTAGCATCGTGTTCTTTTCATTCTTTTACATTTCGCCTTTACAGTCTCGAGGAATCCTGCAGAAACACAGCAAAATCCCACAAGAAGTGAAGATGCAGGCCCAGGCCCACAATGTGATGAACGACCCACATTGGCGCGATACCTACCCACAAGGAAGACGAGACCTTAACAGACAGGCGCTGGAGGACGCCTCTGCCCCTTATTTGATCGGTCTGCTACATAACCATGACATAACGGTAACCGCGGAAATGCAGGAGGATAGAGCGTGGCAGAGAGCACCCTGCAAGGAGGATTACCACCGGCTGCTTTTAAGGGTGATCGAGGGGTACAACCATACCTGGTATCAGTAAGATCACGAGGGCGCTGGAGGAGAAGTGAGCGGATTTCTCCCCATCACCACCGTCATGGCAGACGCCTCCACCTTTAACCCTCACCCTCGTCATGGCAGACACCTCCACCTTTAACCCTCACCCTTGTCATGGCAGACACCTCCACCTTTAACCCTCACCCTCGTCATGGCAGACACCTCCACCTTTAACCCTCACCCTCATCATGGCCGACACCTCCACCTTTAACCCTCACCCTCGTCATGGCAGACACCTCCACCTTTAACCCTCAACCATTATGAAGTCATTTTCCCATGAAGTGCCCCTTTAAAGCACTTAAATAATAATAAAATTATCCAAAAAAAAAAATAGTCTCCCCTTCAGCCAAATCCTACATTATAGGAGAATTATAAAATAAAGGTTTGGCAGACACCTCCACCTTTAACCCTCACCCTCGTCATGGCCGACACCTCCACCTTTAACCCTCACCCTCACCCATTATGAAGCCATTTTCCCATGAAGTGCCCCTTTAAAGCACTTAAATAATAATAAAATAATCTTCTTTTACATTTCACCTTTACAGTCTCGAGGAATCCTGCAGAAACACAGCAAAATCCCACAAGAAGTGAAGATGCAGGCCCAGGCCCACAATGTGATGAACGACCCAGATTGGCGCGATACCTACCCACAAGGAAGA
This sequence comes from Notolepis coatsorum, assembly GCF_963971535.1. NCBI lineage: Eukaryota > Metazoa > Chordata > Actinopteri > Aulopiformes > Paralepididae > Notolepis > Notolepis coatsorum. Next base: position 177,506,863 of record NC_140170.1, on the reverse strand, counting down.
CGAGACCTTAACAGACAGGCGCTGGAGGACGCCTCTGCCCCTTATTTGATCGGTCTGCTACATAACCATGACATAACGGTAACCGCGGAAATGCAGGAGGATAGAGCGTGGCAGAGAGCACCCTGCAAGGAGGATTACCACCGGCTGCTTTTAAGGGTGATCGAGGGGTACAACCATACCTGGTATCAGTAAGATCACAAGGGCGCTGGAGGAGAAGTGAGCGGATTTCTCCCCATCACCACCGTCATGGCAGACACCTCCACCTTTAACACTCACCCTTGTCATGGCAGACACCTCCACCTTTAACCCTCACCCTCGTCATGGCCGACACCTCCACCTTTAACCCTCACCCATTATGAAGCCATTTTCCCATGAAGTGCAAATCCTACATTATAGGAGAATTATAAAATAAAGGTTTGGCAGACACCTCCACCTTTAACCCTCACCCTCGTCATGGCAGACACCTCCACCTTTAACCCTCACCCTTGTCATGGCAGACACCTCCACCTTTAACCCTCACCCTCGTCATGGCAGACACCTCCACCTTTAACCCTCACCCTCGTCATGGCCGACACCTCCACCTTTAACCATTTTCCCATGAAGTGCCCCTTTAAAGCACTTAAATAATTAAATAATAAAAAAAATAAAAATAATAGTCTCCCCTTCAGCCAAATCATACATCATAGGAGAATTATAAAATAAAGGTTTCACGTTATAACGTGATAACTTCTTGTTTTAACATAAAAGGTTTCACGTTATAACGTGATAACTTCTTGTTTCAACTAACTTCTTGTTTTAACATAAAACTTTTCACGTTATAGCGTGATAACTTCTTGTTTTAACATAAAACGTTTCACGTTATAACGTGATAAATTGGTCTCAGGCGGAAGTGGTTGGCACAACACCGGCAACACTTGGCTTGATCAACTGATCACCATGGCCCAAAACGCGGATACCCCATTGTTGAAATTTCTACGAAATCGCTGTGTGCCAGAAGAGTGCCTCTCACGCATGGAACAAGAACGTGTAAGTATCTTTACGTAGCCCATTTATTGTGAAACCTGTATTTAATTGCTTGTAAGCATACTGCATAGGTTAGCTAACTGTGTGTCGATTAACGTTGGACAGAGGATGACCGAATTTAGAAGAAAACACATCTTCTAACCGACGTTACGTCAACACAATAAACAGTTAGGCTACTTATAAACGGCTTATCCCCCCACAAAAAACTCCCAAGTAATCTGTCTGAAAAAATAGCTAAATCATGAAGTTATTGTTCCCATCCATATGAAATCCACGTTCACGGCATCGCGCAATTGACCAATGTAGTGCTGAGAGACGGGAGTCTGAGGCGATGTCCTGAAGTCGAAGGTAACTCCTTTAATATTCATCAGCACAACTACAAGATACAATACATTACTAGAAAGCTAAACAGAATGCCTGCCACCGCTTAAATAAGAATGTTAGAGGTTCTAGAAGGTGCTACTATGACATCATCACCAACGTTCCAGCATGTTCTACTATGACATCATCACCAACGTTTCAGAAGATTCGGGCATAAATAAGGTTCTAGAATGTTCTGCCATGACATCTTCACAAACGTTCCAGAATGTTCGGGCGGTACTAATGTTCTAGAATGTTCCTAACAATAGTTCCGTGGGTGAATTATGTACCATTACAATCACTACAATAAACTGTAAAATGATTGGCAGTACACTGTCATTTATAAACAAAATCAACAACTATAGATTTAGCCATTGAAGAGTGAAGTAGAAATGGACAATCGTTTCCTTCTTCTTTGGTTTTGAGAAGCAGTAGGCTACTAAGCCACCCCCTGATATTTGATTGATTTCTGTGGCTGATTATACATGCCTATTCAAATACAGGCTGACAAAATAAAACATACAAAATCATCATCAAAATACATGACGTATGTACAGTCTCCACCCCATCATATGTATATATTCTCTGTTAGGATCTATGGGTAACTGTACTGTATATTTGCATATCGTATATGTCTCAAATGTAACAGTACTATATACCTGTATGTCATGTATGTCACTATGCCATAAATGTCATGATGTCATGTATGTTGTGTACAGTATGTCATAAATGTCACTATGAGTTGAAAATGGGGGACCCTGATGTAAACAAGACAAACGTCTTTCTCTGGTCTGCATCCCCTTAACAATTGTGTGTATTGAGCCGTACTGTATTGTACCCATTCTGCAATCTGTTAAATAAAGTTCTCATTCATTCATGTACATTTCTATTAACACTTTGAATGCCACGCCCGAGATTTCTCGGGTTTACCCCCCGCTGGTTGAATGCCCACTCACGAGAATTCTCGGATTTTATTTGATTTTTTTTTATTAGCTATCTGAAATGTATTATATTGCATCAAGCGAGCCTACCGTTGGATATCACCCCATGCTCTCAGATGTGAAAAAAGTGCCCCCTATCGTCTCCCAGATGGTAAATCACCCTTTTGGAGTGGACTCAATGAAAGTGAATGGGTTAACGGATTTCTGACTCCACATTTTCCGTCTCACTGATGCAGCCGGGGTTACCAGAGTTCATTCTGGAGCCGCTGAGACGCGCGGATCATGTGTTATACTGTATACACGTTGGATCAATACACTTATCGATTTTTTCGAATGGTGATCAGGAATTGGAATATACCATTTGGATACCATCTGATGTCAGGTAAGGAATCTATGTTATAAGTATTAGGATAATCAGACTCGTTTTCACAGAGATATAAGCGTTTCCACTATATGTGATATTGCTGTTTCACTGTAAAAGCGATCAGGAAATGAGAGCAGCGATTATCAGCGTGCGGTACGAACGTGCGTGCGCACACATATACTACCGATCATCTAGCGTTTATTTGAAAACGATTCATAAATAGGCAGACAAATGACAACGTTCTGGAATATTCCAGTAAAAGACGATTACCATAGGCATGTGTGGTTTTTCCGCGAAAACGAGTGATTTTCAAAATGCTATCAAACGGAAATGAAGCGATAAAAAAAAATCTGCCTTGCCAATGTTGACTGGAAAATGAGTCTTTGATAAGCGACGGGCAGATTAGACACATATTGAAGCGGATTTGGGCATTCAAGGGACTAATACGGAATTAACCTTGGGCAGTGAAAGCGACCGCACTCTTGCGGCGATTTATGCCTCAGAGGACAGATTTATAGTATTGCTATCTGTCCATTCTCATTGTCACTTGAGTGCATAAACCGTGCCTTCATAATGGCTTAAATAAATTTAAAATCCATCGGTTGGTTGTCATTTTATAGCGTCGTGAATATAAGGTTTATCGCGCTTTTCGTCTCTTCTTTTTTTCAGGAAGCTAGATAATAGGCTAAACGTTGGTGCCGTTATATCAAACGCCATTTCTGCTGTGTATATATACGAATGAAATAAAACAAACTGCGTAGCATCCGGACTATTACAGAGCATCTATGGATGAAATGGGGGCGGCGGGGAACGCCGATTAGTATTATTGATTAGCAATAGAGTGTGCGTTCAGGTAGCCAATGTCAGTGATCTATCAGGTTTTAAAACAATGTCCAATCCAGCTGTAATTTGGGGGAATAGTATCCTACCGTCAGGCCATGTGATCGCCGGCAGCATTTCTTCATTAGTCATCGGATTCTGGTAGATCGATATGTCCATTGGCTAATCATAAATCCCATTATTCCAGGCTGAAATATGCGTTCGGTAACGTGATCAAAGATGGAGGGTCTTCGTTTGGAATCGAGGCTCATATGATCCGCCCACAGACTGTATTTTTCTTTTTTTTAAATCCCCTCAATGATACTGCAGTGGAGCGATGGCGCCCCTAAGCGGATCTGGCCGGTATTGTATGTTTGTATTGTATGTTTCGAAAATCAAATATGTGGGTAGGTCATGGATTTCGATCACGGACGTTAACACTTTCCGTGCCACTCACGAGATTTCTCTGGTTTTTTTTATAGGTGGTTGCGTGCCACTCACGAGATTTCTCGTTTTTTTTTTTTTTTTTTGCGATCTGAAAATTTATTGCATCACCCGAGCCTACCCGAGTATAGCCGAGCTGCGCCGGTGATCACTGTGGAAAAAAAGCGCCCCCTGTCGTCTCCCAGATGACATAAGTGATTTTGGAATGGACTCAATAAAAATGAATGGGGGAAAAAATCCGGTACTCCACATTTTCCAGTTCACTGATCCAGCCGGGGTTACCACAGTTCATTCTGGAGCCTCAGATCCCCGCGGATCATGGAGATCTACAGTCTCGCGTTGGATCCATACACTTATCGATTTTTTCGAATGGTGATCAGGAATTGGAATATACCAGTTGGATACCATCTGATGTCAGGTAAGGACTCTATGTTATCAGTGGTAGGATAATCAGAGTAAGTTTGATGAAGTTATAAGCTGTTTTGTGAAATGTCTTCTTTCGGTTTCACTGTAAAAGTCTGTGAGGAAATCAACGGAGCGATTATCAGTGCGCGGCCGTAATGTGCTTGCGTGCACGTATAATATTGATCATCTAGCGTTTATTTGAAAACGATTCATAAAAAGGCAGACGAATATCAACGTTGTGGAATATTCCACTAAAAGACGATTTTCATAGAATGCTCCAGAATGAGCTGTTTTTTATATCAAAACAGGGGCTTTTCTAACTGCTCTGAAATGGAAACGACGCGATAAAAAAACAATCTGCCTTCACAGCACTGACTGGAAAATAGTCTTTGATAATGCGATGGGCAGATTAGACACAGCCATAATTTAAAACATAGATTAGGCGATATTAACGTTAACATTGGCACCGATGGTGGCATTCAAGCGGTAAAACGGAAAACCAGGCGTGGTGCTCAAAGTGTTAATAGTGTTATAAATATGGAATAAAACAATAACAACTTCACGGCTATATACGTGGCTCTGGTCCACAACGCATGGCACCGAAACACGTATATACTCGTGGACGGACGGCATAGTGTTAACACTTTGAGCGCCACGCCTGGTTTTCCGTTTTACCGGCTGAATGCCACCATCGGCGCCAATGTTAACGTTAATATCGCCTAATCTATGTTTTAAATTATGGCTATGTGTCTAATCTGGTGATGCAATAATTTTTCAGATCGCTAAAAAAAAAAATCAGAGAAATCTCGTGAGTGGCTAGCAACCACCTATAAAAAAAAACGAGAAATCTCGTGAGTGGCACGGAAAGTGTTAATAGAATATAATAAATTATAAGTAATGTAGGGAAGTGCACAGATTTAAATTCCAGGCCCAGTATTGTGTGTGTGTGTTGTGTGTGTGTGTGAGCGTGAGTGATGGTGTTTCCAGTCTTGTCCTTGAGTTGTAATGATTATGTCTGTCTTGATGTCTTCACAGATTGATGCCACAATCATTGAATTTATGAATGATGACACTCCTGGCTGGCTACATCCCAACATATGGAGATCGGATTGCAGCAAGACGCTTCTGTTTGGAAAATCATGGTACAAGTGCAAAACAATCAAGAAAACAGTCACTGCTTGAAAAACTAAAGAAAAAGATGGGCATCGATGGGAATGATGATAATAAATCTCTGATCATGAAGAGACTTCTGTTCCAAAGCGGAAAAGAGGTAATGCAAAAAACAACAAATGGGCTGAAAAAAATACCAGAAAAGTTGAGTTGGGGTGGTGGATTCATGTAGGTACACAAGTGAGAAAACGCAGAGGAGGGGGAACAAGGACCCTTGATGTACCCAAAGAAGCAAAAAAAAGTTGACATTACAGCATGCAAAAGACCTTTTCTTCCCAAACGGAAAAAGTTAACTTGGAAGACTTGAGACATTCAGTCATGACATAGTGGACTATCAGGAGGAAGCTGTGTTTGATGAAGATATCACAGTTGGGGAACTGTACACTGTACTAAGAATGGGAGTGTTAAGATTTTACCTGTCCACTAAGAGCCTGACAGATGAGGATGATGAATATGATGGGGGGAAATCAGATGTAAACAACAATGATGTACAACTAGACACACATGAAGAAGATGAGCAAGTTACTCAAACTGTTGTCATCCTGTCACCAGATTTGAAGTTGGTTCATGCAGATGCATTGTCAGACACATCTGAGGTGATGTTTGGCCACTTCCTTGGAGAACCCATGGCTAGTCAACTGGATGACACTTTGATACATCAACCCAGCCTGCAGTTTGAGGAAGATGAGCTACCAGTCATCACATACATCATGCTTCCCCCAACAAGCACAACACTCATTACTCCAGGCACAGCATATATAGGCGATGAAGCAAGCAGTTCTACAGCTTCATATGAAGTTGTATATGTCACCATAAAACTTCATAGGGTCAATCTTCTGGATGAAATGATTAGCCAGTTCAAGGATCCAGCACTCCTCAACTACCCCCAGAAATACACACTTCCTTGGAGAACCCATGGCTAGTCAACTGGATGACACTTTGATACATCAACCCAGCCTGCAGTTTGAGGAAGATGAGCTGCCGGTCATCACATCCATCATGCTTCCCCCAACAAGCACAACACTCATTACTCCAGGCACAGCATATATAGGCGATGAAGCAAGCAGTTCTACAGCTTCATATGAAGTTGTATATGTCACCATAAAACTTCATAGGGTCAATCTTCTGGATGAAATGATTAGCCAGTTCAAGGATCCAGCACTCCTCAACTACCCCCTGAAATACACATTCATAGATGAAAAAGGACTGGACGCAGATGGTGTCTCAAGACATGTATATGCTGCATTTTGGACAGAGTTTATGGACCACACAGCTGAAGGGGAGGACCCGAGGGTTCCATCACCAGTGGCACTTATTTTTGGTGAGAATGAAATCTCAGATGTTATGCTGTTTGAAAGTCTTCTCCTGTACATAAGTCAGTCAGATAGGGATCTGATAACCACTGCCTTAAAAGAAGATCTTTCAGATGACAGGGATGAACGACTTGATCTTTTGGACCGCTTGGATGTAACACCGCTTCCAACACGAGAGAATTTGAAAGACATCCTTCTAAAAGTGGCACACAAGCAGTTGATCCAAAAACCAAGATATGCAGCTGAAAAAATTTCATTAATTGCTATCCACTTCCTAAAAGAAGCATTTGTGAGCCCACAAGCTGTCCTACAAATGTATGAGGACAAAAAGCCAACAACAAGAAAGCTTTTGAAGTTGCTGGATGCATCTCCTACGACTCAAGCAGAGAACCAGAGCTTTCGTTTTCTGCAACAGTACATCAGAGGACTGGATGATACAGGACTCAGAAGGATTAAGGTTTGTCACCGGATCAGATGTTATCTGTGTTAAGAAGGTTGAGATCCTGTTCACACCATTAGACGGATTGGTATGACGACCAGGGCTCTTGGACGCGGACGCGGCTAGCGGTCGGTCGGCCTCAAGCAGCGATGGCTCGGGGGGCGAGGACGCGGACTGGGTCCCGGACAAGGTGGAGGAGGAGGACGAAGCGAGCGATGCCAGCGGGGAGTCTGACACCGCCGCTCCGACGCCTGGCTGGGTTTCCCGCAGCGGGATCGAGTGGTCCCCGACCAGCGAGAGCACCCATCGGTACCAGCCGGGAGTAATTCCTCGCCCCGGGATTACTCGGTAGGCCTATATACATTTACATTTGGTCATTTAGCTGCCTCTTTTTATCAAGTTCTGTACGAAAGTGTTGAGTGATATACAGTGTAGGATAATAGGACAAGTGCATGACTAATTAATTTTTTCATTTTAGCTATGCAATTGCCAGGATTCATCAGCTGCAGGACTCCCTTCTGTTATTCATCACAGAAGAAATACTACAGGTCATTGTGGCAATGACCAACCTCCAAGGTTAGTTATTTTATTTTAGTAATTACTTTTATTGTAATCATGTCACCTAGCTGTGTGGGCGCTCGCTCTGCCGGGGAGAATCACGGCGTGGGGCCGTCTCACCTGTGCGTGTGTGGTGTCTGTCTATTTTATGGCCACCTTCATTTCACTACGTGTCTCCTGAGTTCTGTATGTAGTGAAAATAATTAAATAAATCTCTTGAATCTTATAATAAAAAAATGTATCAAAAAAAACAAAATCTCTTGAATCTTGAAGGGCGCCGGGCGGAGGTTGCTGAGTGGAGGGAGACTACCGTGGTGGAGATCAAGGCCTACATCGGCCTCTTGATCCTGGCCGGTGTGTTTCGCTCCCGGGGCGAATCCACCAGGAGTCTGTGGGGCGAGCACACCGGCCGGGCGATATTCCGGGCCACCATGTCCCAGAAGAGGTTCTCCCACCTCTCCCGCACCATCAGGTTTGATGACCGGACGACTCGTCGACCCGATGACAAGGTATTTATTATTTATTTTTATTATATTTCATGCCTCGTGTTGCTAATCTGTGCATTTATTTATTTATGTATATGATGTGAGACTAATTGTATTGGCCTCATCTAATGATTTTTATTTGATTTATCTTGTTTGACTATATAGCTTGGCAAGCTGGCACCCATCCTTGATGTGAGGGGCATGTGGGTGGCGAGGCTACCACTGGCGTTCAACCCAGGGCAGGACGTCTGCATCAATGAGCAGCTGGTAGCCTTCAAAGGGCGCTGCGTGTTCCGACAGTATATGCCGTCGAAGCCGGCAAGATATGGACTAAAGGTTTGATTGATTGATTGATTGAAAACTTTACTAACGGATTGCAGAATGGGTACAATACAGTACAGCTCAATACACACAATTGAGACAGACTTCCGTCTTGTTTACATCAGATCTGGGCCCTCTGCGACGTCCAGACTACCTACGCGTGGGCGATGCAGCCCTACCTCGGTCCCTGTTGGTCATTACAACAATACACAGATGGACACAGATGGTTTGCAATCACAGGACACGGCCCCCGTCCCCGTGACGCGCTCAGCAGATTCTACCATGTGGTGTTCGGACGAGAACATCCATTACCGTTTTCACGATGGCAGAGGCTCAGCCTAGATGCAGCAATTGCAAACAAGAATTAGGAAGAAAAGATAAAGGATACCACAGACTATCAATTTCATCGCTCATGCACCTTTATATGTCCGAATTGTATTAGCTTACTCAAATCAAAGACGAAGAAAGAAGGAACAAAGCGAAGATATGAACAAACGGGTTCACTCACATACTCGCTAGACCTGTCTCAAACCCTGCCCCTTTTCTTGATCCTCCAATCACAGCTGTCGCTTACCTCCGACTTCCTCGTACAAACAAAGTCAGAGGTAAGCGACAGCTGTGATTGGAGGATCAAGAAAAGAGGGCAGGGTTTTGAGACAGGTCCATTGGGTGATGATCATTATGTCCCTCAACAGGTCAGCCTCCGAAAATCCGAATACCAATGACGGAGTCGTCAAGATCATCATACCCAATTTTATGCTGTGGTGATGCACTCAGCATTGAGAGAATGATCCAATGCCGTCGTCAGAGGTCCAATGGTTCCACCCCAGCATCCAGATTTGAAGGGCTTGTGGAAGCACCACAAGAGTTTCACAAGGAAATGGTTTGCTTTCAGGTGGGTTCATGTTTTATCTTGAAAATGTACTTCAAATATGTTTGTTTTTATGTCCTATATGTTTTTGAATTATGGATTGTATGCTCGAGTTTTAATTTAATAATGTTAGACACTATAGGGTCTCCAATGTTGAGATTGGAGATTTGGTCAAATATTAGGTTTAATACAATGATATGATTCAATATCACAGGATATGATGGACATGCTGGTGTCCAACAAAAGTCAGGCGGCACGAGGGACATTATCCCAAATCAGGGATTTCTTCTCTCACAAATCCCTCCGTAAGGAAGTAAAAGACAACTGCCAACGCGTCTGGGATTTTATTGTGGTAATATTCAAATGTAAAAAATTATATCAAGATGAATCCATTTAGCTACTTATATTTAGTAATAATTAATAAGATACTTTTGCTTCAATGTTCTAACACCAACATTTTTAAATGATTAAAAATAATGACTTATCAAATTTATTCCCACAGTGCTTGTCACAGATATGCACAACATGGAAAGTGTGGAAGAAATACCAGCTGACTACCCAGAGGATGCCGATGAGCAAATGGACTGGCTCTATAAGACTGCGCAGAGAGTTGTGGACTTGCGCTGGATGCCCCCATGTCTTGAAGACATCAAGACAGCAGCTATTGCAGCAGAAGAAACACCAGAGAGCACTGACAAAAGGGAGATATACCCCTACTGTACTTGTGAAGAAGGTAAGTTCTTAATAGAATAGTGTTTATTTCATTTAGAACTTTTCTCTGTGTAATACGTCAGAAAGGTCTCGTGTGGATGCATACTTTTGTTGGGATCATCCCTATGTTCCCCGGGTCCTATGTTCCCCGGGTTCTATGTTCCCCGCTTTGATTGATTAATATATTGAAGATTTTATAAATTTTTATTATTTTATTAATTATTAATGTCCGCCTTGTTTCGAACGGTTAAGCTTAGGCCCTCTTTCGAACTGGTTAAGGTTAGAGTTTGGAATCAGGGCTGGTGGTCTAAAATGTTCAATCAATCAATCAATCAAAGCGGGGAACATAGAACCCGGGGAACATAGACATGACATGCTCCCCTTTTGTTCCAACCAATCAGTAACACATATGATTCTACAAGATACAAGATACAAGAGTTTTATTTGTCACGGCATACAGGTATACAGTGAAATGCGGGGGGTCTCGCCCACAACGATGTGCATAATACAAGTAATAATAATAAGAGTCCAACCAATAGAGCGACATAGTGCAATAAACAAGTAAACAAAGTAGGCATATCGGTATCTGTACATGAGCTATTTACAGAGCATGGTAGGACATGCTAGGTCATCAAAGTCTAGATTGAAGACTGTTATGAAATCAAATGCTTGCCTGGAACAAAAGCATGCACCCCGCAGGCCGTTGTAGGGTAGGATTGCCCTCCCCTGTTAAAATGTATTTTTTCCTAAGAAAAAGATGGAGAGACAATGGTCCAATGCAGCAGCAACCTCTGCGGGGGAGCTTGGTTCCATGAGAGCTGTGTACAACTGACTATCACCTGGCGCAGACGAGGACTGGTTCTGTAGCCCAGAGTGCCAGGCAAATGGCTCTTACGTGCACTGCGTCTGCAAACAACAGCTAGGTGGAAGTATGATTCAGTGTGCCCTCAAGGCGCAGTGCAAAAGGAGCGAGTGGTACCATGAAAAGTGCCTGACTACCTCAGAAAAAGCCAAGGCCAAGCAACGTAAGAATGTGTAAATCAGCTGTCACAAACTATAACTCTTATATTTTTTTGTTAATAATGATGGTTAATTTTGTTTGGGTGTTACAGCCACATGGTACTGCTCAGGTGACTGCCTTAATGCATCGCTACCTACAGACCACGTGCAGGACCACATGCTGAATTACAGCAAAGCTGTCATCTGGGAGGGACTGTACAACATGGCAAGGCGAGACGCTGTGAGGGAGGGAGATGGAGAAGCCATGACGGATTTCTGGAAGTCCGACATGGTCCTGTTCTGGGGAAGACGGCACCCAAAGAATTTTAACATTAGCCATCTACTCCTGACAGGTAACACTTAAATAAATTATAATGTGCTTACTCTAAAGCCTTATGTTATTGTCAGATTAATAGTATTTTTTGTACATTAGGGATTGAGGGATTCTATCCCGAACGAGTCAGAGGAGACCTCAAGTGGAACCGTGTGGCCAATTTGAGTGGCCAACCTGGAGGCAACATTGGCTTAGGCCCCGTTTAGACGAGCGTTTTGTGAACAGAAACCGCAAAAGTCATCTTGCGGTTTCACTTTTAATTTTACGTTTAGACGAGCGTTTTGGAGTGGAATTCTCCGTGCAGACGACGCTGTAATGACGGAGACCCGCTGTCACACGATTGGCGCATATGTCACATGACGTGCTGTGAAGACCCGCCCTACTCTGCCTCTGATTCGCAGACTGTGGATGGGGAATGTGATTGCACCAAAGCAGAGTCACTCACAGACAGTGGGTCCACTCACGGAGTCTCACGCCGCGGGACAGATTCTTGTGTATTTAACCGTTTCACTGCCACACGACAGCCGGTTGTGTGATAGTAAGGGTACCTTAACCGCTGTCGCGCATCAGCTCTGCTCAGTGTCGCTCAGCGGAGGCCGGATCCCGGGGCTTCTTCTCGCATCGTTTCGGAGGCGAGGCTCTCTAGAACTTAACTTTTCTCACGGCACCCACTCTTGTGCCTTTTGAGTCGTATACGCTTTTATTCCACTTTGAACTGTATCAGCCATGGTAGGGGAGACAGAGCTGAAGGAGCGACCCAAGTCCAACCCGGACTATCTCATGCAGCTCATGAACGACCGGAAAGTAATGTGTTCGCCCAACTTCACTAGCATCTTCACACACCTTGAGCGTCAACAGTAAACAGTCAGTGCACCAGCTCTGACCAACCTGCTAACCATCCACCTGGCCTCAGCTCCCCCCAGCACCCAGGTGGATGGTCTGGCTGCCCACTACAACTCCGCCCTATCCCGCAGCCTGGACTCTCTCGCCCCCATCAAAACCCGGACTGTCACCTACACCCGTCCTGCCCCCTGGTACACCCCTGAACTCCGCTCCCTGAAGGCTGTCGGTCGCCAATTGGAGAGACTCCATACAAGATCTGGCCTCACTGTCCACCTCGAGGCCTACAAGGACCACGTGCAGGCCTACAAGCTAGCTCTCATCAAGGCCAAAACAAACTACTATTCCACCCTCATCGGCAACCAGCAAAACCACCCCAGGACACTCTTCTCCACCATCAACCGGCTACTCCGCCCCCTCGACCCCCCCCGCCCATCTGGTGCCCACGACCTCTGCTCCAGGTTCCATGTCTTTTTCCAGGACAAGGTCAATACCATCTACCAGCAGCTAGCAGTGCCCCCCTCCTCCCCCTCACCTGCTCCTCCCCCTGGGTGCCCCCCCCCCAATGCAGCCTCTCCTCCTTCTCCCCGGTAAATGGTCCCCAAGTTGTCAAGCTCATAGCCTCAGCCAAAGCCTCCACCTGCTCACTTGACCCCATGCCTACCACCCTGGTCAAGATCTGCCTCCCTGCTCTCTGCCCCACCATGGTCAACATCATCAACTCCTCATTTGAATCTGGTCTCGTCCCCCCCTGCTTCAAAACAGCCTCCGTCACCCCCATCATTAAGAAACCCGGCCTCGACCCAGATGAGCTAAACAACTTCCGTCCGATCTCCAACCTTCCTTTCCTTAGCAAAATCTTGGAAAGAGCAGTGGCCGCCCAACTCCAACAATACATGTCCAACCATGAGCTCTATGAGCCTTTTCAATCCGGCTTCAGAACTCAACACAGCACAGAGACCGCCCTCATCAAAATTACCAACGACCTCCTCCTTGCAGCTGACTCTGGCCACATAAGCATCCTCATCCTCCTTGACCTTTCTGCAGCATTCGACACAGTCTCCCCAGGCCTGTACAGTGCGAGATATATCTCGCACGTGCTACAGCAACAGCGGTCTGTGCGATGAATGGATTTACTTCACTAGCACTGGTGCGATAGGGATTCGGTTCATATAGATACTCTTATTTTGAAAATCCTGTAGCGGGTCTCATTTCTGCCCACGCGCAGCTCCAGCTATAATAACTAGGCTCGACAGCTAGCAACATTCAGGTGCATATGATACTCTTATTTTGAAAAAACTCCGTGACAACTCGACGAGTCATATCCGCCCTATCCGTGCTTGCAAGCAGAGCAGCGTGTTGGTGCGCACTGCTGCTGCGTAACACAGCAGTGCGCCTACACGTCCCGAAATAAGTCCGTGGTGTTTTTTTTTTCTCGCAACGGGTCAAATGCATCTACATGCTTTGCACCGTCGCCATTCCTTTATGCGCACATCGCCCGAAATTAACGTTTATGTACCATTACAATCACTACAACGTTAGCAAGCTAACAAGCTAATCCTGATCACAGGCAGAGCCAGCAGACACAGTGTGGAAAGGGAAATGGGGGGGCACTCTCTCCCCTTCCCTGTGTGTGTGCGTGCGTGCGTTTGGAAAGACGATGAAGTCACTAGTCAGGACTCAGGACAGGAGTATATTATAGTAAACTGAGGATGGACAGATAATGTTGATATTCAAATATAAAAAATGTCGAGAGGAGTGGAAGTTTGAAGACAGACTAGACTACAATATGATGCAGGGGTGGTGAGTTGAAACAGTGTGTGTGAATGAATGAATGTAAACTTTATTTAACAGATTGCAGAATGGGTACAGTACAGTACGGCTCAATACACACAATTGTTAAGGGGATGCAGACCAGAGAAAGACGTTTGTCTTGTTTACATCAGGGTCCCCCATTGTGTGTGTGTGTCCCAACCGACCCCACTTCTATGTTTCAATAAATTATTTGCATTTAAAACTATTAACGCTGACTCATTCCTTCAGTCCACTCAAAATTATGCTAATATTCCTTATGTTGTTTATGATATTAATTGAAAATAGCATATGAGAGTATTACTATTATAGTAATAATAACACATGGCGATATACTAAATGACAGCCAAACATGGCACTGCAACTAAATAACACAAATACAATAGGCACATTTGTGACTGTTACAAATATAACATGTTTTATACTTGTGCTACAAGATTTTGGCCTGTGCTACAAAACTATCAACCTCTGTAGCACCAGTGCTATGTGCAAAAAAAGTTAACGTACAGCCCTGCTCCCACTCCATCCTCCTCAACCGCCTATCCAACAACCTCGGCATCACTGGCTCAGCACTCTCCTGGTTTCAATCCTATCTCACCACCCGGACACAGTTCATCACCATCGGCGACTCCAGTTCCACCCCGGCCCCAGTCAACCAAGGCGTCCCACAAGGCTCCGTACTTGGCCCAATCCTATTCACCATCTACATGCTCCCCCTTGGTCAGATCATCCGCCGCCACGGCCTCAACTTCCACTCCTATGCCGACGACACTCAACTCTACCTCTCCACCAAACCATCCACCCATCTCCCCCCACACTCCCTTATCAACTGCCTGCACGAAATAAAAACCTGGATGTCATCAAATTTCCTCAAGCTCAACAACAATAAAACCGAGCTCATGGTTGTGGCACCCAAGGCCCTGCTCCGGAAGGTTGGGGATCTCACCCTCAACATTGACGGCTGCTCCATCTCCCCATCCCCTAAGGTCCGCAACCTGGGCGTTATCCTGGACTCCACCCTTTCCTATCAATCCCATGTAAATTCCCTCACCAAATCCGCCTTCTTTCACCTCCGAAACATTTCCAGACTCCGACCATCACTTTCCGACACCACAGCTGAGACCCTCATCCACGCCTTCGTCACCTCCCGCCTGGACTACTGCAACGGGGTCCTGTCCGGGGTCCCAAGCAAAACCCTGGACAGGCTCCAGTATGTTCAAAATTCAGCTGCCAGGGTTCTAACCCGCACCAAACCCTGGCAGCACATCACCCCCATCCAGCTCCACTGGCTCCCCATCAAATCCCGCATCACCTACAAAACCCTCCTGCTCACCTACAAATCCCTTCACGCCCTGGCACCTCAGTACCTCACTGACCTCCTCCACCCCTACACTCAGTCACGGTCCCTGCGATCCACGGACACTGGTCAGCTCTCCATCCCCCGAACCAGACTGCGGACGTTCGGGGACAGAGCTTTCAGTGTGGCAGCTCCCACCCTCTGGAACTCCCTCCCCGCAGAACTCCGCACCACCCCAACTCTGGACTCATTTAAAAAACTGCTCAAAACCCACCTCTTCAACCTGGCCTTCAACCCCTAACTTTCTCACTTTATATGTATGTGTTGTGTCTGTCCACTATGTTTGTTGACTCGTTATCTCCCCCCCCCCCCCCCCTTATGTAAAGCGACCTTGGGTCCTCTGAAAGGCGCTATATAAAACGAAGTATTATTATTATTATTACTGGATGAAGGTACGTTGGGTTTGGAGAAGGTCAAAACTACTTGATGATGAAACTCAGAAGTTGCTTGAATGGTTTATATAAATGATTCTGATCTGCTCTTGGCCTTATTATTTAGCCCACAGTGGCGAGATACATTAATTATTTTACATCTATTGATGATACCCTTGTCCCTATAATGATGCGTTGTGCTGGTATTCGTAAGTAACAAGGCTAATTATATTTTGATTGAATGAGTTCAAATGCTCAATGGCCAGTCTGTCTATGTATGCACAATAAAACCACAAAGTTTACCAAATGATCTATAGAAACAAGTGTGAATGGTGTCAGGCCCCGTTTAGACGAGCGTTTTGTGAACAGAAACCGCAAAAGTCATCTTGCGGTTTCACTTTTAATTTTACGTTTAGACGAGCGTTTGGGATGGAATTCTGCGTGCAGACGACGCTGTAACGACTCGGGACGACGGAGCCCCACTGTCACACGATTGGCGCATATGTCACATGACGTGCTGTGAAGACCCGCCCTACTCTGCCTCTGATTCGCAGACTGTGGATGGGGAATGTGATTGCACCAAAGCAGAGTCACTCACAGACAGTGGGGCCACTCACGCCGCGGACAGATTCTTGTGTATTTAACCGTTTCACTGCCACACGACAGCCGGTTGTGTGATAGTAAGGGTTAACCTTCTGTCGTGTGGCAGTGAAAGGGTTAAAAGTACTGCCAATGTAGCCTTCAGGTGATCTCCGTTGATATAAGTCAGACATACTTGCTTTGTTTACGTCTCGGCTACTGGCGCATACCTGCTACCTGTGACGTAAGCAGTACGCGCGACCAGAGCCGTGACAACCCTTTCGTCATAGTTTTAACAGATTTATACGTTTTGATAGTTTAGACGAGCTCGCAAAGCTTTTGCGTTTCTAGGAATTCCACCCTGGAAGGTAGTCTCACTTTTTTGCGGTTTCACCCCGTAAAAACGCAGTTTCCGTATAAACGAAAGGCACATCAGCAAAAATATTTTTGCGGATTCACCTGCTAGCGTTTCCGTCTAAACGGGGCCTTAGACCTCGTTAATGAACTCCAGAACAATGAATTCAAAGGTATGAAAACCAACATTTAATTTTTTGCTAATCTTTCATACAAATACTTATCAAATGTATCATCAAGGTCTATATTTTGAAGTACAAAATAGATTTGATCGTATTATTTATGAGAATGCATGTTTTTTCACACTATAGGAGGAGACACAATGATGTAAAAAAAATATATTCTCAATTAACCCAATTGTATGAATGGCAAGAATGGCAAAAAAAAATCCAGACAACTTTTTCACACATTGTTGGTCTAGGCAGAGCAGTGTCCACGTTAGCCTACTGCTAATCGGCTGCTGTCGGCCATCTCCCCCTCGCTTCTGCTCAGCCTACATGTGTATTTGTTATTGTTTTGCCAAGTATTGTGACAAGAAACCCACCCCAAAAAACACAGAAACCCGAAATGAAACCAAACAGAAAGTAAATGAGTATTATTCCAGGGACGACAGTCTGTGTAGGTACCATGAAAACACTACCCTTCTCCTGGAATGTGTGTGGCGCCATGTTCCTCGCAAAGTCTTTAAGAGCTCGACAGAATTTGTCAGTTCCGTGGTTTGCAGCACTGATGAGCCACAATGCATGCTGAACACTTGCGAGGAGTGCAGAGATGCAAAACTGTTCCGGAACAGTATTGTGGACCACATACCAGATGAGGATAAACAACTGAAGACCACCTGGTATGCCTGGGAGACGGTCGGTGGAGTGCAAATGAAGGTCCCGAAGACTGGGGTACTAGGCGACCACCCAAGCAGATGGAGATTCTGTGGTTCTGCAAGTGGACTTCGCTGCGAACTACACGGCGGCGTACCAGGATGGAATCAGAAGCAGATCTCCATCTTCATCTCCGTTCCCTGGTTTGACGCCAACCCCTTGTCCTATGTGGTGGTGAGTGACAGCCTGGACCATGACAAGAAGGCTGTGGCAACCTTTATGGGAAAGATTGTAGAAAACATCCCCACATGACACAGCTGCACATATTCAGCGATGGAGCTGCCTCCCACTTAAAAAAAGAAAAAATTTGGGCCTTTTTATCGTCATGTTTCATCATGTGTTCAGTGAGTCCAAAAAGCTTGTCCATTTCCGTAACATCCATAACGCCGTGAATCTAATCTATCTTTATCTCAATAAGTCTAACTAAAATGTGTAAATTATACTTCCAATTCAAATCGATGCCTTGTCAATGTTAAGTTAAGACAAGTGTAACCTCTCCTTCAAGGATAAGGATACCTGTAAAAAATAAGGCCATCAGGGGATGGATTATCTTCCTCTAAATGCCAAACATTGATATAGTTGTGTATATATGATGTTGACTTTATTTCAGGTGTGCAGTATATAATAAGACTACAATAGGCTCTGAACAGGCTTATTTTTGTGCCAGCTTATTATTGGATATAGTTATTGTATTATGTATACTACGGTTATGTGCCTGTTATTAAAAATGTTATGCCAAACATACTTCTCACTGTGTCACTGTCCATGTCCTTCATGACTGCAGCCGCAGACACACATTTGGATCTCCAAATGCTGACCTGGTCTATCATTAAAGCCTTCAGGGGGCTCACAACCAGCACATGGTGCTTTTTTCCAGGATGCATCTATGAATAATAATGGTGAATTAATCAATGCAAACTTTAATGAACAGATTGCAGAATGGGTACAGTACAGCTCAATATACACAATTGTTAACACTTTCACTGCCACTCACGAGATATCTCGGAATTATTAATATGTGGTTGAAAGCCACTCATGAGATTTCTCTGAATTTCTTTTTTTAGCGATCTGAAATCATATTGCATCACGCGAGCCTACCCGAGTATACCCGAGTGCCGCCGGCGATCAGATGTGGAAAAAAGCGCCTCCTATCGTCTCCCAGATGACATAAGGGATTTTGGAATGGACTCAATGAAAATGGATGGGGGGAAAAATCCGGTACTCCACATTTTCCAGTCCACTGATGCAGCTGGAGTACCAGAGTTCATTCAGGGGGCTCTGAGCCCTGCGGAATCATGTACTGCACTGTACACACTTTGGATCCATACACTTATCGGTTTTTTCGAATGGTGATCAGGAATTGGAATATACCAGTTGGATACCATCTGATGTCAGGTAAGGAATCTATGTTATCAGTGTTAGGATAATCAGACTAATTTTGATGAAGATATAGGCTGTTTTGTGAAATGGGCTCTATCGGTTTTACTGAAAAAATCCACGAGGAAATGAACACGGCTATTATCAGCGCGCCTCGAATGGGCGTGCGTGTATGTATAATATTGATCATCTAGCGTTTATTTGAAAACGATTCATAAATAGGCCGACAAATATCAACGTTCTGGAATATTCCAGTAAAAGACGATTTTCATAGAATGGGCCAGAATGGAAGTTTTTTTACCTCAAAACGGGTGCTTTTCAAAATGCTCTCAAACGGAAATGAAGCGATAAAAAAACAATCTGCCTTGACAGCACTGACTGGAAAAGGATTCTTTGATAAGCGACGGGCAGATTAGACACATAGCCACAATTTAAAACATAGATTAGGCGATATTAACGATAACATTAAAGTGGATGGTGGCATTGAAGCGCTAACTCTGGCGCCACCTCGTGGCGGTGAAAGTGTTAAGGGCATGCAGACCAGAGAAAAACATTTGTCTTGTTTACATGAGGGTCCCTCATTTTCAATTCATAGTGGAGCTGACACAAATGTGTAGTTTACTCAATTCTAATTTCATGGATGTAATTACCAATTAGGTCATTACACGGGGGGAAGCAATTAACATGAAAATACATGGCTGGCTGTAAATAACATTTTAATAATAATAATATTGTTCATCTTACCGTGTCCATTAATTTCCCAAAAAGACCGAAGGACGCACTTTTGCCATACCCAGTCGGCAAAATTGCAAACACATTTTTGCCGTCTGCCAAGGCTTTAAAGATAGCTATTTGCTTTGGTTTCAAAATAAATGGTGACACCTCCTTAAGAACACTGTCCACATCCATATCTACTTCTTTTGTTCTAGCCTCAGTTAGCAACTACAGGAAAGATATCAACCAAACCCGAATACCTGAGCGCGACACGTTTTTATAGGAATTACCTGGTAAGGTCATGGAAAGGCCATGGGGATGCTCTCGTCCGAACACCACATAGTAGAATCTGCTGAGCACGTCATGGGGGCCGTGTCCTGTGTATTGTTGTAATGACCAACAGGGACCGATAGGGAGCGCAGTGATTGCTGGACGCACCAGGCATGCGACAAAAAAAGTTGCAGAAGAAGAAGACGCCATCTTGCCAACGTTCGTTGTGAGTACCACTTTTTTTTCCTAACAATGTTTTAAACTGTTTATTAGCAACTCCGAGCTTCCAGACCACACTGTAAAGCTGTGTTAAACCTATATTGTATGCACCAAGCACCGGGAGGAGGAAGGAGGTAATAATACATTTAATTTGTAACGCACCCTACATTCCTGAGAATCTCAGTTCTACAGAGTTCAAAAGAATAAAATAAAAATAGATGTATAAAAAAAAGAACACATAGCAAAAACTAATAAAATGCCTTTCTAAACAGGTGTCCGTGGAGGCCCACAAAAAGCCCCAGGTCATACTCGACTACAACCACTGCAAGGGGGCGGTGGACAACCTTGATAAGGTATGTATTCTTATTTTATAGTGCATGCCTGGTGTAATTATTTTGTGCATTTATTTATCGATATGATGTGAAAATTAGGGAGGAGATATTTGTTTAGACTATTGCACGACGGGTGCCGTCTATATGTGTGTGTGCGTATACACTTATTTGGCTTTATCTAATTTTATTTTGTTTCTCTTTTTTCCTCTCAGCTGGTGGGGACCTACAGCTGTAGGAGGGGGACACGACGCTGGCCGGTTACCATGTTCGCCAACATGCTGGACGTGTCGGCCTACAATGGATTTGTGTTGTGGATGTCGATCAACCCTGGATGGAATGCCACAAAAACGTACAAAAGGCGGCTGTTCCTGGAGGAGCTTGGCAACAAGCTGGTAATGCCCCTTATCGCCCTCCGGGAACAACTGCCCCGCACGGTCGGCGCTGGAGCGATGGTGCAGGAGGCAAGGGACCAAGCTGCACCGCAGACGGCACCAGGCCCAAGCCGCGGAGCAACACCGCCCCAAAAGAAAAAACAGTGCCATATGTGCGTAAACCAACGCAGCCGCTTGGATAGGCACTGCTACAAGGGTATGAGGGTTGTGTGTAAAGAACACAACCTATCAGTTTGCACAACGTGCACAAAATAAAAAAATATATAAACATCTATTTGTCTTTTTCAATTCAGGTATTTTCATGTAGGTCAAACACGAGTGATTAGCTGCATCAACTGTACATTTATTGCAGGACAATGTGTGCCATGCAGTGCATCTATGTTGATACAATTATATATATTGTATAATATATTTTAGGCAGTTTCATGGCATGAATTGCATTTCACTAGACCGCAGCAGCGATAGAAATATAGGGCGAAATGGCGAATGTAGCTGTGCATTCACTGTACATGTATTGCAGGACAATGTGTGTACTGCCTAATATCTGTGTTGGTACAATTATATATAAAACGATATATATGCACCATCGCAGCAGCGCCGAGCGTGCAGTGCAAGCGTTCCCGGAGGCAAGCGTTCCCGGAGGCAAGGGACCATTCAGCGGCATCGCAGGCAGCACCAGGCCCAAGCCGGGCGACACCGGTCGCCCCAAAAGAAATGTGTGTACATGTAGCCGGTCTGCAGCCTACTCCTCTGTCGAACGTGTATTGGAAGTAAACACAGGCCCCAGACAGGCACATATTAAACATTGGCCAGTAGATGGCGTCAACAGCTCACATGCTCCCTTCAGCACCCAGTAGAGACTGAGCGCGCAGAGGAACGCATGAAAGGAAATACGTCACTTCGGGAGGAAGTGACAACGGTATCGATTTCAAAATAAAAGACTTGGCTCCCAAAAGTGCAATAAAACAAAACGAAAGTAATGAAATAAAACCAAAGCCATAAAATAAAACGTGAGGGATTATTTGTGGAATACATAACAGTATATATATACCTGCTACATACACCCCCCCTGAATTCCACTAAAATCCTGAACCGACAGGACACACTAACAGGGACCTCCAACACTACGTCAGAACCGCACGGGTTTACTTAAAGATACGCATCTTTAAAATCAGCTAGAAGCTACCTGTCAAACAGGTTCAGAGAAAACAAAGGGTGTACAGTCCTATGTTCCTCCTAGAATCCCTCGGTGCCTTGTACACCAAACTACCCCGCCTACTTGAGTCCCATATCCCATTTGTGAGCACATGTAGTAAGTAGTAAGTAAAAAATAAACTGAAAGAGATAGTACAGAACGCCTAGGACAGAGCAAGAAGAGACTGGGGACTCCTACCAACCGAACGGCCTCTGAACCATCGTCTCTATCAAACGGTTGACTCCCCTAACCACCAGTCTCGGTCCCGTTCTATAATAGCCGGAATGACTACAGGAATAATGGTCGGGGCCCTTGGCACTGTGTCTGATGTGTCAACTGTAGACACTGGTCTGGAGGACTGGGCACTACTTGCATCAACCACCGACACTGTCCCTGATACACTCCGCAGACTCTGGTCCATATCAGACTGATCTTCGTCCACATCAGCTACGTCACAGGAGCCATGACTGGTAGCCTCTTCAGCCCCACTCAACACCCATGCACCCGTCCTATCCTCCGAACCTCTCTCTTCCTCCAGAGAGTTGACGAGACCCATCTGAGACCCTTCCTCTGATCCTCTCTCTTCCTCCAGAGAGTTGACGAGACCCATCTGAGACCCTTCCTCTGATCCTCTCTCTTCCTCCTGAGAGTTGACGAGACCCATCCGAGACCCTTCCTCTGATCCTCTCTCTTCCTCCAGAGAGTTGACGAGACCCATCTGAGACCCTTCCTCTGATCCTCCAAGACTGTCCTCAGTCTCCGGCGCGTCCCCATCAGCAGTCTCTATGGGTAGGAAGCTGATATCCAGAATAAGGTTGCGATGCACCACTCTCGTCTTCCTCTTGTCATCTTCCAGCTTGTAGACATGAGTCTGTGGGTTGCTGTCCATGACAGTATAGACTGTTGGTTCCCACTTGTCCGCAAGTTTCTTCTTCCCCCTCTCGCCTTTGTTTGCAAGGAGCACCCTGTCTCCCACGTTCAAGCAGATCCCCTTGACCTTACGGTTGTAACCTTTGGCTTGCTTGTCTTGCTCCTTGACGGCATGTTTCCGAGCAACGTCTGCTGCTTCATGGAGGTGGGACATAAGCGTCGTTGCATAACTGCTGTAGTCAACAACCACTGGGTCATGTAGAACCTGTCTGAACATCACATCAACAGGGAGCCTCGGAACCCGCCCAAACATTAGGTGGAAGGGTGCATACCCAGTTGTCTCATGCACCGTCGCATTGTATGCAAATGTCAGAGTCTGTATTTGCTGAGGCCACCTGGCCTTCTCCCTCAGCGGCAGTGAACGGATCATGCCTCCCAGGGTTCTGTTAAACCTCTTAGTCCCTCCGTTCCCCATGGGATGGTAGGCGGTGGTGTGTGTCTTGGAGACTCCCGACAATCTAAGCAGTTCCGCAATGAGCTCGCTCTCGAAGTTGGCTCCTTGATCTGTATGTATGCGCTTCGCAAACCCATATACACAGAATACGTTATCCCACAACTTCTTCGCAACTTGCTTCGCTTGTTGATTTGCGCAGGGAAAGGCATGTGCCAACTTTGTGAAATGATCTGTCAGGACAAGGACATCCACTGAACGCTGTTTGCTATCTTCTGCACTCCAGGGCCCTCATGCATCAACGTGTTCTACGCACAGATCTGTGCTTACCCTGTGCGTACGATCATTTCTAAGCAAAGAGTGGGATTCATCAACTTCAACTTGAACTTGACTTCGTGCTTACATCTACGCACAGGTCAGACCTGGCGTACCTAGCTCCCAGTGGTAGAATATATTATTACAACAAGGAAATGAGCTTCTGTGCATAATAACACCGGCATGTTCTGTACGAACCGTAGTTCATTATAGTTCATTGTAGAATAGCAACAGTAGTGTAATTATGGTCAAAACCCTATAAATAGCATTTGGAATAATAGATCTTTCTCTCAGAATGAATGCAGCATGGTTTATATAGCGTTATCGGAATATACGGGGTGTAGGCTACTGACTGACTGCGCTCCGCGTAGCTTGATTGATTGATTGATTGAAAAGTTTATTAACAGATTGCAGAATGGGTACAGTACAGTACAGCTCAGTACATACAATTGTTAATTGGGGATGCAGACCAACTTTCGTCTTGTTTACATCAGGGTCCCCCATTTTCAATTCATCATAAATCATAAAGCTCAACTCGTTATTATTCTGCGCAGACCGCAGAAACACGGGAACGTTTTGATTATATTTAAAAGGCTTTACGTTAAACGAAACAAGTGGAACTTCGAAGCTGTAAGCAGAATACAAGTCATATTAATATAGTGTTCTTCCCCCTTTTTACTGTATAAGAAAGAATAGAAAACGCATTGCAATGACACTATAGTGGACAGACTATGTATATGATGGGATTCAAGTTCATGTATTGAAAGGCAGGCTATCATACATGCAGTGAGATTCATTGTTCTTGTATATGCTCTCGTATTATATTGTTTATATAGGCTACCCAATACTGACATCAAAATAGATTGTAGTATGCCTCTAGAAATCATATGCAGCAGGTAGAAAATTGACGGGAGATCCATCGCGATTTGGAATAAAATTGAGGAGAACTTTAATCCCTGGGGTATTAATCAAACAACACGGGAAAAGGCAGTCATATTCCAGCGCGGTCTTTATTAGCCGACAACAAAATAGATGCATCTAAAAATCATATAGCCAATCGAACACAACTAATAAAGGCATTCATATTACAAGCACGGTTATAATGACACACAACCAACGCCAAACAGTGGTCAACGAACGGTCTTTATTAGTATTTTGAGCTGTCCAGGCAGAATTGCAGCAATGGTCTTAGGGAGCCGTTGATATCTGACATCACCGTTTACAAATCCGCCTTTTATTTATCCCACAATACGCGATAGTGTCTTCTTGGTTCGACAGCAGTGAATTCTCCGTGGAGTTTCTCAGGGTTCCGCTCGGGTCCGTCCATTATTTCACATCCCATGGGGGGTGTTTCCTCATTTTCATGACCATATATGGATAATCATGCACGAGCATTGACGGTAGAACAAAGTGGTATTCATCAACACGGAGGACCATAGAGCCTGCGTACGCACGTGTGATGAATGCCGACTTCCCTGTGCGTGCGCTAGTTCTACATTCCGTGCTTACGTGTGGAAGTAGGTCAAGTTCTACGTCCACATTGATGCATGAGGGCCCAGAAGTCCAAACACACTAGTTCCATGGGAGCGGAGGTCCTTATACTTTCAAGTGGAGCCCTGGCAGACGGATCTGGAGTCTTGGCCAAAATGCACCTCTGCCAGCACTTCACAGTCTTTAATTTGACGCTCCATCCTCGGCCAAAAGAAACGTTGTCTTGTCAGGTCGATCGTTCTTGCCTGCCCTTGATGTCCGGCTAAGTCATGCACGCCCCGCAAGGCCTTGTCCACTAGACTCCGGGGCAAGACGAACTGAAGCCTCTTCTGCTTGCTCAACGGATCCTTAGTGACTCTATAGAGCACTCCATCAGTGACCTTAAGTCTCCCATTGTCTGATCAGTACCAGAGCACTTGCGCCCAGACCGTCTCTCTCTCGCCTCGATGGTCTCCTCTGTCGAGTCAGAAAAGACGTGACCTTAAAGATGTCAGGGTCACTCTCTTGGCTTCTCTGAAGTTCTGCCAGAGAAAAGGCAAGTAGCAAATCCTGTCCTGGTGGAGCAAGATGTTGAACGGTTTGGACCAACTCTGTTGCCCTGGACTCCGCAGCTGCATCCCAATGGTCATGAGAATCAAGGACCGCCTTCACAGCGTCGTTACACAAGGGCGGCGAACACTGGGACTGCATAAATATGTGCACATTTATGGATGCAATAAGGCAAAATGAAGTAAAATAAACAACTAAATGTGTGTTATTGACGTTTTATTGTCACTAGTTTCATAGAAGACATGTTTAGGAAGCAAAATATAACAAAATCTCAAACGCCTTAAGCGGTGGCAGGCATTCTGTTTAGCTTTCTAGTAATGTATTGTATCTTATAGTTGTGCTGATGAATATTAACACTTTGATCGCCATGGTTAAATTCATAATTTACCATCCCTCACCATCTCTATTTGTCTATGGAGAAGTTCCCCTTCTTTGCAGGGCTATAACTTTTTTAATTGTATTGCTAAATTGACATTATTATGGCCCATTCAATATATCTATTGTTCAGGGTGTAGCAACGTTATACTTTTTCATTCACATATTCATACTAAAATACGGTCTAAAGTATAAGTATGTTTTTATCGTTTTCTGCAGCTTTCTCCAGAACTTGATTTATAGCCCTAAATGCATTATATTGATGATCAAATACAGTTTGGTAGGAATCTGTGCGAGATAAAAAATTTCAACTGGATGTGCTTCTAGGAGTTCCTACGTATGATCTGATGTTGACCGGATGGGCGGGGGGTCGTTTATAATTCCGTGGGCAACGTTATATCATTCATCTAGTGTGGGTGATATGATCATCAGAGCAGTTAGTAAAGAACACGTTGGAAAATAACGCTGGATCTTACCGTATCTTCCTCGCGCCGTTGGGCGATGAGCGTGGAGCAGAGATATTCATATTATGGGATGTAGAAATACCCGATCCATTTCCAGGTTGTATAATAGTATATACGTCCAAATCATGTTGTTTGTCGAGTTATTTGCAACCGATCGACATCCATTGTGTCAAGATGGAGTCCTGCTAATAATAGCGACTGCCCGGACGAAATATGGGTGAGCACCACTTCATCCACATGACTTCCTGTTGGGCGATCTGCCGATCGGCCACCAGATGGCGCTCTTGAACCGTTAGAGAGTTGAGTGGAGCTCAGCAGTATATCTCAGGTCCCCGGGGGAGAAATATGATTTCGATCACAGATTTTTGAAATATTGATATCAAAGACGTGTTACGGCGTCTTCGGCAGAATGAGCATGGCGGGAATGACGAGTTACGGCGTTTCCGGCGATTAAAGTGTTAAAGGAGTTACCTTCGACTTCAGGACATCGCCTCAGACTCCCGTCTCTCAGCACTACATTGGTCAATTGCGCGATGCCGTGAACGTGGATTTCATATGGATGGGAACAATAACTTCATGATTTAGCTATTTTTTCAGACAGATTACTTGGGAGTTTTTTTTGTGGGGGGATAAGCCGTTTATAAGTAGCCTAACTGTTTATTGTGTTGACGTAACGTTAGAAGATGTATTTTCTTCTAAATTCGGTCATCCTCTGTGTCCAACGTTAATCGACACACAGCCTCATGCATTCTGGCTAGCTAAGTTAAGTTAGCTAACCTATGCAGTATGCTTACAAGCAATTAAATACAGGTTTCACAATAAATGGGCTACGTAAAGATACTTACACGTTCTTGTTCCATGCGTGAGAGGCACTCTTCTGGTACACAGCGATTTCGTAGAAATTTCAACAATGGGGTATCCGCGTTTTGGGCCATGGTGATCAGTTGATCAAGCCAAGTGTTGCCGGTGTTGTGCCAAATTCACCGGCTGTTCACAACCACTTCCGCCTGAGACCAATTTATCACGTTATAACGTGAAACCTTTTTATGTTAAAACAAGAAGTTATCATGTTATAACGTGAAAAGTTTTATGTTAAAACAAGAAGTTAGTTGAAACAAGAAGTTATCACGTTATAACGTGAAACCTTTATTTTATAATTCTCCTATAATGTAGGATTTGGCTGAAGGGGAGACTTCTTTTTTTTTGGATTATTTAATTATTATTTAAGTGCTTTAAATGGGCACTTCATGGGAAAATGGCTTCATAATGGGTGAGGGTTAAAGGTGGAGGTGTCGGCCATGACGAGGGTGAGGGTTAAAGGTGGAGGTGTCTGCCATGACAAGGGTGAGGGTTAAAGGTGGAGGTGTCTGCCATGACGAGGGTGAGGGTTAAAGGTGGAGGTGTCTGCCAAACCTTTATTTTATAATTCTCCTATAATGTAGGATTTGGCTGAAGGGGAGACTATTTTTTATTAAATTTTTTTGATTATTTTATTATTATTTAAGTGCTTTAAAGGGGCACTTCATGGGAAAATGGCTTCATAATGGGTGAGGGTTAAAGGTGGAGGTGTCTGCCATGACGAGGGTGAGGGTTAAAGGTGGAGGTGTCTGCCATGACGAGGGTGAGGGTTAAAGGTGGAGGTGTCTGCCATGACAAGGGTGAGGGTTAAAGGTGGAGGTGTCTGCCATGACGAGGGTGAGGATGAGGGTTAAAGGTGGAGGTGTCTGCCATGACGGTGGTGATGGGGAGAAATCCGCTCACTTCTCCTCCAGCGCCCTCGTGATCTTACTGATACCAGGTATGGTTGTACCCCTCGATCACCCTTAAAAGCAGCCGGTGGTAATCCTCCTTGCAGGGTGCTCTCTGCCACGCTCTATCCTCCTGCATTTCCGCGGTTACCGTTATGTCATGGTTATGTAGCAGACCGATCAAATAAGGGGCAGAGGCGTCCTCCAGCGCCTGTCTGTTAAGGTCTCGTCTTCCTTGTGGGTAGGTATCGCGCCAATGTGGGTCGTTCATCACATTGTGGGCCTGGGCCTGCATCTTCACTTCTTGTGGGATTTTGCTGTGTTTCTGCAGGATTCCTCGAGACTGTAAAGGCGAAATGTAAAAGAATGAAAAGAACACGATGCTACTTGCGTCAGGTCGAAGTTCCTAATCAGGGGAGACTATTCTTTAATGCAGGAGCGTGATAACTAGAATAATGTAGGAACGAGTTGCGGTCTGTCTCCTTTTTGAAGACCTCTGTGTGTAATGAAATACCATCTGGGGCTTTGTTAATTCGAACATCAAGAAAAGATAGTGTACATATCAAAATTATGAGTAAACTTTATCATTTCTCTGCGAGTGTTAAGGAACTCAAGGAAGGCCTGAAGATCTATCGATGAACCAGACCAAATAAAGAACAAGTCATCAATGTAGCGCATATAGGATGACATATTTTTCAAACAGGTTATTATTAAAAATGTGGTCCTTTTCGAACTTTCACATATACAGGTTAGCTAGGTTCACATCGGCCGGCGAGCCCATGCTGAGACCTCTGTTTTGCAAGAAATATTTATCTTGGAATCTGAAATAATTCTTTGTTAGAACTAGATCGGCTAGGCTAACTAGCGCTTCTGTGGAGGGGTGTAGTTCCTCCCTCGAGTTTAAATAAAAACGAAGTGCGTCTAAAGTGGTCTGCACACGGCGAGCGACCGACGTCGCCTGGTGATGCGATCGTCTGTCGCTCAACGACAATCGCCTGGCCCCCCACACCAGAGCCGACCGACAGTTCACAGGTATAATAATGTGTCGCTCTGTTTAGCTGGGGGTGTGGTTATTACTTGTTTCCCCCCGGAGGGAGATATAGGAGGACGGACCGGATGTTAGGTTATCGTGAAGCAGGTAGCTGTGGTAGCTGTGTTGTGCTCTACGAGGGAATATTAACCTGTAAAACCCATATTGAGCTGGAATTAAACCACCATATATACGAATACAACCTCTCCTCATTCTTCCTGACATTACTGCATGCCTGATCGCTACAATACGTTCACTACCACCGATTGGACAAGTAATGTTATGCAGCTGAGAGAGAACGTTTTTTCACGGAAGACGCTGTTCTGTTCTCAACCATCATTTTCTTTGGACAATAAACCTTATAAACTACATCAGCCGCAGCCTGGACATTAAACTCTGTCAACATCCACAACTTCTAATCTGTGATCGAAATCATATTTCTCCCCCGGAGACATTATATGTACTGGTGAGCCCCTGTCAACTCTCTAACGGTTCAAGAGCGCCATCTGGTGACCGATCGGCGGATCACCCAGGGAAGAAACAGGGAAGTGGAAGCTGGTGCTCATTTCAATTTGGTCCGATCACTCGCTATAGGTCCCGGGACTCGAGCTCGACACAATGGATATCGATCCGTTGCCAATAACTCGATAAACAACATGATTTGGACATATATACTATTATACAACCTGAAAATGGATCGGGTATTTCTACATCCCATAATAGAAAAAATTCTGTTCCACGCTCATCTCCCAACGGCGAGAGGAAGCTACGGTGAGTTTCAGCGTTATTTTGTAATGTCTTCTATACTAACTGCTCTAATGATCATATCACCCACACTAGATTAATGATATAACGTTGCCCACGGAATTATAAACGACCCCCCGCCCATCCGGTCAACATCAGATCATACGTAGTAACTTCTAGAAGTACGTGCAGTTGACATTTTTTATCTCGCGCCGATTGCTATCAAACTGTATACAATCATCAATATAATGCATTTAGGGCTATAAATCACATTCTGGAGAAAGCTGCAGAAAACGATAAAAACATACTTATACTTTAGACCGTATTTTAGTATGAATATGTGAATGAAAAAGTATAACGTTGCTACACCCTGAACAATAGATATAGGACGTTGAATGGGCCATAGTAATGTCAATTTAGCAATACAATTTAAAAAGTTATAGCCCTGCAAAGAAGGGGAACTTCTCCATGTTAAATAGGGCTGGCGAGGGATGGTAAATTATGAATTTAACCCCGGCGATCAAAGTGTTAATGTTTTAATGTCAATTGTAAATAGCTACATAGTGAATTGTGTATATTGTTATAAATCAAATACAATAATAAATTGATGAGGCTGTTACTTACCCCTAATAAAGATCAGCTCTAAGTGTAATTATAAAAGAGCAAGAGGAGAAATACGCTTCTGATGTGAACAACCATTCTACTGCTTGCTTCATTTGTATTATATAGCTTAGTTTATTGTTTGAATTGAAGTATTAAAAAAAAAATACGTGTGCTTTAGACTTATGCAGAGTTGTTCTTTTATTTTGGAAAAAGTCCCACCGGAAATCTTATTGTTGGTGTCTCTACTAGCGGAACAGTGTGTCTTGAGAGACGACGCCATCAGCATTGTCTTGCAGATCATTTAGAAAACGTTTGGTCAAACGCCTGCATTAACACTTTGAATGCCATCCACGAGTTTTCTCGGGTTCACCCCCCGCGGGTTGAATGCCCACTCACGAGAATATTAGTTTGTTCTCTCTTTTAATTTTTTTTAGCGATCTGAAATCATATTTCATCAACCGAGTCTACCGTTGGAAATTCAGCTACCTCAGGCGCTCAGATGTGAAAAAAGCGCCCCCTATCGTCTCCCAGATGGTAATTCACCCTTTTGGATTGAACTCAATGAAAATGAATGAGAGAAAAAAAAACTTTCACTCCACATTTTACTTCTCAATCATGCAACCGCCGTCGACCAGTTTCACTCTGGAGTTTCAGAGCAGCGGAGATTGTGTTTTTACAGTCTACACGGTGAATCAATAAAAATATCGATTTTTTTCTAATGGTCGATCAGGAATTGGAATAATCCATTTGGATACCATCTGATCTCAGGTAAGGAATCTATGTTACCAGTATTAGGATAATCAGACTCGTTTTCACAGAGATATAAGCTTTTATGTGATTATGTGATATTGCTGTTTGGCTGTGCGCGCCGTCAGGAAATAGGAGAATCGATTTTCAACTCGCGGCACGAGCGTGCATGCGTACACATATGATAATCTAGCGTTTATTTGAAAACGATTCATAAATAGGCCATATACTATCGATAATCTAGCGTTTATTTGAAAACGATTCATAAATAGGCCGAACAATGACAACGTTCTAGAATATTCCAGTAAAAGGCGATTATCATGGAATGTGTTATTTTTTCCGTGAAAACAAGTGATTTTCAAAATGCTAGAAAACGGAAATGAAGCGATAAAAAAACAATCTGCTACGACAATGTTGACTGGAAAATGAGTCTTTGATAAGCGACGGGCAGATTAGACACATAGCCATAATTTAAAACATAGATTAGGCGATATTAACGTTAACATTGGAGTGGATGGTGGCAGTGGCATTCAAGGGGGTAAAAAGGAAAACACGGCTGGCTCTCAAAGTGTTAAACGTCTAACTAACATGACGCCCACCACTCGTTCCTGTAATTATGGCGACTAGACTATCGTGGGATCAAAGTTGTGATAATCGACCTAGCTGGATATTTCTACCTGTTCTGACTCCTGAAATCCCGGAAGTGTTGTGGTCTATGATTGACCATCAAAACTGACAAACTCAAAGTCCCATGATGCAACATCAATCGGCACCTGCACGCTAAACAATCCCCTTTATCAACGAACGTACAATGGATTTTGAAGATATCAGGCAATACTTCACCGTGACAGTCAGTCAGTCTGGAACCTTAAAAATACACCAGCGTATTCATACAGGAGAGAAGCCGTACCACTGTGACCAATGTGGGGAAGGCTTCAGTCACTCTGGAACCTTAAAAATACACAAGCGTATTCATACAGGAGAGAAGCCCTACCACTGTGACCAGTGTGGGAAGAGCTTCAGAGAGTCTGGAAACTTAAAGACACACCAGCATATTCATACAGGAGAGAAGCCCAACCACTGTGACCAATGTGGGAAGAGCTTCAGACATTTGAGTAACTTAAAGACACACCAGAACATTCATACAGGAGAGAAGTTCTATCCCTGTGACCAGTGTGGGAAGAGCTTCAGAGACTTTAGTAACTTAAAGAGACACCAGCGTATTCATACAGGAGAGAAGTTCTATCCATGTGGCCAGTGTGGGAAGAGCTTTGTTCACTCTGGAAACTTAAAGAATCACCAGCGTATTCATACAGGTGTCAAACACTAAAAATAAGTAGAAATCAACTTAAAAACATTTACATACTCAACAGCGCATTCATATTGGACATAAATCAAACATTCTTCTGTCTATTGTATAAACCTATGCATTTAAACGTTTTTATCTGTAAATAATCTCCCAATTACATCACTATTGTGATGTCAGAACAGTGTTATGTTTGTAGATTAAATATTTAATGTTCTCTTGGCCATTTTCATGTTTAACAACTAGGAAATGCCTAAAAGAACATTGTATATACGTTATTTGTAATCTAGTAATCCATCCATGAAACTGGCATGTTCTCTAGTTACAACACTATTGGTAGGGTTATGTTTATACATGATACAATGATCACTTTAGTGAGACAAAGCAAGGCTTTTGTTTTGGGAAAAAGAGAGGCAATGCTTTGTAATAACCCCCCCCCCAACCACCTCCAATGTAAATTACCCAGTATGGTTGTCAATATCCCAATGTACCCAACCCCCCCCCACCCAACCTCCTCCAATGTAGTTTCTACGTCAAATGTATATACTCCCTTTTCTTGACTCCTTCTGTATCACAAACAGTACTGTATTTGCAAATCTGGTATGTCATAAATGTATAGATGTAGCAGTACTGACTATCTGTATGTCATGTATGTCATAAATGTCCTGATGAATTGAAAATGGGGGACCCTGATGTAAACAAGACGAAAGTCTTTCTCTGGTCTGCATCCCCTTAACAATTGTGTGTATTGAGCTGTACTGTATTGTACCCATTCTGCAATCTGTTAATAAAGTTTTCAATCAATCAATCAAAACAGAGTGGTCCCTGCTCGCTGAAGCGGAAAAGGAACGCTACCGAAGAATAAAGGAGAACCATCAGTTTCTGAAATCTATTAAAGGGATGAAGTCTAAACCTCCAGCCTTCATGGCTAAGTCCCACAGGGTGATGCTTCCTGTACCTGAGTCTTCAGAGGAGGAGGAAGAGTGGAGCCCTCGTCTGGAGAGACAGCATGGTCCTTCAGTGGTGAGAGCCCCTGTCAAGAGGTCAGCCGGAAGGGATTCCGCTGCACATTCTGCTACTCAGCAGAGAGGTGATCCATCAACACCCATCACACCAGGGCTTCCACAGTCCTACACTAGAGGGAGAAACCTGAGGAATCTGCCTCGAGTGAGATATGAAGAGCCGGAGGTTCCGGAGGACAACCATTTCTAGCCGGAAGGGATTCCCACTGCACATTCTGCTACTCAGCAGAGAGGTGATCCATCATCTACACCCATCACACCAGGGCTTCCACAGTCCTACACTAGAGGGAGAAACCTGAGGAATCTGCCTCGAGTGAGATATGAAGAGCCGGAGGTTCCGGAGGACGACCATTTCTATTATTGTTATGATGGGTGGGATCGGGCGTTGTGGACAGCGACTCCTACAGGTCGGTTGGTGCGCCTGCGCAGTAGAATCAGGAAGCGATGGGGGCGGCGCCCCTCCAAAGCGCAGAGCCCTGACGCTGAAAGATCGCGCCGCGCAGGTGAAAAGATGCGACTGCTGTTACCTCGAGTATCGGAGGGGACTCGTGCTATGTATGACTTAGTCCACATTGCAGCCGGCTTGTGGGAGGCAAGAAACAGCGTTCGAGACAGGGGAGGGTTGAATTGGATGATACGAAATTGGGATGGGAGAAAAATTGAAAATGGGAGAAAAAGTGGATACAAAAAAAGAAGTGGGAGGCTCATTTCTGATTGGGTCAAGTCTTATATGGGCATCGGAAGACGGAAGACAGGTTTATGCAAGAAGTGTAAAAGGGGCCCTCGCAGACGCTGACCTTGACTGTATGAGCCACGTCTCTACTTTTCGTAACTCCATTTCTGCAGACCCCTCTCTGATTGGTTGAGCTCCATTTCTGCAGACCCCTCTCTGATTGGTTGAGCGAAGCCCCTCTCTGATTGGTTGAGCGAAGCCCCTCTGATTGGTTGAGCGAAGCCCCTCTCTAAGGTACGCGAGGGAGGTGCGCGTAAGGTTATCGAGGTTATCGTGCCAAGAAGATAAAAAGAAAAAGATGCCGCAAATGTAATGCCGCAAATATAATGTTATGTTATGTTCGATATATTGAAGTATATATTGAATGTATAATACATTAATATGGCAGAAAATCTTACAAGACGCGTCAGCAATGATGAGCGTTTTCCCTGTACTCCGCCATGTGAATCTAATCTGGATGCGTACCCTGAACTTGTGGTAGGCCTAGACTTTCGTCTTGTTTACATCAGGGTCCCCCATTTTCAATTCATCGTCTTGTTTACATCAGGGTCCCCCATTTTCAATTCATGATAACATATATGACATACAGGTAGACAGATAGCATGTCCTTATGTACATATACCGATATGCCCTACCGATATGCCCTACTATGTTTACTTGTTTTATTGCACAATGTCGTTCTATTGGATTCTATTATGTTATTACTATTGTATTATGCACATCGTTGTGGGCAAGACCACCCGCATTTCATTGTAAACTTGTATGCCGTGACAAATAAAACTCTTGACTTGACCACCAGCCTCTTTGTCTAAAGCATTAACTGGGTTAATCTAAATGTTACATTGTAACTGTCTAGTTAAGGCATTAACTGGGTTAATCTAAATGTTAGGTATTGTCACACCAGGATCAGTTGGTATGATGAAACACATGTTATTATATGTTTGATTGAAATGTTGTGTCTTACTAATAATAACTAATTCCTTGGTCAATAGAAGTCTCTGTGATACTTTCTGAATATGATTTGGGAACATCAAATGGTTAGGGTTATAATAGAAGAAAGACAGTATAAACAATATAATTAACTCTGAATATAATAATGAGGAAAAATAAACAGGATACACAACAAGGTGCATGAGATGAGGTTATATGTAGAACATGGTACAGTTACAGTAAGTGAGGAGTGCGTCATGGTACAGTTACAGTAAGTGGGGAGTGTAAACAAGTTGAACTTGTCACGCGAAATAACATCACGAGACATAGGTAGTAGGGATGCCCCGATACCGATCACCGATCATCGTGAGCCATATCGGCCGATACCGATCCGATACAAATAGTTTGATTAAAAAAAATAAAAAATTTCTTCAGTCCGATCCCCTTACTGGGGCAGCGTTTCAGCACTCGCCTAATAATTTTTATAAACGACAAGCGAACCTTTCTAATCTTCTAGTCAAAACTGATTTTCCCATAAGGAAACCCACACATTTTATGTCCAACATCCCTGATGGTAATTTCCCCTGTCAGGCCTGTGTACAATGCCAAGGCATGATTAAAGATAAATTCTACACACCCAAAAACGGGCAAGCGCATACCTGTTAAAGGGCGCATTACTTGTAATTCCTCAAATCTGGTGTATCTGCTGAAATGTCAGTGTAATTTTTCTTATGTGGGTAAAACAACTAGAGCCTTTAAATCGAGAATCAGTGAACATAAATGTTCAGTCAGAAATTCAGATGTCAAGTAATCTGTAGCTCGACATTTTTCTAAATGCAAACATGCCGTCAACGATCTGAAATACATGGGACTCGAGTTAGTTAACAGGCCCTCTAGAGGGGGTGACAGGCATAAGCTGCTATTGCAACGTGAATGTTATTATATCCATTTGTTCGAAGAGAATGTGTTAACCTGTTTCCTATACAGTAAGTGACTTTTACCATCATTATTATGATTTCATTATTATTATTATTATTTTCACGAATGAGGAAATGTTCTCTTCTGTTTATGCTGCTCTTAACACTATGGCGTCCGTCCACGTATATATACGGGTTTTGAAAAAGCGCGATGTGGACCAGAGCCACGAGTATATACGTGACGAGTTGTTATTGTTTTATTCCTTATTTATAGCGCTTCTTAGGTACCCGATCCACTACCAGCATCTTTTCAGATATTTGATTTTCGAAACATGCAGTACCGGCCAAAGTTTGTTTAGTTTGGCCGCTTAGTTTGGCCAGTATCATTGTGATTTTATTTAAAAAAAAAAATTAAGTACAGTCCTGTGGGCGGATCATAGTTCCCTGATCCCAGCCGAACATCCTCCATCTTGGATTAGTTTGGCGAGCGTTTTTTTCAGCGTGGAATAATGGGATTTATGATTAGCCAATGTGCATATCGATCTACCAGAATCCGATGAGTGGTGAGGAAATGCTGCCGGCGATCACATGGCCTGACGGTAGGATAATATTACCCCAAATTACAGCTGGATTGGACATTGTTTTATAACGTAACGTGATTGGTCAATGAAAATGCTATATTGAACGCACACTAATATATTGAAATCAATAATAGTAATCGGCGTTCCCCGCTGCCCCCATTTCATCCATAGATGCTCTGTAATAGTCCGGATGCTACGCAAAGTTTCATGTCAGTAGAATAAAAACTGTGGGTTTAGCACCTGTTTTTGTGGAGAGGGCCTGGTGCTGGCAGCCATGTTGGATTTCTCAATTTTGAGGCCTTATTTGACATTTTTGAGCTTGGTATACAGCAGATTTGGATTCAGCACCCCTTAATACCCCTAGAAATGTTGTGTACCAAAAATAAACATGAAATGCCTTCAGCACTTTATACAAGCACATTTTCTGAAATTCTGCCTAGTCTATTTCATCACTTGAAACAGTATCACCCGTTTGAGTACACAGAATGCAAGATAATTCAGTCGGAAAGGAGTGGTGATGGTAACGTTAGCCGACCGCCAAGAAGAACCAGTGCTGCAAGTACCTCTGTAGTGGCGCAGCAACAAACGCTAGTGTCCACTTTTACGACAAAAAAAAACCGAAAAGGCACAAAGACATCACAAATGCAATAGCATATTGCATTGCAAAAGACATGATGCAATTAGCACAGTCAAAAATGCAGGATTCCCGAACGGATTTACGACAACAAATTAGCTCTCAGGCAAATCTCTGCCAATTTAGCGCGATTCCCCAAATTTTCCTGAGATCGGATTTGGCCATGGCTGAGAGCAGAATTTAAGAGTGCTGAGGAGCACACTTATGATTGATTGACTGATTGAAAATTGTATTAACTTGACAGACTGTGTTCTCCATGTTCTTAACCCATTCGGGGCCAACCACGTATATATACGTGTTTGGGCGCCATGCTTAACTGGTTCTGCGCCAAAAACGAGTTTACTCCTTATTGCCCGCCAATCTAATAACGCCAACAACGAGTAAACTCGTTTTTATGATCGTTATTTCTTTTATTCGCTATTGGCATTCATAATTCATCCAGGAAGCCTCCGGGAGCCAGCTGGACCCTGTCTGATATTGCAACGCCTCAATACCGCCGCCTGGTGGATTTCGGGCGAGTTACACTCCACTCTAAACCGCAAGTGGCGCTTGGTGCATCGGGGGAAAAGCTCCGCCAGAGATATCTTGTAACGTGGATCAATATACACACCTCGAGTGCATTGGATCGCTTTCGAGACGCAAGAATCAATATGCTTTCGGCGGTTATTGCGTCATACAAACGGAAAATGGATCTAGCAGATCGACGTCAAATAATTGGATTTTTTTTTCTCCAGACGCATCGGCTAGAGGTAATAGGAATCTAACGTTATTTCCAGCTCGATTGTCCATTTATTTCATTGCAATCTGTCCGATCAACGTATGTTGTCTTACTAAAGAAAGCCGTTAGTGACAATCAAGGAATCATAAACGACACCCCCCCCCCCCTTTCCTTCACGAATGATGGAGCATAATGTATAGCGATCATATGCAGTTGAAATTTTTTATATAGCGTGTATAGGAACGAAACGCCAATTGATAATGTATAATATGCGTCAGGGCCTATAACGCGCATTCTAGGAATTACTGCTATACAGTCTAAAAACACTTATATTCTCGACGGTACTAACACGACAATGTATGAATGGAAAAATATAACGTTCCCACATCCGGAACGATAGATACCCGATGTTGAATGGGCCATAGTAATGTCGATATAGCTATACATTTCTTTTCCCAGACTGTACTCCCACGGCTGCATGCAGACTGTAGGGACATGGTAGAGAAGGAGCTGCAAACTGTATCATATTTCGCCACAACGTCTGATATGTGGTCAAGTCGGACGTCTGAGCCTTATGAGCCTGACCATCCACTTCATCGACGGAGTGGAATCTTCAGAGTAAATGCCTCCAAATGGCTTACTTTCCCGAAGACCATACAGGCAAAATAATTGCTATAGGACTGGTTTAAGGGCTCGACTCGCGGGGGTGAAGACAAGACAACTCTGCATCACAACAGATAGTGGGTCGAATATAGTGAAGGCCACTTCACTCAACCACCAGTAGCGGCGCGTGGTCTAAATTACAGAGGATTCCATAATAAATCATGCCAACTCAGATTTTTTTTCACAACCTGATAATGGGCCCCGGAACCGGAAGTAGTCCAGTGAGGTGTCGTTTTGTTTACATACACCAGGCACTGCACCACCAGCCAGTCACATAACATGTTACCTTAGCTAGCAAGCAACCTATAAACGGGGGACAGTTTAACGTGACTGAGTGATCTAGTGAGCTTATTCTAACCATAAATAGCTAATGTCAAGTATAAATAACTTGACGGTCATACCAAACCATTCGTTTTGACACGAACTAACGTTAGCTAGTTAGCCAGCTAGCACCGCCCGGTGACCGGTGTTTATTTCAGTCGACTACTAACGTAATGTAGCTCTTGTTATTCACCAGTTACTAAATTTAGCCATGCCAGATCACATTTGCATTGCTGTGCTGTCAAATATTAAATAATTTTTATTACAAAGGTAGCTTGCTATGGCAGTGAACTATAGATTGCTAACGCGGTTCCACATGAATTTAGTAGCACACAAATATTAGCAGTAGAACTATGAAGTACCGTAGGCTTACCACCAGAGGGAGACGATGTGTAACCTTACTACTACACTGACTTTTCAGATCGCATCAGTTCCTAGTTCCTTAATTCTGTACTTTAGATGAAAACGACCATTTATGACTTTCCAAACATCTTTATTTCAGTGACAGGCTGACAGCACAACGGCAGTCACAATGAAATCACAATCAAAACAAATTACTTCTGAACATGGTTACAACACTAGAGGGGCAGCTTCTGGTAACATCAGAACAAAAACAGCATACCAAAATCACATTTTCTCAAACTCACTAGCATAGGTCAATAGTACTCTGGAATGCTCTGCCGAAAAACATCTCATCCACAATACATAATAAAATTACTTTAAAAAAAAAATATTAAGAGATATCTTGCAAACATGTCAAGTACTGTATGTAACTTATCTGTGTATTTAACACAATAATCGCCAAGGACGCCTTAACACGTCATTCCCCGCCATGCTAATTCTACCAATGACGCCGTAACACGTCATTGAGATCAATATTTCAAAAATCTGTGATCGCAATCATATTTCTCCCGCGGAGACTTGAGATGTACTGTTGATCCCCTCTCAACTCTCCAACGGTTCAAGAGCGCCATCTGGTGGCCGATCGGCGGATCGCCCAAACCGGAAACGGAAACTAGTGCTCATCCAAATTCGGTCCGATCACTCGCTATAGGTCCCGGGACTCGAGCGCGACACAATGGATAGCGATCCGTTACCAATAACTCGATAAACAACATGATTTGTACGTATATACTATTATACAACCTGGAGATGGATCGCATATTTCAACATCCCATAATAGGAATCTTTTTGCTCCACGCTCATCGCCCAACGGCCCGAGGAGACTGGGGTAAGTTTCAGCGTTTATTTTTACCGTGTTCGATACAAACTGCTCTAATGATCATATCACCCACACCACGTGAATCATCTAACGTTGGCTGATGTTGACCCCCCCCCCATCCGGTCAACATCAGATGATAAGTAGTAACTTCTAGAAGCACGTCCATTTGAATTTTTTTATCCGGCGCCGATCGCTATCAAACTGTATTTGATCATCAATATAATGCATTTAGGGCTATAAATCACGTTCTGCAGAATGCTGCAGAAAACGATAACATATTTATACTTTAGACCGTATTTTAGTATGAATATGTGAATGAAAAAGTAAAACGTTCCTACATCCTGAACGATAGATAATTGATGTTGAATGGGCCATAGTAATGTCAATTTAGCAATACAATTTAAAAAGTTATAGCCCTGCAAAGAAGGGGAACTTCTCCATAGACAAATAGAGCTGGCAGAGGATGTACATAAGCATGGCAGTGAAAGGGTTAATTTTTTTTTGTTTGACTGGAATGTTAGATTTTATAATGTGAATAATGTATGTTTGTATACATTTTTTATTTATCTGTTTTGTTTTTATTCGTATTTTTTGTTGTACATTTGTATTGTATTTGTTTTGTGCAGGGCCCCAGGAAGACAAGATGCTCACACTTTGAGTGCCAGCGACGAGATTTCTCGTTAGTTCATGCCAACCGCTGAGTGCCAGCCGACGAGAAATCTCGTTTTTAATCGTTATTCTTTTTATTATCGATTTCCATTCATTTTTCATCAATCTAGCCTCACGTTACCAGTGGGGATCTGTCTGAGCTCGAACAGGGAAAATACCGCCCCCTATCGTCTCTCTGGATGGTACTGCACCCCATTAGATTGCACTGAATGAAACGCATGGGGAAAAAAGAGTCCGGAATCCACATTTTACTTGTCAGGCAAGTAACCGGAGACGATCCCAGCCATCGCCCACCATCAGAACAGCGTGGAATATGTCTTTCGACCACCCAGCGTTGGATCAATAAACGCGATCGATATTTGAAATGGCGTCAGGAATTGGAATAATCTTTTTGGAGAACATCTGATCTGAGGTAAGGAATCTATTTTACCAGTATTGGGATAATCAGAGCTGTTTTCACCTATCAACGTGTCCCATATGTGTGTGTGGCTGTGAGTGTGTAGCTGATCAGGAAATAAGAGAATAGATTTTTCAGCCCGCTTCTATAGCGTGCATAAGTACACATATACTATCGATAATCTAGCTTTTATTTGAAAACGATTAATAAATAGGCTGAAAAATGACAACGTGTTTTGTGTATTACAGTAAAGCGCGATTCCTGCAGAATCTTAATTTTTTTCTGAAACTTTCAAAAAACTAGCGTTTTTCAAAATGGTATAAAACTGAAATGAACCTATTAAAAAACAATCCGTTTCGACAATGTTGACTGCAAACAAGTCATTGATAAGCGACGGTCGTATTAGACACATAATTTAAGATATAGTTTATGCGTTCACAAATGTGAGCGCTGTCATTGAATAGAGCGTTGGCACTCAACGGGGTATATAGGACTGGCACGGCCGGCACGGAAAGTGTTAATAAACATAAACATGTGCTTGTACTGTACACCTGAGTTCTCAAAACTCTAATAAGGGTTTGTAGCTTGTACTGTCCACCTGAGTTCTCAAAACTCTAATAAGCGTTTGTAGCTTGTACTGTACACCTGAGTTCTCAAAACTAATAAGGGTTTGTAGCTTGTGCATATATGTTTATATATATATAAATAATGGAATAAACCATTTGGATACCATCTGACCTCAGGTAAGGAATCTATGTTATCAGTCTTAGGATAATCAGACTCGTTTTCACGGATATATAAGCGTTTCCCCTATATGTGATATAGCTGTTTTGACTGTAAAAGCCATCAGGAAATAAGAGCAGCGATTATCAGCGTGCGGCACGAGCGGCATCTAGCGTTTATTTGAAAACGATTCATAAATAGGCAGACAAATGACAACGTTCTGGAATATTCCAGTAAAAGACGATTATCATAGAATGTGTTGTTTTTTCCGCGAAAACAAGTGATTTTCAAAATGCTATCAAACTCAAATGAAGCGATAGAAATACAATCTGCTTTGACAATGTTGACTGGAAAATGAGTCTTTGATAAGCGACGGGCAGATTAGACACATAGCCATAATTTAAAACATAGATTAGGCGATATTAAGTTAACATTGGAGTGGATGGTGGCATTCAAGGGGGTAAAAAGGAAAACACGGCTGGCAATCAAAGTGTTAAATGCAGTTCGATGTCAACCAAAACGCAGAGCAGCGTTTTGTGTGACACCAAGTGGGCGCCGCGGACGTCCGTGCGTCAGAAAATAGGAGCTTCGCACTTGGACTCTGCTTTGGATCTGCTTTGAGTACCATTTGGGTCCGCTTTGAGCCAGCTGGAGTCTGCTCCGTGTACGGTCCGCTCAACTATGGGAAGGGCTTTACTCTTTTTCAGTGATTGCCGCTGCGTTTCTCTCTGCGCTCACGTCGATAAACCCCAAGAATCTCTCGCAGATAACACCCTTATCGTTTACATAGCGTACTATGATCGACAGCTGGCATTTGCATGAAATGTCTGTGGTGTCATCCACTTGGACAGATA
Source organism: Notolepis coatsorum (assembly GCF_963971535.1). Lineage (NCBI taxonomy): Eukaryota > Metazoa > Chordata > Actinopteri > Aulopiformes > Paralepididae > Notolepis > Notolepis coatsorum. Next base: position 177,463,542 of record NC_140170.1, on the reverse strand, counting down.
AATGGTGCAGAACTGATTTCACAATCTATCTCTCTTTGTATGACCGTCTGCGATGCTTTTAATAATTTCATTTTGGATGGTAGATGACATACCCGTAAACACCGTTGCGGATCCTAGATGTTCTGCCATGGCAGTGTCAAACTCCGCAAAGGCATTGATTAGCTCGACAAAATTCCCTCTGTTGAGGCTTGTTGCCGATTCATCATGTCTGAACGCCTGTTCCTGCCTCCCCAAATATGTCCCTGTTCTTTGTTACTTGGGCGTTGTGTTTTTCAACACTAAATACTGCCGCCTGGGCGAGAGCCTTGTCGATCCTAACTTTACCCAAAAGTTGTAGTTTCAGGTTCGCAGTGATGTGCGATTTAGATTTTCCATGCCGCTCAATGGACCTGGACAGATTGGTTAGGTCTGAATATCCTGTGGTGGTCCAGGGATTGTTCAGTCCAGCAGTTGGCGCTTTGTCAAAGTGGAGGCAACTCCAGCAGAACAATGTCCCCTGCTAGCTGAACCGGTTAGCCACTCGGTTCGCGTATAGTTCTGTGCATTGAATGAGTGTTGTCCCTTGACAGCCCTTGGCTGAACAATACACAGGTGTGGTGTAGGCCTTCCTTTGTTTGATGTCAAATTGTTTTTCAAACGGCAATTTTGTGAAGTCATGAGTGACTAAATAATCGACTACATCTAGATCTGCCATTATGGTTGTCTTGTTTAGTTGTTTTCTTACAATGGCACTGACAGTTTGATACTACTAGAGAATTCGAACGTGCCCGCAAGGTGATGACGTTGTTGTTGTCACGTTTAGCTTTTAATGTGATTTGATTGATCAATCTGGTGGGGACTCTGGCCCAGGCAGCAAATTTGAAGGATAATAGTGTGCTTGGCTTCTCTAACCTAGTCCCAGTCTGCGGCCGTGTTAAGGCGTAGGCCCTAAACCCAACCCATTGAATTAAGCTAGAATCTTATTGGCTAATAATATGTAACATGTAATATGTAGGACGCGAGAAAAAGACAACCTGCCCTAATTCTTAAAGCCTCCATGTCAATCAAATAATGCTGAGCAGACTGCCTCAGTGAGTCAGTGACAGTGTTAGAGTGAGAAGGAGAAGAAGGAGAAAATCGTAAAAAGAAAATGTCTCCAGGAGGGAGAAAATTATTATAACAGAGATGAAAAATAATGATTTTTTTTGTTTGTATTATTGTAAACTATAAAAAATATTGAAAACGTATAACAATAAACCTCCACTAAGGGAGTTTATGTGCCGTAGTGGGCAAAATACAGTTCCAAAAGAAAGACAGAAAACTGTCATGAAAAGAAACTACCATAAAAGGCTCAGCCTCTATAAAACAAAATGTAAAATAAAGCCAGTAGCCCAAAACAAGGAAATGCTAAATTCTGAATAGGGCAGAGATCAGCACTACACTCCAATATAACAAGCTTGACCAAAAGGATAGCCAACACAAAGGAAATGAAAAAGCAGCTAACACTGCGAGATTCAAACTTAAATAGACTCAGCTTTACCATAGGCACAGCTGCACTGAATCAGGTGCAATCAAGCCCACACACCTGCTGTCCCATGAGGCAATTAACCACAGAGACCAGTGATTGCCAGCTATCCCTCACAGGAAGACGAAATAGACAGCTGTCCCTCACAGAAAGGCGAAATAAAGCAAAAACCATGACAGAAAAGGGAAGAAGGAAATAGGTGTTACATTTTCATTTAATTTCAGATCATTTCTGAGCAGAATCTAGCAGGTATAAAATACCAATTGACTGTGACCGTCTACTAAACTGACAAATGTTAAACAAAAGTCTGAATAAACAGATGTTTACAAAGAAAATATACAGTAAAATCAATACTGCTGCAACTGAATATTGTAAATAAAATGTCTCCCGCGCTACAATATTCCATATTGTAATTATTATTAGCCTAATCTTTTTTAAACATTTTAATTGTATTATCATTATTGCTACTACAGTAGTACAGCTTTGACAATACACTGTGAAACTTCATGCTAATGCAGCATTACAGCTACGCTGAATTTAATTAAACTAAATTAGAAATAGAACAAATGTGACCACAATATCAGATCTTAATAATAAAAAAAAAAAATTACCAATGCCTGAATGTAAGTCGGTGTCCAAAGCAGTGGAGCCGTGTCCAGTGGTTGACAGTGGCAAATATTCATGGAAGCCAAAAATATATAAACAGTAAAAAAAAAAAAAAATAATAATAATAATATATATATATATATTTTTTTTCCTGTCTCCCACACCAAATCAGGATAGGTGGGACACAGGTTTCCCCCGGCCATTTGAAAACGTCACAGGCGCTTTTACTTGCTGGCCAAGAGACATGTCCGTGAGTTACAGGGCCTGTACTACAGACCGCTGTCATTGTAAAGGATAGGTGATGCAATGCAGTAGAGACTACCGTATTTGTCTTCTACTCTGCTCCCTATCAGTAGTGTATATGTGACGTGGCGTGACCAAACATGACTTGGTGCGGCAGGTTACATTCCTCAGAAATCGCAAAAATTTCTCGCATTTCAGAAATAAGTCAAAATAGAAATATTGCATTTTTGACTGCTTTGAGATGTTCTTTCTCTGTTTCCTTATTTGCAAAACTTAATACAACTTGTAAATGAGTTAATTATTGTTAGATTGTCCGACAGTATGTATTCAGAAACATTGGGAAAAGACTACAATCAATCAATCAATAACATTTATTTATATAGCACATTTAAACATGACACTTGTCAACCAAAGTGCTTCACAAAGGATGCTTGGTTCATACACATACAGCTCATTATAGTAATATTCCACAATTATTACATTGATTTAATGGCACACAGTCATAAATTCACCAACATGCGCATTTGTTATACATGCAGGACTCTTTGAGACAGACGTATGCGTATTACCGCTGCCATGTTTGGCGGGGGGGGGGGGGGGTTGACGAGACAGCCTTGGCTCCCCCCTCCAGCACGCATATGCGTTAGCTGCCATCACCAACGTGAGGCGCTGGGCCATACACGTAGGAGGGGGGTGGGGGGGCCGCATGCCACTCTTATCTCCAAGAGGGCCTTCGACTCCAGCAGCAGCTCTCAGTTCGACCTTGGAGTCGTCCAGGAATTTGTTTTGGCTGACTGTCTGGCAACATTTCCCCAGTCACGTCGATTTAAATTTGATTTTGAGTAGAGTGAATTATAACTCTATTGGTTTGAGTGGAGTGAGTTTTAACAACTCCGTCCAAATGACTGAATGCATTAGTCCAAGTGTCTTAATCAGTTCATTTTGGTAGGTCCTGTGCGCGGTAAACAGATCCAAAATCTTATTGCAATCCCAAAATCTTCGATAATCCAAATGTCCACGACTTCAAGTTGGTAGCCCGATTGAAATATCGCAGAGGCAGAGAGGGTTAGCCTTATTCTGCTTCCTTGACGAAAATATGCAATCCACTGATTAGATCCATTTCGAGTTGATTTGAGTATAGTCCGACAACTGGCACAAAGCACAGAGCACAGCAGCGTCAGGCTTCATGGAGGCAGTAGAGGCGGCGGTAGGAACGGCCTTGAGGAGCCTGGGGAGAGGAGAGAAATGCGACTGTCTCTGGGAAGGCTGGGAACTACACTTGCGGGGAGCTCAGCGGAGCCTCTGAGGGGGTGTGGTCTGGTGTGTGTGGGCGCCTGTTCATTACGGCTCATTCATTACAGGGTACTTGAGAGGTGCGAAAGCAGACACAGACAGAGAGCTCTGCTTTCATCATAGCGGAGAGAACGAAGCGTTCGAAAAAAGCATGCATAGTGTAACATTAACACTTTGGTCGCCAGGCTTATATTCATAATAAACCATCCCACGCCAGCTCTATTTGTCTATGGAGAAGTTCCCCTTCTTTGCAGGGCTATAACTTTTTAAATTGTATTGCTAAATTGACATTACTATGGCCCATTCAACGTCAAGTATCTATTGTTCAGGGTGTAGCAATGTTATACTTTTTCATTCACATATTCATACTAAAATACGGTCTAAAGTATAAGTATGTTTTTATCGGGGAGCTCCAGTAGCTCACCACGTACCGTGAGTGCTATTTCAGCGCCGTGGACAACCGTGCTCGTCACGGATCTGGGGCTGAGCGAGTTCGAATCCCGGACTGCAGCCGTGCCTTTCCCAGAGTGTCTTCCCCGCCTGCTTCTGTCGGTCGAACTTGACCAAGTATAAATGCGATAAACGTATAAAAGAGCCAGGGAAATGACAAAAGTTAAAAAAAAAAAAAAAAAACATATGTTTTTATCGTTTTCAGCATTCTCCAGAACGTGATTTATAGCCCTAAATGCATTATATTGATGATCAAATACAGTTTGATAGCGATCTGCGCAAGATAAAAAATGTCAAATGGACGTGCTTCTAGAAGTTACTACTTATCATCTGATGTTGACCGGATGGGGGGGGGCGGGTCGTTTATAATTCAGTGGCCAACGTTAGATGATTCATCTAGTGTGGGTGATATGATCATTAGAGCAGTTTGTATCGAACACGTTAAAAAATAACGCTGAAACTTACCGTAGCTTCCTCGTAGCGTTGGGCGATGAGCGTGGAGCAGAAATATTCCTATTATGGGATGTAGAAATATGCGATCCATCTCCAGGTTGTATAATAGTATATACGTCCAAATCATGTTGTTTATCGAGTTATTGGTAACGGATTGCTATCCATTGTGTCTAGCTCGAGTCCTGGGACTATTAGCGAGTGATCGGACCGAATTGGAATGAGCACCAGCTTCCGTTTCCTGTTTCCGGTTTGGGCGATCCGCCGATCGGCCACCAGATGGCGCTCTTGAACCGTTGGAGAGTTGAGAGGGGATCAACAGTAGATCTCAAGTCTCCGGGGGAGAAATATGATTGCGATCACAGATTTTTGAAATATTGATATCGTCTTTGGCAGAATGAGCATGGCGGGGAATGACGTGGTAAGGCGTTTTTGGCTACCATAGTGTTAAGCATGGCGAGGAATGACGTCTGAATCCGTCATTGGCGAAAGATGGGTTAATATACTGCAAGAGCATTTCTGACTGCTCTCTGCTCTACACATATGTGTTCAAGCCGACCCTTGGGAGTACGTTTTTTCACCCAGAGGGAGCAAAAGACATTTCAGGCAATAGACTAGTGGACATGTTCCACTCAGAGACACCTGGGGATGTACACCTGGGGATATAAAGGCAGACATCTTCAACTCCTTGAAAGACCCCTCCTCAACTCTAAGAGTGCTTATTGCCACTTTAGCTCTGGGTATGGGTGTGGACTTCAAAGGAGTTGATGTGGTTGTTAATTATGGGCCACCAAGGGACACAGAGGCTTACATGCAGGCCTTGGGCAGAGCTGGCAGGGATGATTCAAAAGCTCACTCACTAATTCTGTACCATGGTAGACAGTTAGTGGGGGTGTGTGACCAGATGCGGGACTATGTGTCAGATGAAAAAACCTGCCGTAGGGTGAAGTTGCTGCATCTCTATGATGGAGAGAAAAGCAAGCCTATTTCACCCAGTCATTCATGCTGTGACTACTGTGCTGCGTCATGTGATTGTGATCAAACATGTGATGGAAAACCCAGCCAGGTGGACAAGTTTGCAGGAGATGAGCTAGATTGCAGACGAAGAACTGTCAGTGAGAGGCAAAAGAGAGCTCTGAATATGAAGTTGGAGGATATAGCAGATGACTTGACACAACAAGGGCTTTGTGGTGGGGTGTCTGTTTATAGCACATCACCCCTAACAGATGACACACACACACATTTGATCCAAAAGGTCCTTGAGAAAAGTGATTGTCTGTTCACATTGCAGGACATTTTTAGCTATGTTCCAGTGAGCACCATACAGCAGGCACAATCCCTTTTAAAAGTTCTTGGTGAAGTCTTCCAGGACATAGATGAGCACAGGGAAGATGCTAGCAGGGAACAGTTTGACCTCAGTGTTGACACATTAAGCCTTTAGCATAAAATAGGAATAACTTTGCACCCACTGAAGTGTGGCATGTAAAATCAAGTTGGTTTGTTGTTTTGCCCTTGGCTCACCCTTGAGTTACCATTGTGCTCCCTTTATGTTAAAGGGGAACTATCTTATAAATGACCTTTTCCAGTGTTTAGGGTTATTTTCTAGCTATGTGGACTTATAGTAATAGGATCTATGTCTCTAATTCTCGATTTGGCGCATTCTTCCAATTCTCCTCTCACAATAATGTCCCTCCCTCAAGTGAGTCATCTGAAAATTAGCCTATATGGGACGTCATATGGTGCATTTGCATAATAACACCCGCCCCCCTCTAGCTGCCAGCCGAGCCTAGAGCGAGAGAACTGTAAACACTCTGCGTGTCCTCCCGGCTCCCTCTCCCTCTCGAGGAAGTCCAGCACCGTGCTGCGCCACAGCTCATGCTCCCGAACCGAGAGAGAGAGAGAACTGTAAACACTCTGCGTGTCCTCTCGGCTCCCTCTCCCTCTGGAGGACACGCAGAGTGTTTACTTTTTTTTTTTTCTCTCTCTCTCTCTCTCTCTCTCTTCTCTCTTCTCTTCTTCTCTCTTCTCTCTTCTTCTCTCTTCTCTCTCTCTCGACTGACTTTCACTCAAAGTGCTTATGGGCGGAGCCAGGCCATAACAGCCTGATTTCTTGTGGCTGAAAAATGATGGGTTTGAGTACTTGATTAGAAATATAAACCAATGCATTTTTTTTTTTAAACGTACAGATGTCTTCAATAGACTGACAGGAATTGTTTAAAGTTGCCCAAATAGTGCTAGGAATAGTCAAATAGTTCCCCTTTAATAAATATCATTTTTGTTTACAAACCTGGTCATTTCTGTCAACCAATATTTATGTTACAGCCCTTACCCTCAGGGGTCGTAACAGGCTCATTGAAAAAATAGATGTTGCATTTTTTCTGTATGAATGATACATTTACTATATTACTGTATAGATGTTGCATGTTTTCTGTATGAATGATATATTTACTATATTATAGATCAGTGGTTCCCAAACTGTGGTGCGCGCACCCCTTGTGGTGCGTGAGCTACCTCTAGGTGGTGCGTGACATGAAAAGGCTAATGGCGTTATTTTACTAATAAATATATAACTAATATACATTATTTCAAATGGGGATTTTCACTGTGTAAATAATAAAATTCAAGAAACGTTTTAATAAAAAAAACGTACGTTTTAATAATAATAATAATAATAATAATAATAATAATAAACTGTCTCGGGCGAGGTGCGCTTCGTCTGTGCTGATGCGCTCCGCTCTGCCTGGAGTCTGTCTCCTCAGGTCTCCTAATATGCAGGCTTAACAGCGGGCCGATGACAGTAGCGAGCGCGAGCCAGTGCGCGAGCCAGTGCATTAATAACTTCCTGCCAAAAGCGCGGGACCAGCGCGGGATTGTGGCACTTACAACATGCAGAGCTGGCTAAAAACAGGGAAACTGTCAGGTGAATCTAAAGTCAATAAAAGTAATGAAAGAGGACAGGAGGAATTGGAGGCGAGAGAAGCGGAGAGCAGCGTTAGAGTGGAGACAGAGAGTGATGATGACAGCTGGAGCACAGACACAACAGCCCGGCCCTCCACCAAGAAAACAGGGTAATAATGACAACGATGTGTGTTCTATAATTATGATATGTGTGTAGTGTTCTGATAACGACTATTGGTGAAGCGATGTCGAGATTCATTTGGTTTGGCAGCGAGAGCTAGATTTGCGAGAAGCATGCAGCCGCAGAGCAGACAGTTGTGCGCGCACAGTGCAATACTCTAATTCAGCCATTGGCAATTCAGCTGTTGGGTGGGTGGCGCTGCTGAGCTTCCCCAGACCGGGATGAGAGCGCCGCTGGCTCTGCAGTTGCATACTATTGGTATGTGCTTCGTTGGGACTGGGAGGCGGAGATATAATAGTCATCACGCAACGTTTATATTTCACGATAATGTTGCCGTCTCTCTCTGCCAAATTTATCAGTTATTCGCTTGATATAATTAATACAAATGTCCAATATAACAGAATTCGTTAGCTCATAAAAATGTGATTATAACACACTGTTGTTTATTAATGTCGGCTGACTGCCCACAGACACCTATTTGATTTAAAGTCAGCAGCAGCAGCACGGAGTCTCGGGACTTATTTATTTATTATTTTTTTATGTTTGCATTGTGGGGTGCGCGAGCTAGGTCAGCAGGTGACAGGGGGTACGCGGCCAAAAAAGTTTGGGAACCGCTGTTATAGATGTTGCATTAAGTTTAAGTAGAATTAACAATTCCCCCCCAAAATCTATCTACTTTCTCTAAATATCTCTCAAGAGGCTCTATTGTTATGCCTTATTGCTCAACATTACAAAATTGATTATTCTTATTTATACTAACAATGACTAAATTCACACCATTCAAAAGTGTCATTATCGCTGTTTTGTTTAGCTAGCATACCTGCACCACAATATCATTTGTGAATGATTAGCCCACTCACCCCCCACAGAGAGGTGATAAGAGGCATTGAGTTTCAAAAACACAAATTATTCAAGAACATGCTTGTCAGGATGCTTTATTAATCCAGAAATTGTAAGAATTCTATTTACATGATCTATTATGCCAGTAATACTCTCAGTATTCATTCAGTGTACTCATGCATTCACAGGAATATTGTTAACTGTTCAATATAATAATATTATAATATTATTATAATTAATATATTATTATATTATATAATATATAAAAAATAAATTGAATTGTTTCATTTGGGTAAACCTTCTGTAGTGTGGCAGTGAAAGGGTTCCAATCCCTAAATCTATCGTTTAATCTATGCCTTTTTTCAGTGGATGACGATGAGTTTGGCCTAATGTTATTTCTCACAGGCCCCCTGGCTCCTCCTAGTTTGCCTTGTGCTGAGTTTCTGCTAAACTACTATGGAAACTCAGTTGACCAAATTACATCTTTTGAAATTGAACTGAATCAAATCAAATAAAAATGGATCGAATCAGGTCGTGTGAATCGAATTGAACCATGATACCCAGCCCTAAGAGGGGGTATAGTCATCCTCCAGGATTAAGGAATGGTATAATTTTGTCCATATGACCTCAAGTTTTGTAGGATCTTGGGAAGATGGGGTAGTGTCCGTTTATACATCTGTGTATGCATTTATGTTACCTGCCTTGGTCAATTCAACAACAGTATAGGTGTAGAGAGAGACTAATGTTGTGCAGTGATTTTCTTATGGATCTTCAGAATGTGCTCACTGATCCATTTCCCAAGTTCAGGTGACTTCAATCTGTTCAAAGGGTTTGCGCTTTGTCCTGCCCAGCTTCTGCCTGAAAACCTGGCTTTTGTGCAGCACATCAATCATCGCACTGATGTCAGCTTCTCTGTTGGCAGTTGTGTCTCCCAGACACACGTGGAAGTCTGCAATTGTTGTCAAAGCTGTCCATAATCTCCTTCATCTCTCCCAAAGTTTGGCTCATGGACTGGGCAATGTCAAAATGTATATTGGCCCCAAGCTGTGAAATGCACTCTTTGGTGTAGAGAATGTAATGTTCGCAGTTGAGGTCCATGGCTATGTTTTTGCCAGCTCCTCCACTGAGGTTCACAGTCCTATTCCATTTAAGCCTGTGGGCCTCACTTGGACTCAGCAATGCTTGGAGATCAAGCTGAAGTTTAAGTGCTTCCAGGCTGTACCTATGTCTACCTGCTTGTTTAAAATGAAGCATTTTGAATTTCCACAGGCGGCACGTTCGCTCTCCATCCCCCTCCTTTACAGAATCCTGGAAATCTCTTTCCAGCAAAGCAAGGAGAAGGGGCTCGCGGCGTCTGCTGTGTGAGGCTTGTAGTCAGAGAAGGCCGACTCCAGCACAGGAGACAGCTGGAACCAAAGACAGCACGTTGCACCATGTCGCACGCAGCGGCGAAAGGAAGTGCAAAATCTAAGCATAATATTGTTACAATTCTGCACGTTCTGCCGTGACAAACCTGTCTGCCTTTGATTTCTCCTGTAAAGCAGTGCTTTCTCTTTCTTCCCTGCACACTGGAGACACTGGAATAGAATAGAAAATAATAGAATGGTAAATTTGAAGAATATACTATTGTCTGTTGTGGTACAAAGAGTGGACTAGTCTAATACCCAACGGCCCCCGGTTAAACACAAGACATTGTCCCAGGTCCGTCCCACGTTGCGGGGCCATTTACATTGAGCTCCTAGCAGGATTATGTCGTCATCATTTACACTGGACCTGCACTGTAAGAGTGTACGGTGATGAGGCTATAGTAGTCCTTCTCCAAAGCAAGAATGCGGTATGATAATTAAACACGCCATCGGTTACAAACCTTTGTCTTTGAGGGTTTATGGCTTGTTCAGTGTGAAGTGAAAAGCGGAAGTTGTGTACTTCTTCTTCATGTTTTGTCTGCTGTGTGTTGTTACGGAATGGTGGCCAAGCTTGTAGTGACTGCTCTACATGCACCTCCGAGGCATTGGATCAGTTATTCACCGCCGTCTGTCCGTGGTCCTGTCAACTGATTAACAGACTGTTAACAGATTAACAGTCAACGCGGTTTCATTGCTGGGTTAAGTACTTCTATTCTATTCACATAATACGCTTACTTCATATATCTACTCCATTCACATATATGCCTACCACTTGTATCTATTGCTATGTCCGCCTACTACAATCTCATGAGCTGTCTAACGCCTGTCCCGTCTCCCTGTCTTCCTATGACTTGCTGTCCTGGAGTGTTGACCGGAGTGTTGGACGTCCCGTGACGAAGGCCGGGAGATTGCGACCCCCTCTGCGTGCCCCCCTGTCTTCGGAGGTCTCGTAGTGGTGACCGGAGTGCCGGATGTCCCGCGATGATGTCGGGGAGTTCGCGACCCTCTCTGCGCCACCCCCCTTCCCCCTGTCTCCGGCTGTCCCTGAGCAACGACCGGAGTGTTGAATGTCCCGTGACTAAGACGGGGAGGACGTGACCCTCTTGCGCCGCCCCTGTGCCTCAAATAGATCCGCTATCAACTCTATCTTTAATCTTTCAAAATGTTCAGTTGCTATCGCTATTAGCTCTATCTTTAATTTTTCAAAATGTACAGTTGCTATTGCATGCACTCATCTGTGTTTCACCACACACATGAGTGCATGCTTACCAACTGTCCGTCTGCAACACTACTATCACCGACATCTAAGAAGGGAGATCCCCCCTTGAACGGCCCTTCTAAGGTTTCTCTCCTCCACATTGCCTGTGGAGCTTTTTTTCCCTATTGTTAGGTTTTAGTGAGTTTTTCCTTACCTTCGCGTGGGGTATGTCTGGGAGTGCTTGCATTCTTTCATTTATTTGCATTCATCTAAAAAATGTTTGGACCCTATGGTGTTCTTGTTCTGTTCTTGACTTATTGTTATGTTGTCTTCTTGACTTGTTTAAAGAAGACCTGTACGGCCCATGGGGACATTAACGTGTGTTGTCGGGCCCTATAAATAAATTTGATTTGATTTGATTTGGGTAGGTGCAATCATCCAAGTGGCATCTGAGTTCTGTTGTACGAGACTGTGCTTCAGGTTGGCTCTCTAGGCCTGCTGTTGTAACAGGGACATGAGTCGTCATGTGGTCGTTCATCACATACCTCTCAATAATATTCATCAGCTGAGTGTCAAACCAATTCTGTTTGACCAATGAAGACGTGAAATGTGTTGGTGGGCTGTGTTCCTTAGGAATGGCTTGCACACAGTCCATACCAAAGTAGTGAAGGGTAGCAGTGATGATTAGGGCATCTGTGACATCATAGATGAATGTGTCATTGGCTCGATAATGGTCTCCAAGTGCTGTTGCGCTAACATTTCTCCTGTTGATTAGGTTCCTTAGCTGAAACATTGTGCCAATACTAGAGTTTGAGGAGACATTATAGAACTCCTTCAATATAAAATCATTGAAGTTCATACTACAATGGAAATCAGCCACAGCCGTAATAATGCCTCTCTGTCTCCCATACTTTGTGTTACTGTTCTCAAGATTTCTTAATGCGTGGTCAGAATTTTGCTTGGTTAACTGGTCTTCTGTGACAAGGATCCTCACAGCTGGCTGGCTTCATTGTCGTCTCCCCATTGTCAACAACAGGTACATACAGGATGTACTTGTCATTAATGTGGCGCATTGCTCTAATCATGTCACTTGATTTCATTTCATTCACATCCAGTAAGCCCAAAGGTGTTATTGGAGTTTTGTGAGCCATTTCAAATGAATATTCATTTTAAAACAGATTTACTACCCTATTCCCCGTGCATGTCCTTCTGCTGTCAGTGTTTTGACGAAGCACTGGATGGTTTTGGGGTGAAGAGTTTACATATTATTTTGTAGTTCTCAGTGAAAGATTAGTGACTGGTTTTTCAGCCACCAGGGGGCTGTAAGTCAAGTAAGGTTGTCTTAACATTTGGAGTCATTTACAGTCTTTCATATAACAATACGTACAATACGTACCGAACCGTGGTTTTTGTGTACCGTTCACCCCTAGTGTATAAAAAAAAAAAAACAGCAGAACACTATTTAAAATTAACTTTAGTTTGGCCTAGCTACTGCAAGCTGCCCCTGGAGGTTCCGCACCTCCTCCTGCATCGCCCGCAACTCCTCCCGCAGCTGATTCTCCCGCAGCGCCCCCTCCTCCCGCAGCAAACGCGCATCCTCCCGATCCTGCTGTGCCTGCATCGTCTGCACCTCCCTCCAATGCTGCTCTGCACTGTTCGCCCGCAGCACCCGCGCATCATCGCTGTGCTGCAGCCTTACCACCAGCACTTGCGTCGCCCGCAACTCCTGCCTCATCACCCGCGCATCCTCCCGATCCTGCTGCTGCCCTGCAACCAGGCTATGCAGCACCTGCATCACCTGGAGTTCAGTCCCAGTAATCTTTGTAATGAGCTCCTGCTGGGCGACGTCCCGCGCGTCCTCCCTGAGGTTCCGCTCCGTCTCCCTGATCGTCTCCCTGATCGCCGCACTCATCTGCAGCTCCAGTGATCCTGCTGCTGCCCTGCAACCAGGCTATGCAGCACCTGCATCACCTGGAGTTCAGTCCCAGTAATCTTTGTAATGAGCTCCTGCTGGGCGACGTCCCGCGCGTCCTCCCTGAGGTTCCGCTCCGTGTCCCTGATCGTCTCCCTGATCGCCGCACTCATCTGCAGCTCCAGTGAGAGCGCACGGACGGCTTGGTTCAGCTGCTCGGTGATTTTATCGAAGTTGTTGGCGATGTCAAAGGCGTCCTTCAGGCGCAAAGATCCAATACCGCCGCCTGGTGGTATGTGGCCGATGTTGCACTTCCTTTGAGACTCTGTGTATGGGGCTGTGCGTCGATGAAATGCCTCCGGGCTGACTTTTCTAGTAGCGTGAACCAGGGGCTTCACCCGAACGCATTGAATTGTTTTTGGGACCCCCGATTCATTATGCTGTGGGGGGTTATGTTGTGGGCCAAATGGACATACGATCTACCAGATGGCAATCAAATAATTAGAATATTCTTTTTGGAATCCCACCAGCCACAGGTAAGAGCAATTTACCGTCAATTTCAGCTCGATTGTGCCTTGTTTTCATAGCCATCGCCCTGATCAGCGTATGGGGTTGTACTAACGAATGCCGTTATTGACAATCAATTACTCAGAAACGACCCCCCCCTTTCATGCATTCATGATGGAACATAATACCGATCATATGCATTTGAATTTTTAAGTGTAGCGTGTATAGGGACGAAATGGCAATGGATTTAATATAATACACGTATCAGGCTATTACTAGCCTCCCAGGAATTACCCTAAACCGCTCTAAAACCATACTTATATTCACCACGGTATAAAGCGGGAATGTATGGATGGAAAAATTATTTCTTTTTCACATCTTGAACGATAGATACCCGATGTCAAATGGGCCATATATTGCATCCATAGCTATAATATAGAACAGGGGTAGGCAACCCTAGGCACGCGTGTGTAACAAGTGTCAATTGAACATTGTTTATTATTTTATTAAGGATTGAAATGTCACCAAATCCTGTTTACAAATGTTTACAAGTGGTTACTATTGTTTATTATTTCTTTATACCAAAGACACTTTTATCTGAACGTAACTTGGAACGAGAGTTTTGCACTTCCGGGTCAAGTATTCGCGCGTGTTAGAAGCAACCTTCCGGTTTGGGTTCAGTCTGTAACAAGCACCCAACGTGAAAGGTATGTGATTATTGTGGCGCGCAGTATTATTGTGTTTCACACTGTTGTGTATATATTTTGTATAAGAATTGACTGTTGATAGATAATAATGACTCGATAGTGTTGTGACGAACGGTGTGGTTATATTATATGTACAATTGAAGGTTTTAGTCGGTGTATTTCACCGAGGCAATATAGTCAACCTATTGTTCTCTGTCAACAGACGTGACTGAGAGAACATTGTGTGACGCTGTTTCTTTGTGGCATTGACCACCCGTTTCATGCAGGTATGTGCCTTAAGTCGTTGATTTATTGTGCAAATATAATTGTTTGCAGTCTGTAACAAGCACCCAACGTGAAAGATGTGACTGAGAGAACATTGTGTGACGCTGTTTCTTTGTGGCATTGACCACCCGTTTCATGCAGGTTGGTGGCTCCATTGCAGACCACAGAATAAATGATGAACAGTTGTCCATGTGTGCCGACTCGTCACTAAGCATCACGCCCAGAACACAACGCAGGAGAACACGGACAGAACATCCGTTACACGTGCCTGCATAGGCACTCTGGGGCATTTTCATTGGCACAGGGGGCAGTATAACATTTTGGATTCGCCTGTTCGAATCCAGCTCACAGCTCCGGCGTTGTCACCAGCTTGGCTGGTCGTTCACACTAATACAATTGGCTGTATTAGAGGGTGGGAAAGCTGGCGGGGTGGGTCCGGGTCGTTGTAAACAGCGACTCCTACAGTTCGGTCGGGGCGCCTGCTCAGCGCGGATAGGATCTAAGGGGGGTAGTGTGATCCTTCCACACGTTACACCCTCTCAGTGAGAGTCCGCGCTGCCAGGTGAAAAGAAGCGGTTGATTGGCTAGACGTGTGTCGGAGGAAGCACGTGATAGCCTCCACACTCTCCCAGACCGACTGTGGGGGGGTAAGTGCGCAGCGACCAGGAAGGGGATTGGGAATTGGCATAACGACTTACATTGGGATGGGAGAAAATCGGAGGAAAAAGGAGGGGGGGAAAGTTTGCAGAACGTCAGGTGTGAAACGCCATTTTGAGACGAAGCATCAAAAAAGTTTCAAAGATCAGGCGGATAAGGCAGAATCGATTAAACGTGCCGTGGCCAGGTATGGAAAGCAAGCCAGCACCCTCAGTGTTCACGTCAACTGAAGCAAGCTATCGCATTGCTCATTGCATTGCGAATTGTGGAAAGCCATTCACTGATGGCAAGTATATCAAGGAGGCTTTTCTCTGTAGCTCAGATGTTTTGTTTAGGGGGTCACGCTGGAGCTTTGAACCCGTCGGCGGACAACAAAAGAATTAGAATCCCTCTTAAATGCTCAAAAAGGACATCTTTTCAGAAATCGATAAAAATAGAAAAATTGCCATTTCTAGTGCTTTGACATGTAAGGTATACGTCCCCCAACTTGCTAAACCTAATACGACTTGTAAATACGTTTAATTCTTGCTAGATGGTATGAATGTAATAATCTCCATTTGCGATAAGAACTACATCGCGTCACGAAACGCACATACATGGACGTGCGCACACACAAACAGCGCATAGGTGTTAATCACTGAGTGATCTAATATGCATATTCTTCAACGCGAGGGGGGGGGGTTGTGTTTCTCACTGTCTGTCGTTGATAATATAATCTGAAGAGGTCCTGCATTATTATTATTATCATTCTCGAGAATACACGGGACCCGACGGAACGTTAATTTATGTATTAAAAGTAGTCTAACATAGTCTTCATCCTCGCCCGTGTATATACCCACATCGCGCTAAAACAACATAACTACTGTATGGCAGAGACAGAGTGCGTGTGTGTACGAGTTATGAGTTATCTCGCAGTTCATTCAAGCGCGCATCACGGTGATGACAGCTCTCTAGAGTAGAAAGGTGCGCTCACAGGGGCGTAGCTGGAGATTCTGGGCCCCATGAAAGAATCAATTTGTGGGCCCCCAATCTATTAAAAAATGTGGGGCCCCCAATCTATAAAAAAATTTGGGGCATTTGCTGGGCCCTTGGAATCATCCTAACCCCCCCCCCCCCCCCAGCTACTCCCCTGCACACACACACACACACACACTATCTCTCTCTCTCTCAAACAGAGAAATCAAAAGAAATCAGTACATTACAGAAGGAATTTCTTGTACAGTCTTGTACAGTGGGTGACAATAAGGAAAGATGAAATTACATACCTAGGTTTCATGTCTATCTATATCTCCCTCTCTCTCCCTCCATCTCTCCTCTGTATCTCCCTCTTTCTTTCTCTTCCTCTATATCCCTCTCTCCCCCTCTATCTCTTCTTTCTTTCTTTCTTTCTTTCTTTCTTTCTTTCTTTCTTTCTCTCTCTTTCTATTATATTAATATTATATATCTATCTAAATATCTAAACCTCTGTCTATCTATGTGTGTATGCATGGCATCAAATCAAAGTGTGTGTTGCTGTAGGCCTGCCTGTATTGATCAGTCACACTATACCCCCATTCAGCCGTAATTGTTCCCTGCTGGGCCTTTGTTTCATGGTGTGAATTAGTCATTGACATTGACATTGACATCACATTGCATTCTGGGAAGGAGTGTAGTTCCCTTATCATTAGCTGAATTCACTGAATTCTCTTCAGAGGCTCCTGCTGCAAATTGGTAATGACTGTACCAGAATGTTTGATAGGACATTGATTGAAAACTATCGTCTCAAATTTGACAATTGATGGCTTATTTTGAAGGTATGAATCTGTAATTTTACATTATGTAACAAAAAAAAAGAGAATATTCTGAGAAGGTGGAGCTAGAAACTCTAGACCTCAGGGGGTTAAGGCAATTTCGGTCTTCCTGGTTGGGAACAATCTCAGACATTGGTACTTGTAGGACAGATCTGACGTTATCTTGTGGTAGATGCTCTGCGCTGACCCTCTCTTGGTTTCCAACCATGAGCAGCCAGTGGTAGTCAACCCTTTGATGTGTCATTGACATTGTGTGGGGTGTGACAGCACGGTCCAAGTTGTCTATTGTGATCTGAATCGGAGCCAAGGGTGGGATATCCTGGGGAACCAATTATTACAAGGCCAAAGTTAGATTACTTATGTAATGCTGTTATGTTTATGTAATGTGTGAATAGCTGTGTTCAATTAACAGTTTATGATTTCTACAGTACTACATTATGACATTGACATATTGTCTTTCATCTATGTAATTTTTTATTGTAGAAACAGAAATACACTATACGCTGCATGTGCAGTCAATTTCAAGATTTCACTGCACCTGTCTGTCGGCTGATGAAAGCACTTGTGTCTGACAGTCATTCAGTCCAGTGATTGAGTGCATGTCGGCATCCTCTTCATCAGTCTATTTGTTGTGCAAAAGACAAGGTAATTATTTAGTATCAATATCATAGAAATGAAATGGTCATTTAGCTGACACTAAATCTGTCAATCATGACAGTGATGTGATGTGGCCCATGCAGGAATCGAACCCACAAACATGGTGTTGTAAGCACCATGCTCTAACAACCCATCGAGCCATCATAGAAAGTGTGTTGTGTCAACAATTGTGAATGTTCAACAAATACAAAAACAAATACCTGGTGCCCGCCTTCTTCTGAATCATACATTTCAGAAACCTCTTCCCCAGTAGGACACTGCACATGGAGTATCTCTTGTTTCATGTCCGTCTCCACTGTGATGAATGGTGTCTTCTTTCCATTTAAGGAATGTGCGGTCAAAGACCTGACCCATTTGCTTGAGGGTTTTTAGTGTGCTCGTGTGAGAAACACATATTCCCAACCTGGAGAGTCTTTGGAAACGGCGCTTTGTAGCCCCCGCCTCACGCCAGATCAATGAATTGACATACTGCGGTGCATTCATGGTTTCTACGTGTGCACAGAGAAGGGTTGCTCCAGCCATGGCCATAGCACACTTTTTGATCTCGGCGTATGGGGTTTCTGAAGACATCAGTTCATCAAAAGACGCTGTACTCGCATGCTCCAAGAATTTCAGAAACGTTGGCGCATGGTCTCTCCACTCCGACACAACATTTATCCATTTGAAGTTTGTCAAGGCTTCCAGGCTGGTTTGACGCAACATAGACCGAAATCTTAAACTTGTTACTTTCTTTTTTTTTAAACTTTATTTTTTAGCGTTTATCGCTTTCCTGGTCAAGCATGACCGACAGTTGCAGGGTGAAACGGGAGAGAGAGCAGGGGGAGACATTCGGCAAATGACGGCGAGTCCGGGAATCGAACTCGGAGTCAACCAGATCCGTGACGCAGCACGGAGTCCCGCGACGCAGCGCGGTAACATGGTGTGCTACTGGAGCACCCCTGTTGTTACTTTCTTAACTTCTTTTTTGACTTCTTTCAACACTTCATCAATCATCAGGTTTTTAAGACCAGGGATCTTCATAATAGCCTTTGGGAGTCTGTGGTGCTGGGCCCGAACCAGGATTTCGGCCACACTTGCAAATGGCCCAGTAAGGACTCTTGAAGTTTCAAGTTTCTTTAATAGTTGTCATACAGAAGTACAGAATACTTTTATACAAAATGCTTCTTACTGTTACGCTCCAGAGACTGTGCTAGACAAGATAAGTATGAAATAAAATAGTATAGCATGTAAAATAGAAGTAAAAATAGAGGTCACAGTGTTCAGTATAGACATATGTACAATGTTCGATGCAGAATAGAAGTAACTGAGTTACCATACAATATACAATATACTATGCAATGTACTAGTATACAATACTATATAGTGCAAAGCAGAAATGGGATGAGGTACAATTTAGGTACAATTTACAGTAAGGTGTACGAGTTGTAGTGCAAATCTTTTACCAATAAATATAAAGTGTGTTTAGGTGATCTAAAGTGTGGAGAGTGGGTGCTGCAGTGTGTTGTTTGTTTAAAGTGAGTGTGGATGTGTGTGCTGTGTGCATTTGATGGTTGTTGCATAGTGTTTATTGTTCGTTGAGCAGCCTGATGGCCTGGGGATAGAAGCTTCTTCTGAGTCTTTCTGTGCTCGCCTTGAGACTCCGGTATCGCTTGCCTGACCGCAGCAGTTCAAAGAGGCAGTTGTTTGGGTGGCTGGAGTCCTTGATGATTCTCTTAGCCTTACCCCTGCACCGCTTGTTGTAAATGTTCTGGAGGGTGGGAAGCCCCCCTCCAATTGTGCGTTCGGCTGAACGTGTCACTCTCTATAGTCTGCTTCGGTCTTGTGCAGTGCTATTCCCAAACCAGGAGGTGATGTTGCCAGTCAGGATGCTCTCTATTGTACATGAGTAGAAGTTCTTAAGGATCTTCTGACTGACTTGGAACTTCCTTAGGCGCCTGAGGAAGTAGAGGCGTTGTCGTGCCTTCTTCACAACACTGTCAATGTGTGTGGTCCATGTCAAGTCCTCGGATATGTGGGCTCCGAGGTACTTAAAACTGTTCACTCTCTCAACCGGCGCCCCGTCGATGCTGAGGGGGCTGTAGTCCCTGACCCCCGACCTCCTAAAGTCCACAATCATCTCCTTTGTTTTGCTGACGTTCAGGGAGAGGCTGTTCTCCTGGCACCATCCCGCCAGGACCTTGACCTCTTCCAGGTAGGCCCTAGGGATGGGTACCGAATTCAGTTCTTTTGAGGTACCGAACCGAAACACGTCGGTACTACCGAGTATCGATTCAAGTGAGATACCGAGAGAGAGAGAGAAAAAAAATACCTTTTGCAATATATGCTTACCTAGGATTTGACTTGATTCAACAACAAAGCAATTGGAGCAATGGCAAGCCGAAAACGGTCGAAATTGTAGTTATTTGAAGTTAGGATAATTTTTTTCACGACTGAGGTAGGTAAATAATTTTTTTTTAGACTAAAGTACCGAAAAAAGGTACCGTTGGGTACCGGTATCGATTCATACCGTATCGGTTCAAATGTGAAAGGTACCTATCCCTAGTAGGCCCTCTCGTCGTTTGCAGAGATCAGGCCCACCACTACTGTGTCGTCAGCAAATTTGATGATTGTGTTGTTACTCCGCTCAGCCACACAGTCATGTGTGTACAGGGAGTAGAGGAGGGGACTCAGAACACAGCCCTGGGGGGCCCTTATGTTGAGGGTGATGGATGAGGAGGTGCAGTTGCCTGCTCTCACCACCTGGGGTCTGCCCGTCAGGAAGTCCAAGACCCACTGGCAGAGGTCATAGTTCAAGCCCAGGTCCCTGAGCTTGGCTATGAGTTTGGAGGGGACTATGGTATTGAATGCCGAGCTGTAGTCGATGAATAGCATTCTCACATAGTTCCCCTTCCTCTTCTCCAGGTGTGATGCTGCTGTGTGCAGCACATGGGCTATGGCGTCCTCCGTGGACCTGTTGGGGCGGTATGCAAATTGCAGGGGGTCCAGGTTGATGGGGAGGGAGGAGCAGATGTAGCCCTTTACTAGCTTCTCAAAGCACTTCATGGCTATGGAGGTGAGAGCTACAGGGCGGTAGTCGTTGAGGCAAGCAGGCTTGGATTTTTTAGGTACAGGGATGATAGTGGACTTCTTCAGGCAGGTGGGGATGACAGCCTGTTCTAAGGACAGGTTAAATATGTCAGTGAATACCGGGGCCAGTTGGTCGGCACAGACTTTTAGGACGCGGCCGGGGATGCCGTCCGGTCCTGTTGCCTTCCTGATATTCACTTTTTTAAAGGTCCACCTCACCTCATGGTCTGTTACCCTGAACACTGATCTCTTAATTGTAGGATATATCACAGTGACCTTGAATGGAAAAAGGAAATATACCTCAATAATCAACGGGTGCACGTCTTCAAAATTATGTGATACATTATTACTTGTAGGTCATTGGGTCTCATTCTCGAACTAATTTACGACCAAAAATTTCCTCTTAGGCAGATTTCTGCCCATTTAAGACATATTAGGGCTGATAGCGCGAGTCCCCAAATTTTCCTGAGATCAGATTTGAGCGTGGCTGAGAGCAGATTTAAGAGTGCTGAGGAGCACACTTATGGTTGATTGACTAATTGAAATTTTTATTAACTTGACAGACTGTTCTCATAGTGATTCCTTCATGTTAACGCTACAGGCCTCCTTGGAATTAATTACTTAATCATAATTAAAATAAATATGACAATATTTGTACGATAAGAAATTACGCATTTGATGTCGGAAAAATAAATAATATGGATTCATCTGATCACAGGGCAGCTGCTTAACCATATCTGAACCAGCTATTTTGGACAAATGTATAATTACTTTAATTACTCAGATATTCAAACACAATTATGCAATTATTGTGAAATGATTGAAAATAATAATTATTTAATGCCTTCTGTGGAATTTATTGTTACACATCTGTAATGATTAATTATATACATTTGAAAGAATGCAGGTCAACATGCAATATATCCCATTGATTGGTATACAATGGGACAGACCTTTGTTTGATTGATTGAAAACTTTATTAACAGATTGCAGAATGGGTACAGTACAGTACAGCTCAATTACATACAATTGTTAAGGGGATGCAGACCAGAGAAAGACTTTCGTCTTGTTTACATCAGGGTCCCCCATTTTCAATTCATCATAACATATATGACACACACGACATACAGATACAGTACTGCTACATCTATACATTTGACATACCAGATTTGCAAATACAGTACTGTTTGTGATACAAAAAGTCCAGAAAAGAGAGTATATACATTTGACGTAGAAACTGTTGGAGGAGGGCAGTTAGGTGGCATAGCGGATATTGCGTTCGTCACCAACCCCGGAGACGCTGGATTCGCCTGTTCGCCTATCCCCATATTGCTTTATACCTATCCTTACTTCAATCTCCTCTTTTAGACCAACTTCAAGCCATCAACGCCAGTTTGGAAGCAACCCTGCCAACCTCTGCTACCCGTCTACAGCCACTAATATACCTGTCACCGTATGTGGAACTGCCAATCAGCTGCCAGGAAAGCAGACTTCATAACTGCCTACGCCCAATAGTAAAGACCTCTGGCTCCTACTGAGACCGAGGCTGGAAAAGCTATGCCTCCTAAAGTGTGAATCGGAAATACAGAAATACCGGCTACAGGGCTTTCCGTTTCCGGGCACCCCCAGTTCTGTTTATAGTCCCCAGCGAAACAAACAACAAGCAGACGCTCGTACATCTCGAAAACAAGACAATGGAGTTATCAGGGGACATTTTCAACAAAACAATTATAGAAACATGTGAAGTGCACAATATTTCCTCGTTTAAGCCACTGCAACGGCTTTGCCTGAAGAATTTGCTACATGACCGGGATGTTCTCGCTTGTTTGCCGACAGGATTCGGGAAAAGTTTGGTTTTCCAAACATGGCCAACGGCATGTAGCATATTAGCAAAGACCTACGGCTATTCCAAATGGCATGAAGAGCCTATTGTTTTAGTGGTTTGTCCACTAATGTCCATTATTGAGGACCAACTACATGCCCTTAACACATTGACGACCAGCGTCCCGCGCCGATTTATAGGCCAGAGGACCGAGCGTTGTCAACAAACCGATGTACTTTCTAACAGCTATATATATACTTTATAGTATTGCTATCTGTCCATTCTTATTGTCAAACCGATGTACTTTCTAACAGCTATATATATATTTTATAGTATTGCTATCTGTCCATTCTTATTGTCACTTGAGTGCATAAACCGTGCCTTCATAATGGCTTAAAGAAAATAAAAATCCATCGGTTGGTTGTCATTTTATAGCGCCGTGAATATAAGGTTTATCGCAGTTTTCGCCTAGTCTTTATGGTAATAGGAGTTCTGAGGCCCGTGAGGTATACTATAATTCTAGGAGAGTACTCTGCGTTGTTCTATACATCTGCTACTGGCTGAAGTCACCCGATCAAAGTAAAAAGACGGCGGCCGGCGGAATAATAATCATAGGCAAGGATGCAGAGCTCTAATAAAAGTATATGCGTTTTATTCGCATACTAGACTAATGGTTTGGTTCCAGAGTCGTTCACTATTGACAAGATACGACCTGGGAATTCCATAAAAAATTATCAAACAACTCTGAATTATTTCTGTCTAATCTGCAGTTTGTCTGCTGGCATCAGGATGCTCTGCTGGTTTCGTCTCAGAGTCAGTTGCAGGGGTATGGTGTCTCTCGTCCACCGTGTGGTCCATTCGTCTGTCGTCCGTTTCATCTGTCGTCCCGTCTCTCGGTTCATTGTTTAAAAAACCTAAACCACACCTCTCTGCCCCCTGTCGGATGATGCAGGGGCTAGAAGGCATGGCTTGCTCTTGACCAATTGAATTCTAGTCGGTGGTCATTTTGGGTCTCTGGTTTCAAGATAGCACCAACTAGGGGTTGATTTGAATGTCAAAGAGGAGGGTTTCGTCCGTTGGAATTTAAGCCATAGCAGTTTGACAGGATGCTTTAAATATAGTTTTGTCTATTTTTTGGTATCTTGAAACCTAGATATTATTCTCTAGTTTATCTAAACCTCCTATGTCAGTCTTTACAAAATGTTCCTAGTACGTTTTAAACATAATTGATCCTAATTGAGTCCTTAATTTAATATAAGAAGTATTTGACTATTCCAATTCCGTCCTTACTAAAAGGATAATGTCTGGATCTCCCACTTATAATGTAACTTAACCCTGGGTTCTTTTAATTGAATGTCGGTGTGGTGAGCAGAGATGAGACAAGGAGTCAAATGGCAGTCTGTAGTTTACTGAACTCTCACAGCACGAATAGATCACAAATCCGGACCACCTGCATGAAACCTCCTCTCCGGGAGCAGACAATTGCAGAATGGTCACGAGAACAGACAGCCACAAACTTTTATACATTGGTAGTTAGACACACCTCTTTCCTGGTTTGATGATTGATAGTTGTCACCGTCATAGTTGAGGACAAAGAGAATAAGGCGGGAAGAGAAGGTATATTTCAGTACGTGCCTTTCATTAAGGGTGGGGGCCGAACGATAATTGGTCTCTGGGGTCCCCCGCATTTGGGCGGGTTGTGTATCTGTGTGTATATGTTTGTGTATGCGTTTGAGTGAGTGTGTGCGAGGCTAGACCCGAGTTCATGTCCTTAGTTTAGTCATTTATCTTATGAGTGCGTGCCTTTCGTGACACTTTTGTGATACTTAAGCAATTCAGTGTAGTCATAAATTCTATGTTTGTGTATCTGTGTGTATGTTTGTGTGTAAGTGTGTGTGAAACGGACTGTCTATGTGTGTGTACGTGAGTGTGTGTGCATGTGAAGTGGACTGTCTATGTGTGTGTGCGTGAGTGTGTGTGCATGTGAAGTGTGTAAGTGTGTGAGCTATGTGTGTGTATCTGTCCTATGTGTGTGTACTTGAGTGTGTGTGCTTGTGTCAGACGGGGACCACTGGGTTTCAGATGTAGGCACAGAGAAGATGTGTATGTGTGTGTGGAGAGGGGCCCAGAGCCACGAGGTCAGCAGGTCAAACCAAACTGTGTGTGGAAAAGAGACTGGGCTTCGGCCTGCACCACGGGTCAGCAGGTCAAACCAAATGCATTAGAGGAGAAAGCAGACATAGAACACAGACTCAGCAAGGGTGGGTTTAAATATAAGATATTAATTCTATCACCTTATCAAAGGGTATGACAGTAGTTTTGATGGTTTATCTTTCACTTACTCTATTTGTTACTTGCCTAGGTGTAAGCTAAACTACTTTTTCAATCTGTTTTAGGTTCTAAACACCCTATTTTGCTTAACTTGGTTTCCCGCTAGTAATAGTATTAAATATTAGTTCTAAATTAACTAGAATCTTATTTCTTTAACAATGATGTGGTTCTCCTATTTTATTAATGTTTTTTAGTGGGTAAGCCAGAGTTTGATCCAATATTCACCTTTTCTCTTTGTCTCCCAAAAAGGGAGGGAAAGTTTACATGTGGCTTTAGCAGTTGGCCTGTTTCCTTAACTTTCTTTGAGGCTGGTCATAAACCCCTCCTGTCCTTGTACCCCTGCGTTTTTCTGTACATTTTCACGGCAACTTTACTCATCTGTCACAATTTATCGAGGTCAGGCTGACAGAACCTCATTTAAAGTGGTTTCACATCTGTTTTAGTATCTGCTCTAAGTTACCTTATCAGCTAAAGTGACCAGTGTTCCTGTCTAACTCAACTACAGTTTTGCTCCATTGGTCTCTTGTGCCCACTTCAGTATCCTCCAATATTATATTTTATTCTATTTGATGTTATCTAGCATATCCATTTGTAATGATTAGTTACTTTTCCTAAGATAATCTATTGAATATTTAGCATGCTTTTAACCTTTTGCAATATGTTTTTGGGGAGATATCAAAATACAACTGAAGGCTTCCTTTTTACCACTTACAGCAAACATCGTCCAGTAGTGTAGAATAGGGGAAAATCATGTTTCATTTGAGATAATATACCACATTCCCCCATTTGAGGGTTCACCCTCACATATAGACAGTATAATTCTAAATTAAACATGCTTTTACCACTACTTTGGATAATACACACAATAAACCCCACAAGTTCACTTAAAAATTTAAAAAAATACAAAAAACAGTTACCTTCTGTACAGTATAAAGTCATTCTTTCACTCCCCCCCTCCCTCGTTAGATTTCATCATTCTCACACACCATCAGTTATTATACAACATCACGACTAAGAAAGTTGTTCCAGTTTTTCCAAGGAACTACCCTTTCAATAACAGCTTTTTTTGTTTTATGACTATATTTATCCGTGTTCTTAGATCAATGTGTCTAGTTATGCAATTCACTCTGCAAGAAAAAGATTAATACACCACACAAAAAGATTAACATTCTTAAGAAAAAGAGGGGGAGTAAAACCAAAATATATACAATTCCCCTCTACCGACCTCTAAGGTCTGAAATATCCTTAGCTTCAACCCTGTCAGTTATCCCTCACTGATACCTCTGAGGTCTATTGATAACTCGTTGCGGTCGTGGCTGTTCAGTCGGTTCTGCGCTAATCGCTGTTTGATCCCTGGTGTACCGCTCTGGTACTGTCCTGAGATCCACAGAAGGGAAACCATGTTCCCCTCTGTCCTTTTATTGCTTTTGGATTTGTTATTACAACACACAATTGATTGGAAAGTCACATTTTTCTCCCTCAGATACATTCTTCTACTGTTCTGAGTCGACAATACATTTTTCCAAATTATTTATCTATGTACTTTTACATGGCTTCTATATGTTTATTATTCAATTAAATCACATTTCTCTCATTTATTTTGTGCTGTACTGTATTACTAGACCAATGTCTCAAGTTCAACACAACATATTCCCACATGGCTTGCTCTTGACCAATTGAATTCTAGTCGGTGGTCATTTTGGGTCTCTGGTTTCAAGATAGCACCAACTAGGGGTTGATTTGAATGTCAAAGAGGAGGGTTTCGTCCGTCGGAATTTAAGCCATAGCAGTTTGACAGGATGCTTTAAATATAGTTTTGTCTATTTTTTGGTATCTTGAAACCTAGATATTATTCTCTAGTTTATCTAAACCTCCTATGTCAGTCTTTACTAAATGTTCCTAGTACGTTTTAAACATAATTTATCCTAATTGAGTCCTTAATTTAATATAAGAAGTATTTGACTATTCCATTTCCGTGCTTACTCTATTTGTTACTTGCCTAGGTGTAAGCTAAACTACTTTTTCAATCTGTTTTAGGTTCTAAACACCCTATTTTGCTTAACTTGGTTTCCCGCTAGTAATAGTCTTAAATATTAGTTCTAACTTAACTAGAATCTTATTTCTTTAACAATGATGTGGTTCTCCTATTTTATTAATGTTTTTTAGTGGGTAAGCCAGAGTTTGATCCAATATTCACCTTTTCTCTTTGTCTCCAAAAAAGGGAGGGAAAGTTTACATGTGGCTTTAGCAGTTGGCCTGTTTCCTTAACTTTCTTTGAGGCTGGTCATAAACCCCTCCCGTCCTTGTACCCCTGCTTTTTTCTGTAAATTTTCAATGCAACTTTACTCATCCGTCATAATTTATCGAGGTCAGGCTGACAGAACCTCATTTAAAGTGGTTTCACATCTGTTTTAGTATCTGCTCTAAGTTACCTTATCAGCTAAAGTGACCAGTGTTCCTGTCTAACTCAACTACAGTTTTGCTCCATTGGTCTCTTGTGCCCACTTCAGTATCCTCCAATATTATATTTTATTCTATTTGATGTTATCTAGCATATCCATTTGTAATGATTAGTTACTTTTCCTAAAATAATCTATTGAATATTTAGCATGCTTTTAACCTTTTGCAATATGTTTTTGGGGAGATATCAAAATACAACTGAAGGCTTCCTTTTTACCACTTACAGCAAACATCGTCCAGTAGTGTAGAATAGGGGAAAATCATGTTTCATTTGAGATAATATACCACATCTTTTTTCTGGGGAGCTAGATAATAGGCTAAAGGCTAGTCACGTTATATCAAACGCCATTTCTGCTGTATATATACGAATGAAATAAAACAAACTGCGTAGCATCCGGACTATTACAGAGCATCTATGGATGAAATGGGGGCGGCGGGCGACGCCGATTACTATTATTGATTAGCAATACAGTGTGCGTTCAATTAGCCATTTTCACTGATCGATCACGTTGCGTTTTAAAACAATGTCCAATCCAGCTGTAATTTGGGGGAATAGTATAATTTCGTCATTAGTCATCGGAATCTGGTAGATCGATATGTCCATTGGTTGATCATAAATCCCATTATTCCAGGCTGAAATCTGCGTTCGGTAACGGGATCAAAGATGGAGGGTGTTCGGCTGGGATCGAGGCTCATATGAAACACCCACAGACAGTAATTTTTTAATTTTTTTCAATCGCCCTCAATGATACTGCAGTGGACCGATGGCGCCCCTAAGCGGATCTGGCCGGTATTGCATGTTTCGAAAATCAAATATGCGGGTAGGTCCTGCAAGTCGAGTTAATATGGAATAAAACAATAACAACGCATGGCACCGTAACACGTATAAACTCGTGGCTGGTCCTTAAAGTGTTAATATAGTTTTAGCACTGCAAACACCGGCATTTATCCCCATTGAACAAAGCGCTGGCACACAACGGCCATACGCCCACAGCGACCTCTGGCGCTGAACCTGTTAACTTGTGATTTCGGGGCTTAACAAATAAATTAGATTTGGATCCTTCCTCGAAGAACTCCCGCAGGAAAACTCCATTGTCTTCACTTGCCACTACAACAGCATGCAGCTTATATCCATAGCTCTAATTACTAATGTCAGCCACCTGTTTTACTGCTGGAGGTTAGGCGAGGACCTGAAAGGGAGCATGCCTATGTTCCCACATTTTCTTTTTTCATTAATGTGTAATCTGATTTTATCCCCCTCTCTTAATTTGAAAAAATATTGCGGGAGGATAGGGTTTAAATGGAAGAGAAATGTAGTGTGACGAACCTGATAGGATGCAGGTTCGCCACGGTTCAAATACAAACAAAAGTGAAGGTGTGTATCTACTAATTATGTGCAGGTGCACTATATCAGTCCTAATCATCTACCCAAGTGACGGATATATCTTCTTTCCCTCACATATCCCAAGGAGGTGGGAGGAGATCTGTCACAGTAGGAACACAAGGCCTAATTTTGAAAATGTGGGAACATAGACCTATTCGCTGTATACAAACATACCGTGTTCCAGCCAATCAGCAATACCAACTGAGCAGGGTGTAAAGTACTTGAGTAATTGTACTTCATTACAATACTTAAGTACTGTTTTGGGGGATTTGTACTTTACTCAAGTATTATTAGGTTTGTATACTTGTACTTTTACTCAATTACATTTCAGAGAGAAAAAAACATACTTTTTACTACTTACATTTAAAATGCAGACCTACAAAGTACAAATCTCGCAGGTCCAACAATTTGAATTAGGTTATTTGTTTCTCTGGCCGAACTAACGTTAATGTTATTAATCCTGCGGCCGCACTTTATTTAAAAACAGCCAATCAAATCCATGATCCAATCAATGGAAAATGTACCCGCCCATACCCATGCTGATTGGTCCTTGTGCAAGACTAGAAAGCGGGGATCTTTGATTAAACACCTGCTATCAATTTAAGTAAAAATAAAAATAAAACTGCCATCAGAAGAATACAGTCAGAGTGACAAGCTACAGAAGATGGCCACAAACGATAGTACGAGTGATGAAGAGGACAAAACGGAACATTTCATTGCCCCGGAATAAAAAAAAGTTTTTTACTTTTTAGTACTTGTGTACATTTAAAAGTAGAAACTTTTTTACTTTTACTCAAATGTGTTTTTAGCCAGATACTCTGACTTTTACTTGAGTATGATTTTGAGACGGTACCCATACTTTAAGTATGATTTCTGGGTACTTTTTACACCCCTGCAACTGAGTCACGTGACTAAGTTGCCCCCTACCTGCGCAAGCTGCTCCGCTAAAAAAGTACAACAGGGGCTCTATGGAGAAACCATGACACTCCCCTGACTAAAAGTAGTTTCAAACCAAAACGGCTGGATGTCATTTAGCCAAATCAGCATGGCTGTAAGTGTGAGTCTTTTACCTTTTAGATCGCTAGCATGGCTAACAAATGCAAATATATTGTCTGCCCCGTTGTTCTGACCAGGATTACGTTCCTTTTGCCCCCTTGATGCGCGCGTACACTGAGTGACGCGAACAGGTCTATAGGGCTGTGGGAGCATAGGGCTTAATCTTTTAATCTTTTAATTTTTTTTAGAAATGTGGGAACATATAGGGCTAAAAAAGTAGTAGAACGCGCTCACCTCACTAGACTTGACACTGGGTGCTGTAACCTCTGATATCATACATAAAAAATAGGGAAACAATGTTGTTTACTTGCTTAAATGTCCTTGCAACCTTTACTATGTTGGAAAAACAAGAAGACGTTTTAAAAATCGAATTTCGGAGCACAAATGTTCTATAAGAAGAAATGACGAGAAGTCTTCAGTTGCAAGGCACTTTAATAAGTTAGGACATGATATTTCTGGCTTAAAATACATGGGTATAGAGCAGGTCTTGAGACCACAAAGAGGCGGCGACAGAGACAGGCTCTTGCTACAAAGGGAATGCTTCTATATTCATTTTCTGGATTGTCTACTCTAGAGCCTAGAGGCCTCAATGAAGAAAATGTTTTGACCTGTTTCATTTGATTATTTCATTTCATTCGATTGTTTACTATTTTCATTTATCATTCTTTATAATTGAAAGATGGCTTATATGGGTCATGAGTGTTTATGTTTAGAGTTTAAGATGTAGGCCTACTCTGTATAAAATATATATAACTATATATAGATATATCTCTTTGTGATTTACTTTTTTTTTTCTTTTTCTTTTTATTTACATGCTTCTTTTTGATTTACATAATTCTGAAAAGGTTGTGCTTGTAAGTGGTATTTTGTACTTTTTTGCAGATCTCTTGTGGGAATGTGTTGTCACTTCCTATGTTGTCACTTCCTGTTTGACTTGTATTTACTAGGGTCACTTACCCTTCATGCTTCATGCAAGCCATTCTGAAGAAGGTGTGTTCACACCGAAACGTCATGATTACAGGCTGCCAATAAATTTGGAAAAACCTGGAGTGCGTGCCTGGACATTGTTTCCCTATTTTTTATTTAACATATAGGGCTAACAACGCCTGAAAGGCTGGTTCACAGTGAATCATTCCAAAAGCGTGACGTTATTTAACATGTGGTCTGTTGCCACTTGATCACCCAATTTAGCAAGACAACGTGGAAGTGAGTAAGTGGAACCATATTAACCCTCTACCTTGAGAAATGACTTTGCTTAATAAAGACCATATAAAACAATTAGTCTGGAACCAGGCATGTGGTAGATTATAGGTTTGAGACACAAATGATGCGTTACAGGTTACAGATAAAAGGCACGGTGTAACATTCTGGGTTTCTATCCTCTCAGGAGTGGAAACCCTATGGCCATTCTGGAGTACTTCACCTTGTTCTCTGCAAATAGCTCTGATTGACTGTCACCTGTGGGTTGTTGTCACTTTTACTGCGTGTGGTTTGCTGGGGGTTTGCCTTTATAGTAATCCCTTGTTTCTGTCGTCGGATCTTCAACAGAACTACTGCGAGCAGTCGGTCACGGACAAGAAGTGGGACCTCTTGTCTTTGTTGTTATTATTTAGTTTTCTTATTTGTCCGTGGCTACTTATTCTTTCTCGTAACATTATCTTGCTCTAGTGATTTCTGCACACAAGTACAGTTCTTGATGAACCCAGGACCTTCTTTTTGTGATGAAGCAGTGTTAACCACTGCTGGGGTTTGAATCCAGGACCTTCCGACTGTTAGGCAACCGTGCTGACCACTGTGCCCCCGCGCCTCCCAGGCTAACTTCAGCAAAGCCTTCAGTGCTGTTATTCGCTCTTCTTTCAATGACTACCCTCTGTGATGTTCATTCAATCTTTATTTAAACTTGAGGGACGCTGAAGTTTCCCTCATTTAAAGTGACGTTGAGTATACAACTAAAATAAATATAATAACAAATATGAAAAGTAATCAGCACAATACAATCTAGTTAAAATAAGATAAAAACAGGAAACAAAACTGGAAAAGCAAAAATGTTAATGGTATGTGACAACTATGTTAATGGTTATTAATCAAAGCCATAAATTGTCCAAGGTTTGCAAGAATATCAAACTTGAAAGTGCATTCCAAGGCGTTCCAAGAGCAGTAAAAGAGAAGGCAGTTTTTCCAAAATTAGAACAAACTCTGGGAACCTTAAGCATAAGCAGATAATAAGCGAGTTTGATAGAATCCAGAACTCCAATCCAACATGGTTGTATTGTAAGGGCGTTGCTTACCAACAAGAGCTAGAAAATAAACAAATACCAATGTTTATTACACCTCTCTGCAAGAGAAGACCTAGCCCCTTCCGTGACTGATGCACGCCGTGGCCGTGAAAACACAGTCAGGTGCACGCACACACTTATTATTATTTCACTCAAAGCCCATTTACATGTGTGTAAGTGCAGCATTACCGCAGGCACACGTGCAATACGTATGCACTTTATTGCAGTAGGAAAGCTATCCTGCTGGGAGTATAGTGGGTGGGTATGTAGGGGGGGGGAATAGTTTTTCTCTAGGCTATTTTGGTATTTAGGGTTTTGCTTGCATCTCATAGATGCTTCGGCAAGGGAAGGGGTGTTTTCTGTGTTCTTTGTGTGTTTTGTACTGTATTATTTGTTCTTGTTTTGTATGTTTGTTTTTTCTGTACTGTATTATGTGTTCTTGGTTCTAGTTTTTGTGTTTTCTGTACTGTATTACTTGTTTTTGTTTATTGATTTTACACGTTCAAGGTCAACCAAAATCTCTGGTCTACATGGTACCTTGTTCTTTACACATCTTCTCTTTCCCAAGACTCAGCCAGGGGTAGCCAGCTCGATAGGAGGAAATGGTCTTAATCTTATTACTTGGAATTGCAGAGGCATTAACACTTTAAGGACCGTCCACGAGTTATACGTGATTCGATTCCACCCGTTGAGGACCAGAGCCACGTGGCGAGTTGTTATTGTTTTATTCCATATTTATAACGCTATTAACGTCCGCGATCGACATGCATGACCTACCCACATATTTGATTTTCGAAACATGCAATACCGGCCAGATCCGCTTAGGGGCGTCATCGCTCCACTGCAGTATCATTGAGGGTGTTACAAAGGGTCAGATTAAACCGAATATATATATATTTATTACTTGAGATATATTGTATAATATTTGTATATCGTTTGATATCCCTTGTATATTCTTTGTACATATACACGGAATATCCCTTTACCTAGGTACAGGCCAGACCATAATATTCGTTCTCCTATTGGACAGCGACCCCCTAGGCGCCAACGGCCATACCCCCAATGTCTAGTTCAAAGCCACCGCTAAGACATGTCTCAACATGCCCAGGTTTGCGCAGTAATACGAGACAGAACTGAGGTTGGCACTATATTATTCACCTTACGTATAAATACGTCGCAGGTGGATACAGCAGTTATGTTAACCCAACAAGTTGAAGCCTTCACCACGAGTCAACGACCAAGTGAAGTGAGCAACCTTGCGTCTAAATAGAGCACTTAGAACCGTGTGCGAATAGGATAGTAAAGTGTCAGAGCTTAGTGAAATAACGTCAAGTTCGACCTAGTTAAATGTGAAGTACCGTGCACAGGAGAATCTACACCGGCAAATGCAGAGCCTTTTCCGGCTGGATTATACTGCTTTTGGTACTGTGGCTGCTGGAGCAGAGAACCGTCTACCCCACTGCTGTGGGATCTACCCGTGAGGAGCATCACTCGAGCCCGTCTCTAGGAAGAGGCTGGCTGGCTTTATCCATGCTGTCGCGCATACCGGATTATAGCTGCTGCTTTTGTCTGCCGATCGAGGGGAGTATATGTACCGCCTCCCGTAGCTGGAGCTTATTGATTCCTCGTTGATCCAGACTTTTGCATCCGAACATTCCTCTCCCCCTGCTGGCTTACAACCGGAGGGAACTCCCTTAGTATCTCCAGCTGACCTACGAGTGTGCCTTATATAATTCTTATGCTACAGGTGGTATTAATTATCTCCATCGTAATATGCTCATGGACTTACGCTCTTGACCTATTCATGCACATTCTTCGCCATACAAGCGCGACCCTAATTCTCAATACTGTAATCTAATATTGCTGCTCTTCTAATAAATATTCCAAACAGGACTTTCTTTGTTAAGCCGTGTTATTGTGTGGGTGTTCATCACATATACCTGTGTACTGTATGGCCAGTAGTAAAGTACATAACTCAGTAGTGGTTTAATGATACCATACTTATCAATACAGTCAGGGAATTGTACCCCTCAGTTACAGAGGGCATTTGAAAAAAAAAATCTTTTCACTGTATGTGGGCGTTTCATATGAGCCTCGGTTCCAAATGAACACCCTCCATCTTTGATCACGTTACCGATCGCATATTTCAGCCTGGAATAATGGGATTTATGATTAGCCAATGGACATATCGATCTACCAGATTCCGATGATGATGACGAAATGCTGCCGGCGATCACATGGCCTGACGGTAGGATACTATTCCCCCAAATTACAGCTGGATTGGACATTGTTTTAAAACGTGATCGATCACTGACATTGGCTACCTGAACGCACACTGTATTGCTAATCAATAATACTAATCGGCGTTCCCCGCCGCCCCCATTTCATCCATAGATGCTCTGTAATAGTCCGGATGCTACGCAGTTTGTTTTATTTCATTCGTATATATACAGCAGAAATGGCGTTTGATATAACGGCGCCAACGTTTAGCCTATTATCTAGCTCCCCGGAAAAAAGACGAGACGAAAAGTGCGATAAACCTTATATTCACGACGCTATAAAATGACAACCAACCGATGGATTTTTATTTTCTTTAAGCCATTATGAAGGCACGGTTTATGCACTCAAGTGACAATGCGAATGGACAGATAGCAATACTATAAATTATATATATAGCTCTTAGAAAGTACATCGGTTTGTCGTACAGAACTTGTAAGTCGCTTTGGATAAAAGCGTCAGCTACAGATGTGGGACTGGAAAACGAGGCGTCTCCCGCCGGTAGCAAGCTAGATGCCGGTGGTTGACGCACGATGACGTCTTTTGACGCTGCTCTGCCTGGTTCAACCAGTAGGGGGAGTCGAGTT
This sequence comes from Notolepis coatsorum, assembly GCF_963971535.1. Lineage (NCBI taxonomy): Eukaryota > Metazoa > Chordata > Actinopteri > Aulopiformes > Paralepididae > Notolepis > Notolepis coatsorum. The sequence goes on along the minus strand of NC_140170.1, from coordinate 177,428,720 downwards.
ACACGGTGGAGAGAGGGAGCTATTCTACAATCTGTGTGTGTGTGTGTGCATGCGACACTAGTCTTTGACATATTATTTTGCAATGTAATGCTTTTCTGTAGATTATTTGACTGTCATTGGTACAGTAATGGTGTGGTATTTTCGATTAACGTGCTATCAGCGTGTAATCAGCTAGATACAGTGCAGTATTATTCTTTACGAGACAACCCAACGTTCTGGCACCGAAGACCCGCCCCTACTCTGCCTCATGTTTACAAAATCAGCTGTTTAGCCATTAGCCATTAGCTGCTAAACTAGCGTTAGAGTTGAGGAAAAGCAATTGATGCTTTGGATCTAATGAACGAGGGCATATTGGACTTTGTTAAAGAGCTGTACTCAAGTGGATTTCGTGGAGGGGCGTTTATAGTTAAGTGCAAAATAACTATAACTCACCAAGAGCTAACGTTAGCTAGCCGCACACCGGTAGCTAATGTGATAGCTAATACTAATGTTTCATACTGTATACACTTGATAACTCTGGTGATGTGCTGCTCTCACTCTCGCAACTGTGTGTATGTGGGATATGAGGACTGTGTGTAACTAGGAGGGATATGAGGACTGCGTAACTAGGAGTGATATGCATTAGCTATTTATAGTCTGTCTATTTTCACGTCATTTTCCATACCCAGTTCTCTTCTCTAATGGCTATTTTCTTTTTATGTTGCAGGTACCTGTCAAACTGGAGACTATTTCCACTCCATCGCCATCAGCTACAGAGTGGGGTTTTGAGCTACTACTTAAAGGCACTGGGTCCTATGTACAATATATAGTTTTACTGCTATGCCCCTATGCTATAATTGCTATTACTAACTATATTATGCATTAATCACAACAAGTTATTTTCTTAAAGTGTCCTTTGTGTTTAAAGTGACCTATGGTGTGAGCGAGTGCACTGTGTGTTCATGTGTTTTTAAGTTAGACCCACATTAAAGTCAAGATAACTACTATTTGGATGGTATCTGTGTCAATGATTCCATTCAACCAAAGTGAGTATCACTGTATTATACTACAACTCTATACATACATCTGAGTAGTGATTAGCACTATTACTCAGTAGTACTCATTTATATATTTTACACAGAGTTTAATCACCTGTTCATTGTATATCACTATTGCACTTTACTGTTACATTTGCACTCTCAAAATTAGATTAGATTAAAATGTACAGCACACCATATACTGCTATAGTGGAATATACTATTCATAAATCATATACCATAATGTATACCATCTTGTTGCGCGCTCCTGGCCACCGCAGTGTCATGATTAATTGAAAATGGGGGACCCTGATGTAAACAAGACGAAAGTCTTTCTCTGGTCTTAACAATTGTGTGTATTGAGCTGTACTGTATTGTACCCACTGTATTGAAACACAACATAGCAAGACGTAGCAGACTTTTTTTTTTATTACATTGGATCTCACAGCTAGGCTACAGATGTAAACTCCTAGTTTTTATCTTTGGCAGCCTAGGGCAGGGCTATTCAACTGGCGGCCCGCGGGCCAGATCCGGCCCGCGGGATGATTCTGACCGGCCCGCCAAAGATTACATGATAATACATTTTTTTTTAATTTTTTTTTTTTTTTTTGTCAATGTTAACACGCACAATTGAGCCAAAAGTCACTCAATTAATGACAGATTTCATTGATAAATTGAGGGAAAACTTTGCAAGTCGATTTGATGAATTTGACATGTCCAGAGAATTGATGCATTTTGTGAGCAACCCATTTGCCAATGTAGCTGCTATTTCCACAAAAGGACAAGAGTTCCTTGTGTCACGTTTTAGATTCAAACGTGAAAGTTGTATACTATACTTAAAAATATAAGAGATGAAACACTTTTGAAGGTATTTATTATAAACAGTTTAACATAACAGCAAATTAGCAAGGTACAATTGAAATCTAGAGATTGTTACAACCGGCCGGTTGAGTATATTAAAGGAAAGTATAAAAGTCGAGTCATTGTGTCAGTCCAGCATGTTTCCTCCGTCCAGTCTGTGTCCAGTCGAAGTCAAAGCAGAAGAAGTGAAGTGACGTCAAGTCTCTTCTCTGTCAGGGTGTTTTATTGGACCCCCAATCGACCAGTGTGGTTGTGGTCCTCGTCCTGCGTGCACGTTGTGTGTCTGTGTGTATTGGTCCGCTTGTATGTCCGGCGTGCATGAGTGCATGTAGCGCACGTTTACGTGTAAGTAGGTGCATGTGTGGGTCTAGGATAACGATCTGTGATTTAATGGAGACTGGACTTCGTGACCACTGGATGACCCAGTCGTATTTCATCCGGCTTGTGGCATCCTGGTAATTTATGTGATCCGGCCTTATCTAGTGCCGGTCAGTACCAGGGTGTGTGTAGGTGTGTGTGTGTAGGTTTGTGTGTGTGTGCTTTGAGGGTGTGGATGTGTGTGTGTGTGTTGAGAGCAAGGGTGTGTGTGTGTGTGTGTAGGTTTGTGTGTGTGTGTGTGGGTTCGTGTGTGTATGCTTGTGTGAGAGGAACGGTACCATGTACCAGGGGTCAGCTTGCAGGTCACTGATCTGTGAGTGGCCCTCTGTCTGAGAGAGAGACGTAAACAAGCTTTATATAGTGTAGTGATGGGAGAATGTCTCCGCTTATAAAATTACATGATACGTGTCATATTTCATCAGTCCCCCCTTTCCCTACCTACAGGTAGGGAAAAAATGAAATAGAAGGGGGACCCCAAGCAAAATTATCAACAAACAACCACATAATAAAAAATACACCCAACCGGCCCACAAGAGTCAATAGAGAAATGGCACAATCATCAACCTCTCTACTGGTTTCATCAAACAGAGTCCTGCATGTGGCCAAAAAACCTCCCGAGACAAACCACGGCCCAGAATGTACGGCCAATAAAGAACACATGAATAATAACATGCTTAATACTACGACATAACTGGAGGATAAAAGGCACACATCGTCCCATAGTCTCGCTATTATGGTAACGGCCCTTGGCGCAGCTCACAGCACATCAGACTCACTGTGAGTTTGTCAAACATAACATAACAGTGTACATTAACAGAACAGCACATAATAAAACATAACGGTGCATAAAAAAACATAACAGCGTATAATAAAACATAATAGTGTATATCAAAACATAATAGTGTATAACAAAACAACCCTAAAAAATAGAAAAATACAAAAGAAAACGAATGGATCACAGCTCTACATATCAGACTCGTACGCAACCTTGTGGAGTGTGACCACATACAACGGGGGGCCCAGAGGAGAGAGATGAATTGGTGCGGGTACAGAGAGATGAGAGAGAGAGTAGAATAGGAGACAGAACAGGCTAGAGGCCTATAACACGAGGCATCTTCTCTCGGTACCAGGTACAGGAGAGTCCGTGACATCCGGTGAGGAGAGGCCAGGCACAGCCCCCTCCCATTATCTGGATATCAACACGTGGCAACGGACAGCTCCACACTTCCCGCACAGTCAGTGGGGGATAAACGGGGGAGGAGGAGTAGAAGAAGGATGTCCTCCTAGACGACTGCCCCCCCCCCCGGTAGAGTCCAGAGTCTTATGACAGGAGGGATCGCAGGTGGGCAGATGACCCAGAGGGGAAGAGAGTGGAGCGAACCGTTTACAGAGGAATAAACAAAAACTCATTGCCATAACCTTACAGAGGAATAAAAACAACAAAAAAATAAAGTAGTCCACTCTAACATTAACCAGGATCTGTAAAATATGGAAATGATGCATGACACATTCATTAATATAAATTAATTAATGAATAAGTAATAGACAAGGAGTAATTCTCATTAGAATTATGCCCAATTATTCAAATGTTAAACACACACGCGCGCGCATATGACTATAGGCGCTTTTACAACTTGATCAACATCTATGGCATTGAGTGCACGTGTTTTTACCATCATTATATGGGGACTCACTTCAAACACTGAGCGATGCTCGCCAGTGACAGTATAGTCAGACGAGCTCCACATCCGTCAACAAAGAAACCATACTGCTGTAATTACTTCCGTCTTCAGAAGACTTATGACTAAAATACAACTCTCATATACTTATCCTATACGGCAAACCCTTCCTGTCTTTCCACCTCACGAGGCATCATAAAGCAACAGTCGCATTTTAGAATCCAGACATCCGACCGCCTAGAGCCACTTAGAATACGTGTGGTGGAACAAATATTAACATTCTTGAATCCCATAAACATGCTTGCGTCCCGTTCGTGATGTCGTGATTAAATATTACAGGCGCCGGACATTTTTAAATCCCTTATCAAATCGTATCGGTCTTCTGGGGGCTGCTTTACGGTCTCATTGAAAGTAAACAAAGAAAGGTTCACATTGTGTCTCCCTTAACACAGGCTATATGGTTACTATAAAGCATACAAAATATGTGGGAGACCCTGATGGAAACAAGACAAACGCCCTCCTCAGGTCTGCATCCCCCCAACAACTGTACGTATTGAGCCGCACTGTATCGTACCCATTCCGCAATCCGTCAAAATAAAGTTTTCATTCACTCATCCATTCATTGGTCCACTTTTGTTCTTCCGCCACCGTGCACGCACGTAATTTCATTCAACCCGATCTCACCATCATGCAATATGTGTCTGGTACCATCTCTAAAAAACAAAGAATCGCAATAATAATTACTGTTCCTGGTGGACCCCAGGAAGACTAATAAAAATCAAATAATGGGTCAAATTCCTATAATTATGATTCATGGTCGCTCACTAATTCGCCGTTATAGATAGCGAAACGCATGCTTTGTCTCGCATCGGAGCGTGGCGGCGCCGCAAGCACAAACCAAAACTTTACCTATTTATCAAATGAAAAAACACAAAACACCTCTGAGTCCTCCAACTTATAATAATTGCAGCATCCTTATCCCAATTCCAGTAACATAACGTTCTATGATTAGTGCAGTGACCGCTTGTCAATGTCACACACCCCCCATCCTGACAACGCGCCCGGCGCATATCGTTCTTCCCCGGGCCGGGTAATAAGACGAGGATGTCGGCTGAACCGAGCGCAAAAGAAAACAACGAATGAACAGCCCGCGGCGGCTCCCTGCATGCCTGCCCTATACACCAATACGTGCGTCTCTCCATCAATGCAGTCCTGTGTGAACTATGTGCGTCTCCCGCAACGTTACGTACCGCAAGCGGCACCAACAGTCCCCGCGCCTCGGACCAAAGAAATAATAATAACAACAACAACTGGTTGATTATGACTAATTGAAAACGGGGGACCCCGATGCAAACAAGACGAAAGTCCTTCTCCCCCCTTAGCCCTTTGTATGACATGCAGTCCGCACACTGTGCGTGTAACTATAATTATGTAATAACATAACGCAGGACCTCTTTAGGGGGTCTTTAATCGGCATGCAACGAACTGGACCCTAAGTCCGGAATCAAAGCAATTCCTTTGGTATATTTCATTCCATGGAAGGTTACGTTTTCAGAGCCAAACAAATGAACGACGAAAATGATATCTGTTGTGAAGGGCCAGATTAAACCGAATATATATATTTATTTATATATATATATTTAATTGTATTTGTATATTCTCTAATATTCCCTGATATCCCTTGTATATTCCTTGTACAATATGCATTGAATATCCATTCTAGCCTACTGAACATCCCATAATAGTCTCCATTCTACTATTGGTCGAGACCTTGGTGCCAGGCTGCCATACCCCCCAGACCCAGTTCAAACGTACCGCTCAACATGTACGAACAAGTCCTAGTTCCGCGTAGGAATCTGGCTACCGCACCACTAACGGTACTATTTGTTCATAGTGCGTATATATACTGCGCTACTAAAGTAGGACTTCCTTTTCAGTCCAGTTTCTTACCCTCCAATAGAGTCACAGACGTAAAGCCTCCCCGCGACGCCACGTGTGGGAGTAAGGCCAAGTTCGGCCTACCATCGGTATTGAGACATCGTGTATATTAATATTTGAATAGTCATATTTGGCACTATATCGTCGAGTTGGACGTAGTCTATTAAGCTAATACTAGTCTGTTAATATATAGTGCTTCGTGCGGTGAGAATACTACCGTAGTCAGTACCCCATCGTTTCGGGCAGAGAACTGGCTGCTTATCCAGGATGGTCGACCCCATGTGAGACTGCATCCGAGGAGCCCCAGAGCCGACGAGCGAGTGGACCTGTATACCGGATTATTCTACCGACGACAGCCCGCCTTCCCAGGCACGGATTATGCTTTGTGTACAGTGATTATTCCATGGATAAAGACCCCCGACACTGCCGTGTGTTGGAACCCCCCCCCCCCTGGAGAGGACGCAAGGTGAGGAGACGCTCTGCAAGACGAGGTCGCTTCACGTCTCTCCCCCGTGGACCGGAGAGAGCCGGCTCACAGAGAGTCCACCTGCTTTCATCTGTGGTCCAAGGATCGCTGGCGCACCGAGCTGCACAACTGTGGGTTCACCCAGGATACCCTTGGCCGGATGAGGCAGCCAGACTCTACCCCCCCCCCCCCCTCCTACTCCTGTTGTCTTACAAGCGACCGGATTACCCCCCTTAGTGTATCCAGTCTTATAATCATTAAAGTATCATTGCTGTTATTCCTTAACTATTCCAGGTCGTATATTTACCGCCTGCGCCACCAGAGATTGGACATTCTCTATTGATATACCGACGAATACTCTTTGCCATAAAAGTGCATACTATTTCAATTCATAGATGTAATTAAGTGATTAAGTGCTTGCTCTACACACCATTGCTGTGTAGTAATAAACGCATACTTCGACTTCGTACATTTGTGTTGGATCCGTTTCATCTACGTGAGAGTGTTTATCATAATATATTTATGCCGAGTACTGGGTGGCCGAATATAAAGTACAAAGGTAGTGGTAGTAAGTATCATATCTAGTAATACAGTCAGGGAATTGTACCCCTCAGTTACAATTGGTCCTTCGAGCCGGAGGGTAATTAGTGTAATATTAATATAGTGTTATTAATATTGAAATGGCCTATGATGAACACTCCACGAAACGATCCTCCTAACCAACGCCCGCAGCGCGAACGACGGCTCCCTCAGTACTTAGAGGCTTACGCTGTCAGTCAACAACCTAGTCTTCTACTAACAGTAAACGCGGTAAAACTAGAAAGTAAAAGTATGTCTAACCCCAACGTCCAGACTACCCCGACCATAAGAGGCCCCTACGGGTTCTAATGTAACTGACCAAGTTCACGGTGGGGACCAGTGGGAACCAGACATGACTTCACACCCCGCCAGTACTGAAGAAGTAGTCCCCGATGAGTCCCGGGAGGAATACAACGCTACCGAGAGAGAACTCGGCACGGAAGAAGACGGGGAGAGCACCGTGGAGATAGAGCTCCAAGGCTCCGCAAGGAGTACCCCGAGGGAAGGCTCCCCTATACAACCGCCTTCTCCCAGCGAGGCAGAGAGGACCCTACAGCAGGCCTTCCTCATCAGCCTGAACGCCGCTGCTGAACGCGACCGACTGCAGATCCAGCAGCGGAGCGAAGAAGAGCATATACGTCTAGAAATAAGACGCATTCAGAGGGAAGAGAATGTGGCCCGAGACCGAGCAGACAGCCAGCGAGCAGCTGCTGGTGCTCTACGGGACGCAGAGCGCGACAGACAGCAAGCGCAACTAATAGAACAGCTGATCAGACGGACAACACCCTCTCCCTCCGCCAGAGGCTCCAGGAACTCGTCTAGACACACCTCCAGGGCGGCATCCCCTAGCCGAGTAAACAACCCTGAACTTGACCAACAGACGAGGTCTATACCCCCCACAGACCACCTCCCCCCACCGGTCCAAGCGAGACCTAGCAACCGGGAAGGAGCAGCATATCCTGTGGAGAGGCTAAACCAGAGACTACAAGCACTGGATGACCTAACTGAAGACGAAGAGGAAGAGGAGGAGAGCCACGCCCGACGACAGCACAGTACTCTACCAGCCCAGGCTATACTCCCGCGGAGCTGCGCTACAGACCCCCGACTCTATACCCGGGTGAGCACGACGCACGACCCGCACCGAGGAACAGCACCTGGACAAGCGGGCCATGGTACACTGCCGGTACCAGCCCATACCAAGGAGCGGGAGGAGACTCGCCTAGGAGGCCTCTCCCCCAACGCTCGCCGATGTATCCACAGTCAGCGTCATACATTGGCACGCCTATGGTACCCGACTTCACCCAAGAGAACCGGGCCCAGTATACAGAACTCCGCATGTGTCTGGAGACCATGTTGGTGGATGTATTGGATGAACGCCATAAATACGCCATCCTACTGAAGCACTTAAAGGTACCCCGCGCACATAATATAGCGCTCGCCTACGCGACTTCCACCACCCCATACACAGCAGCGCTGGTAGCATTGGACCAGAGATATGGGCGCATATGGGATTACGTGATCCAGGAGATCCGACACATCGACCGCTTACCCCCAGCAATAGACAATCGAGCACTGGACGACCTGTCCATCAGAGTGCAGTCCCTGGTAGGGATGTTGGGAGCGCAAAGAGAGAAGGGGAAGTATGAACTTTACGCCAACTCAAATGTGGAAAGGATCCTGGAGAAGCTGCCGCCCGCTCGTCAGGAGCGCTTTAGGCGGCAGAGGGACCACAGAGACCCGAATGGCCCCGAACCGAACCTCCTCGATCTAGCAGACTTCCTGGCGAGAGAAGTCAGCAGCCTACGGCTAGATACATTCGGACGGAGCACCCCTGGCTCCAGAGAAGGAACCAGACGACTAAATGATGGAAGAAGATCGGTGACTGTGATGCACCAATCGGAGTCAGTACCGAGCAGCAGGAGCCACAGTACCCCCTCCAGAACGGAGAAGTGGAAGATAGTGTGCCCCTACTGTGAGAAAGAACACTGGCTAGCGCAATGTGACTCCTTCCCCAAGCTGAACGCGGAGGAAGCAGGTCAATGGATAAAGTCCAACAAGCGCTGTTTTCGCTGTGCGCGCTCACACATGGCAGCCGAATGCCGCTTAAAGAAAAGGTGCACCAAGTGCGATGGAGCCCATCTGGACATACTTCACGACAGTAACAGACGGCGCCCTTCACCTGCACCATCCAGCCGCAAAGCGAGCGTCATGTACATCGATCCCGCCAGCAGCAGTGGAGCCCGAGTACTCCTAAAAGTAGTGCGTGTGACACTAAGCTACCAGAATAAAGTCCTGGACACTTACGCCGTCCTCGATGACGGGTCAGAGAAGACCCTGCTGCTCGCCTCCGCTGCGGCCCAGCTAGGGCTGCGGGGAAGCGAAACCCAAATGACAATTCGGACAATAAGACGAGATTTGAAGACGATAAAGGGCGAGAATGTCTCATTCTCTATCGCAGCAAGCGGCCAGCCTGAGCGACGGTACCAGATTGCAGACGCTTTCACCAGCCAAGAAATAGGACTGTCGCGGTACACATACCCCGTCGCCAAGCTGATGGAGAAATATGCACATCTGCGCAAGTTACCGATCCCGCTCATAGACAATGCTATGCCGACCCTGTTGATAGGCTCCGACCATGCAGACCTCATTGTCCCGATAGACCGGGTTCATACCGGACCCCGAGGCTGTCCTGCAGCAGTCGAGACCCGTTTGGGATGGACTCTCCAAGGCCCGCTCGCCAAATCTCTCAACCGAAGTACAGCCACTAGATGTCTCCACTCCCGAGTCACAGAGGGAGAAACCGCACTCCTGCAACACGTAGAGCGGCTATGGAGCTTGGAACAAATGCCCTTTAAGAATGGAAAGAAAGACATTCGCTCTAAAGATGACATTTACGCCATTCACCTCCTCGAGACAGGGACCAAGAGAGTCCCGGTCAACGGCGTGTTGAGATACGCCACGCCACTCCTGCGGCGAGAAGGAATGCCTACTTTCCACGCCAAGACAGACGCCATAGAACGGTACCTGCTGAACACGGAGCGGCGCTTAGCCAAGAACCCCGCCCAAGAGAGTGTATACCGCGCTGAGATTGAGAAGCTCATCACAGCGGGACACGTCACAAAGATGGACATTAAAGAGGCTGACCAGACCACTGAATCGTGGTACGTGCCCCACCACAAGGTCCATCACAACGGTAAAGACCGCATAGTATTTAACTGCAGCTACCAGATCGGATCCCAAAATCTGAATAAAGAGTTACTGCCCGGTCCCACACTCGGCCCCTCCCTACTCGGCGTTCTACTCCGCTTCCGCCAGGAAAAGGTGGCCATCAGCGGGGACATTAAAGGAATGTTCCTGCAGGTGAGATTAGTAGAGGCGGACAAGCCCCTGTTACGGTTCCTATGGAGAGAGAAGCCAGGAGATGAGCACCCAGCCATCTACCAATGGGAAGTCCTCCCCTTCGGAACGACGTGCAGCCCCTGCTGTGCGACATTTGCACTACAGAAACATGTAGCAGAGGACCCAGCAGCGGACGAAGAGGTCCGACACAGCGTAAAGAACAGCTTCTACGTAGACAAAGCCTTTCAACCCAGGAAGAAGCCGAGGCTCTCCTGATTAAACTCCGCGCCTCATTGATCAAAGGCGGCTTTGATCTCAGGCAGTGGGCCAGCAGCGATCCGCAAGTACTGCGCAGCCTCTCCTCCGAGGACAAGGCAGCCAGCAGCGAGACCTGGATGGCTACAATCCCGGGAGAAGCCCAGGAGATGACCCTGGGATTGGTGTGGCGATTCAAAACAGATTCGCTTCACTACAGACACAAGCCCCTGACTACGGAGCAGGGAAGGCCGGCGGCGGCGCCGACCACCAGACGGAGTGTGTACACAACACTCGCCCGACAATATGACCCGCTAGGATGTATTCTACCGTACACCACCAGGGCAAAAATGATTGTACGAGCATTGTGGGACAAGGACCAGGGCTGGGACGACCCCATTCCCGCACACCTTGCATCCACCTGGAGAGAGTGGGAGATGGAGCTCCACTCACTCCCAGGCGTTAATATGCGCCGAAGCTACTTCCCACCCACGGTGAGGCCAGAGACATGTAAAATGGACTTACACGTCTTCAGTGACGCCTCAGAGGTCGCATACGGATCAGTAGCCTACTTGCGGGCCCAAGACCAGGGGGGAGAGATCTACACAGCATTTGTCCTCGCCCGCTCGAGAATAGCCCCACGCAAGCAACAATCTATCCCACGTCTAGAGCTCTGCGCAGCCCTAGCCGGAGCGCACCTAGCCACGCTCATCCAACGTGAGCTCACCATACCGGTGTCTAGAACAATCCTGTGGTCAGATTCCACGACGGTACTCGCCTGGATCAAATCGGACTCATGCAAGTACAAAGTCTTCGTGGGAGTCAGAGTCACCGAGATTCAAGACTTAACCGAAGAGTTAACCGGAGAAACAGAGTGGCGCTACGTTGATACAAAACAGAACCCAGCTGACGTCATCACCCGGGGGATGCCCCTGGATGACCTCACCCGTCGCAATGTCTACAGTGACGGCCCCGCATTCCTAAGACTCCCGGAAGGACGCCTATCCCGAGGGAAGCAAGTCCAGAGGAGGTGGAAATTAAGAAGTCTGTGTTCTGTGGATTGAGCACCGTAGCCTCCACCGACCCTAACATAAACGATTGCACGTCCATAGAGAGTGCACAACAAAGAACATTCCTGCGGTACCACCCGGAGTGCAAGTCCCCCGCTGATATGTCAGCAGCTAACTACGAGGAAGCAGAATTGCTTCTACTGCAGCGAGCCCAGAGAGACTCGTTCCCCGATGAATTGGCCTGTCTACAGGGAGGAAAGCCCGTCCCATCCGACAGCAGATTAATTCACCTGGCCCCCGAGAGCGACGCTCACACCCTCATCAGAGTGGGTGGTCGCCTACGCAGAGCCCCCAATCTACCGGATGACATTAAATACCCGATCGTATTGAACAGCCGACACAAGGTCACAGAGCTGATTATAAAGAAATACGATGAGGATGTACATCACGCAGGAGCAGAAACAGTCCTCACGGAGATTGAGGGAGTACTTAACTCGAAGCCCCTCGGATATGTCTCCAGTGATGTGGCGGATATCGACCCAGTTACCCCCAACACACTCCTGATGGCGCGGCTAGATCCCACATTACCCCAGACAATGTACCGGCCTGAAGAAGCGAACGGCCGACGAATGTGGAGGTACAGCCAAGTATTAGCCGACAAGTTTTGGAACAGTTTCCTACTGCACTACCTACCGTCTCTACAGACCCGCCAGAAGTGGGTAAAGGAGAGAGACAATTTGACAGAAGGAGCAGTCGTCATGATTATTGATCAATCACTGCCCAGAGCTATGTGGCCGGCCGGCCGCGTAAGCAAAGTGATCACCGGTGCCGACGGCAAGGTCCGAGCAGCTGAAGTGCTCGTCCAGGGTCGCACTTACACCCGTCCCGTGGCAAGGCTCATAGAACTGCCTCGACTCCCAGACACAATCGATGATGACCATGACCCTACAACCCTATGACTTTGTGAAGTTGACTGACCCCTACAGCAAACCCTTATGTGTAAATAGACAACGTGATTAATCTGTCTCCGTTTAACTGATTAGGTCTGGGACCTATTCAGGGGGTGGCTGTTGTGAAGGGCCAGATTAAACCGAATATATATATTTATTTATATATATATATTTAATTGTATTTGTATATTCTCTAATATTCCCTGATATCCCTTGTATATTCCTTGTACAATATGCATTGAATATCCATTCTAGCCTACTGAACATCCCATAATAGTCTCCATTCTACTATTGGTCGAGACCTTGGTGCCAGGCTGCCATACCCCTCAGACCCAGTTCAAACGTACCGCTCGACATGTACGAACAAGTCCTAGTTCCGCGTAGGAATTTGGCTACCGCACCACTAATGGGACTATTTGTTCATAGTGCGTATATATACTGCGCTACTAAAGTAGGACTTTCTTTTCAGTCCAGTTTCTTACCCTCCAATAGAGTCACAGACGTAAAGCCTCCCCGCGATGCCACGTGTGGGAGTAAGGCCAAGTTCGGCCTACCATCGGTATTGAGACATCGTGTATATTAATATTTGAATAGTCATATTTGGCACTATATCGTCGAGTTGGATGTAGTCTATTAAGCTAATAATAGTCTGTTAATATATAGTGCTTCGTGCGGTGAGAATACTACCGTAGTCAGTACCCCATCGTTTCGGGCAGAGAACTGGCTGCTTACCCAGGGTGGTTGACCCTATGTGAAGCTGCACCCGAGGAGCCCCAGAGCCGACGAGCGAGTGGACCTGTATACCGGATTATTCTACCGACGACAGCCCGCCTTCCCAGGCACGGATTATGCTTTGGATACTTTGATTATTCTATGGATAAAGACCCCCGACACTACCGTGTGTTGGAACCCCCCCCCCTGGAGAGGACGCAAGGTGAGGAGATGCTCTGCAAGACGAGGTCTCTCCACATCTCTCCCCCGTGGACCGGAGAGAGCCGGCCCACAAAGAGTCCACCTGCTTTCATCTGTGGTCCAAGGATCGCCGGCGCATTGAACGGCACTACAGTGGGTTCTCCTGGGATACCCTTGGCCGGACGAGGCAGCTGGATTCTACCCCCCCCCCCCCCCCTCCTACTCCTGTCGGCTTACAAGCGACCGGATTAACCCCCTCTAGTGTATCCAGCCTATAATCATTAAAGTATCATTGCTGTTATTCCTTAACTATTCCAGGTCGTATATTTACCACCTGCGCCTTCAGAGATTGGACATTATCTATTGATATACCGACGAATACTCCTTGCCATAAAAGTGCATACTATTTCAATTCATAAATGTAATTAAGTGATTAAGTGCTTATTCTACACACCATCGCTGTGTAGGAAATAAAGACCTGTTTCTAATTCGTACATTTGTGTTGGATCCGTTTCATCTACGTGAGAGTGTTCATGATAATATATTTATGCCGTGTACTGGGTGGCCGAATATTAAGTACAAAGGTAGTGGTAGTAAGTATCATATCTAGTAATACAGTCAGGGAATTGTACCCCTCAGTTACACTGATAATGTCCTCAACCACTGCACTTTATTGTCTTATAATAATAATAATAATAATAATAATAATAATAATGGATTCAATTTGTACCGCACTTTATATTCGTGAGAATCTCAGAGTGCTACAGGAGATAGACAAAAAGTTAAATGAATAAAACAATTTAAAATGAATAAAAACAATTAAAAAGACTAACAACCAGTGAAATGGAAGAACATAAGAATAAAATAAAAATAATAATAAAATGAATAGAAGTAAAAATAAAAGTAAAAGAAAATTCAGGCAAAAGCCTTGTTAAAAAGAAATGTTTTTAGGCCCCTTTTAACACTTTGGCTGCCGGAAGACGTTTTTAGGCGTCCTTCCCCGCCATGCTCAAGGTGCCGAAGACGCCGTAACTCGTCTTTATCAATATTTCAAAAATCTGTGATCGAAATCATATTTTCTTTCCGGAGCCCTGAGATGTACTGGTGAGCTCCCATCAACTGTTTAACGGTTCGAGAGCGCCAGGGGCTCGCCAAACAGGAAGTGCTCATCCTATGTGCTCCGGGCACTCGCGATCGGTAGCCGGACTCCATCTCAACACACTGGATGATCAATCGCTCACCCTAACTCAATAAACAACGTTATTTGGACGTATATAGTATTATACAACCTGAAAATGGTTCATCTGGATAAACATCCCATAATCGAAAACGGTCTACACCACGCTGATCGTCCAACGGCGCGAGGAAGATACGGTAAGATTCAGCGTTATTTTTGAACGTGTTCGATATAAACTGCTCTGATGAACATATGACCCACACTAGATGAATGATATAACGCTGCCCACGGAATTATAAACGATCCCCCGCCCATCCGGTCATCATCAGATGATACGTAGAAACTTCTAGAAGTACGTCCAATTGAAATTTTTTATATCGCGCCGATTGCCATCAAACTGTATTTCATCATCAATATAATGCATTTGGGGCTATAGATCACGTTCTGGAGAAAGCTGCAGAAAGAGATGAAAACATACTTATACATTAGACCATATTTTACTATGAATATGTGAATGAAAAAGTTTAACGTTGCTACACAATGAACAATACATATAGGACTTTGAATGGGCCATAATAATGGCAATTTAGCAATATAATTTAAAAAGTTATAGCCCTGCAAAGAAGGGTACTTATCCATAGACAAATAGAGCTGGCAACCTATGGTATATCATGAATTTAGCCTTAGGCAATCAAAGTGTTAAAAGCCTAGACGGATTGTGGTGCTCTCAGGTGTATGGGGAGAGCATTCCAAAGTCTGGGTGCGGCAGAGCAGAAGGCGTGATCGCCCATGGTGTGCAGCTTAGTCCTGGGGGCTTTGAGGAGGTAGGCTGTGCCGGAGCGGAGGGAACGTGAGGAGGACTGGGGGGTGAGGAGTTCCTTGAGATAGGCAGGGGCACCACTGTGTACGCACTGGTGAGTGAGGAGGGACACCTTGTACTCAACCTGTGTTCCACGGGGAGCCAGTGAAGGGATCTGAGGGTGGGGGTGATGTGATCATATTTGCGCACCCTCATCAGGATCCTAGCAGCGACATTCTGGATGGTTTGCAGTTTTTTAATGCTTTTACTAGGGATCCCGATGAGGAGTGCATTGCAATAGTCCAGCCTCGAGGAAACAAAAGCGTGGACGAGTTTCTCGGAATCTGCCAGAGTGAGTGAGGGACGGAGTTTAGTGATGTTTCGGAGGTGAAAGAAAGAGGTCTTGCAGAGGTGTTTGATGTGCGTTTCATATGTGAGGTGGGGGTCCATTTTCACGCCCAAGTTGGTGACAAGGGTGGAGAGGGGAATGTCCTGACCGGAGAAGGAGATGGTGGTGATGGTGGTTGACCGGACCTGGTGTGGGGTACCGATCAGCATGGCTTGAGTTTTGGAACTGTTGACCTGGAGAAACCTGTGGTTCATCCACGCCTTAGTCTCCTCCAGGCAAGCGGTCAGTGTGGGGGGTGATGAAGGTGATGATGGTGTGATCCGGATATATAGCTGGGTGTCGTCAGCGTAGCAGTGGAATGACACACCGTGCCGGCCGATGATGCGGCCGAGGGGGAGCATGTACAGGGTGAACAGCAGGGGGCCGAGGACGGATCCCTGGGGGACACCGCAGGTGACAGGGTGGTTGGAGGATGTTGCGCCTCCAAGGGAGACACACTCAGTCCGACCAGCCAAGAGGGACTGGAATAAGCCAAGGGCTAGGTCGCGGAGTCCGACATTGGAGTGGAGACAGTCCAGTAGGATGGGATGATCCACCGTGTCGATCCACACAGCATATCTATGGAAACGGCCATGTGATCCGACATGCCCGGGTCGTATACACACAGGTTGTTAATAGGGGCAGCAGGGTCGGAAATCACAAGGTCAAGTGTGTGCCCCCTGTCATGTGTGGTGACGTGTACGTGCTGTGTCAGGTTGACACTGTCCAGCATTTGTAGGAACTCTGAAGCAGAGTGGCATGAGGGGGTGTCAACATGAATGTTGATGTCACCGAGAATTACCATGTTTGCAGATGTAGTACAGAGGGTGGTTAGGAGGTCATGTATTTCTAAAATAAATGCTGGGTTTGGTTTGGGTGGCCGGTAGATGACCAGTATGGTCATGGGGAAGGGGGGTTTGCACCTTGCAGCAAGGCATTCGAATGAGGAGGGCTGGGGCAGGGGGAGGGGGGGGTCAGCTCTATTCCACCTCGATGTAGAATGGCCACACCGCCGCCACGGCGCCCAGTACTGCGGGCTTTCTCTAGGTAGGTGTAACCGGGGGGGCAGGCTTCATTCAGGACAGAGTAGGTCCCTGGCTGATGCCAAGTCTCACAAAGACACATCACGTCTATCCCTCTGTCCAGAATGTGCTCGTGGATGGAGCAGGAATTTGATGTGAGGGATCGAACGTTTTAAAAGTTCTATTTTAACAGTGGATGGTGTTGTGTGTTTTTGGAGGGGCCGTAAAACACTGGAATCCACTCCGTGTTTTCTGTGCCACCTAGTGCTCGTAATGTTCATGGAGCTACAAGGCTGCAGAGAGGGAGCGCTCTGATGACGTCGTAGCACTGCGACAGTGGGGATCGACTGACCAAGCCGTGGGGCTCCGTGCTGCTGTTGCTACGTGTAAACAACTTTCCTCTGGGCACTCCTGTGGAAGTACCGGGGCCGGGGAAGGAGTTTCAGTTGTTTGATGGTTGGAAGGCAGGTTGGAATATTTGTGCAGTTGAGTCTCGGCAGCTGCGAGATGGAATATAGCCGCACTCCGAAGGAGGAAGAGCCGATCATAACGCTAGCTTCTAGCCATGAAGCACTCGTACGCAGGTGGAAAGCTGTGGCAGCCTGGCAGGTGATAGATGGTGCCGCTTGAGTTCGGCGACAACACCGGGATGGTCGGTGTAGAAAAAAGAAGCACGCCGGTAGGTAGGCAAACCGCTCTGTGACCGGAAAAACAAACAGTTTAACAGGTTCCAGAGGGGGGCTAAGAAGCTAAAAGCTAAAGGTAAAGAATAGCTGGCTCCACAGGTAGCAGTAGGAGTTTAAAAAGTAGTCAAGATAGGTTTAAAAACGACAATAAAACAATAAAGAATTAACATAAAAACTCAACCGACAGGGAGAAGCGGCAGCAAGCAGAGCCAGCGTCCTCTCTAGCTCCATGTTTTATTGTCTTATCGTTGTCTCACTGTTCTATCCTGTTTTGCACTCTTATTTGTGAAAAAAGTTTATGCACTGTACTGTCGTATCACGTTCCATTGTGTTTTCAACATAATGGCGATTAAAGTAATCTGAATCTGAATCCATGCACTCACTTACACTACTGACGTCACCGACTTCACACGCTACTGTTAGTTTCTGTTTGTTAGTGATCTCTTTATGTTCTATGTTAAATAAATAATTTGTTAATGTACTTTGGTTGTCTGCGTCTCCCTCTTTGTCATGGCCGTGCGGCCGGTTTGTGACCGCAGGTTCAGATATATAAGACATCTGGGTGGCGCAGCGGACATTGTGCTCGTCACCAATGCAAGAGACACCGGATTCGAATCCGGCTGTCGGCGTTGCCTCCGGCTTGGGCCGGCCGTCATACTAACTCAATTGGCAGAGTTAGCGGGTGGAAGTCGATGGGTGGTAATCTGGACGTTGTGGACAGCGACAACTACAGGTCGGTTGGGGGACGCCTGCACAGCAGAGACAGGAAATGGCGGGGGTAGTGTGAGCCTCCCACGCGTTACACCTCGCCAATGAGAGTCAGGTGAAAAGATGGCAGGTGAAAAGATGTGACAGGCTGCCTCCTCGTGTACCGGAGGGGACATGTGATGAAAGGCTTCTATCCTCCCTACAACCGGCCAGTGGGGGGCATATGCGAGCAACGTTCAAGACAGGGGAGGGGAGAATTGGCACAGCGAAATTGGGATGGGAGAAAAAATTGAAAAGAGAAAAAGTGGATCAAAAAAGATATACAAGACATCTGCAAAAAATCTGCTTAAGACTGAGAGATCATGCTTTTAAATGCAGCAAAAGGAGGAAGAACCTTCAGCTTCAGAGTCAGTCTGAGGGCATTCCAGGTGTTTGAAGCATCAAAGGAAAAAGCAGTTTTTCCTAGTTCAGAGCAAACTCCAGGAACCCTAAGAACCAACCTGTCATTTGAATGTGTAGAATAGATTCCAAGCTGAGATGGCTCGTTTGCCCCTAGGTCTTGGTTGCAACGAGGTGGACACATGGAGTCGGAGAAAAAGGTGGAGAGCTGGTTACAGCAGCCTCCTTGGTTCAGGATACAAATGACAATGGACAAAAATGGGTCGCCAGATGATTAAAAAAAAGTAATGATAATAATAAATCCCCCCCAAAAAAATATAACTTTTTTTATGCAGTCAGGCCACTGAACTTAGAAGCAGGCCAGGCCAGTGTTTCTAGTTGCAGCAGCACAATAGTTAGATAACCTAGGTGTGGAACAACCAGGAGATCACTGCAACTCACACAAGTTGGAGAACTATCTCTCTTGCTCTCACACACACAAAGGGAGCCGCATGTGATTGGTGGAGGCGGGGCCCTTACAAAAAACTGTTGTTGCTAATCATTGACACATGCTAGCCTGTAATAATCTCCCCC
This sequence comes from Notolepis coatsorum, assembly GCF_963971535.1. Lineage (NCBI taxonomy): Eukaryota > Metazoa > Chordata > Actinopteri > Aulopiformes > Paralepididae > Notolepis > Notolepis coatsorum. The sequence goes on along the minus strand of NC_140170.1, from coordinate 177,409,585 downwards.
AGAAAAATCTACTTTGCATTTGATATATTGCAAATATATGCCATCACACACACTGGCATTTAAAGGGTTAAATGCCAGTGTTTGTGATGGCATCACAAATTATTGTTAAAAAACAGGTTAGCATATGTATGATTAGCAACAACACTGATTTTGATGGATTTTCTGTTTTTTTGTAATGTCAGATTGAAAAAAATACAATCTTTTATTCAACTTCAGCCCTGATCATAACACCACATATTCATTTTATAATTCTAAAGGGTACAAATAAAAAAAATTCCTGCACCAGAATGCACGAAATGAAGTCTTTGTAACAAACAATTTCATGGTGGGGGACCCCCTGCTTAAAAAGTGGCCTGACTGGGGCTATATTTTGCACTATATTTCCTGGCCTGAATGATTTCCCCAGTCCGGCCCTGGTTAACCCTTTAATCGCCAAGGACGACTTTAGACGTCATTGCTCGCCATGCTTAATCTGCCAATGACGTCGTACAGCGTCTTTGAGATCAATATTTAAAAAATCTGTCATGGCAATCATATTTCACCCACGGAGACTTGAGACTTGCTGTTGATCTCCTCTCAACTCTCCAACGGTTCAAGACCGCCATCTGGTGGCCGATCGGCGAATCGCCAAAACCGGAAGTGAGGGACCGGAAGTGGTGCTCACCCATATTTCGTCCGGCCACTCGCTATCGCTAGCGGGACTCCAGCTTGATACACTGGATAGCGATCCGTTGCCAATAACTCGATAAACAACATGATTTGGACGTATATAGTATTATACAACCTGGAACTGGACCAACTAGATCGACATCCCATAATAGCGAACTTTCTGCTCCACGCTGATCGCCCAATGCTACGAGGAAGCCGCGGTGAGTTTCAGCGTGTTTGATTATTATTATACATGCAAACTGCTATGATCAACATATCACCCATACTACATGAATCATTTAACGTCGGCCACAGACTTATAAACCCCCCCCCCCCCCTCCGGTCACCAGCAGAAGATGAGGCATGACGATTAGGACCTTGTACAATTGACATTTTCTATCTGACGTCAATCGGTATCAAACTACATTTGATGATCTAATATATGTATTTGTGGCTATAACTCACGTTCTATGGAATGCTGCAGAAAACGATAAAAACATATTTATACTTTAGACCATATTTTAGTATGAATGTGTGAATGAAAAAGTAGAACGTTGCTACATCCTAAACGATAGATACTTGATGTTGAATGGGCCATAGTAATGCCAATTTAGCAATACAATTTAAAAAGTTATAGCCCTGCAAAGAAGGGGAACATCTCCATAGACAAATAGAGCTGGCAGAGGACGGTATAAGGATGGATATAACTTAAGCGTGGCAGAGAAAGGGTTAACTACAACAGGACAATATGTATATAGAGGCTACTGCTGTGTGATCATTTATGTGTAGCATCGTCTGCCTAGCATTGAGAGGACACTACTGGACACTGTTTACCAAGCTAAGTGACTCACCAACCTCCTGCAAACTCGTTGTTGCCCTATGCTTATGATGTACAGACGATGTGAACAGTGTATAATTTTGGCCCCAATAGGACAATGTGTGTATACACATACAGACATATAAATATGTACACACATGCTCACACCTAAGATGGCGCACGCGCCCGCATACCTAATGGAGCTAGAGATTCTAGGCGTACTACGCGCATGCACAGATACACATTAAGACACGCAAACACATTTACACATTATACAGACACGGGGCACGGACCCACACACTCACGCATACACACCCATACGTTTACACCTTGGCTGTGTTCGATACATCCATATACAATCACGTGCACGCAAATGCATGAACACTGAAGGGCATATGCCCAGGTACACACCCATTTGTAGACGCACGGACACACGCACACTCCCACACCTCTTCCAATTCAATTTATTTTATTCTATATCACCCAATCAGGCACCCTTCTTTGTGTTTAACGGGGCATGTTGGTTGCCCTTGCTCGGGAGTAAGATGTTTTGCCTTATTTCAGGGCCTGCTTGATGTGAGGTTGCTAATGTTAATGTATTATTGTTATACTTACCGTTCACCGCTGCCACCTATATTACCCTACCTGGTTGGGTGTATCCCAATGGACAGCTGAAGACCTTATATAATACCAAGATCTGAGTAAGGTTTTTTTAACTCTTATTTTTCTTTTCTTTCTCTTTATTATTTTCTTTTACCTAAGGGGCTCGACGGGGGCCTGAGCGGCTGGCTCCATAGGTAGAACACCTCCAACATAAGCACATTATGTGTGGATTCGTTTCTGAAGGGTATTTTGGACACCTTGTTTTTTAACTGATCAGACGTCTGTTTTGCTTTTCACCTGCAGTTGTGCTGAGCTCTCTATAGGTTCCAGAAGCATGGTGTGAAGGGTAATTTCACATTCTTAATCCTCTGGGGCCCCACAACAGGGTTGATCCATGAAGTCATGTTATCCTTCTCTCAAAAACTGTTAAAACACTATATCCATTCATTATATTCAGAGCAGGCCAGATAACGCTTGCATCCAAGGCCGCAGCGAGCCCTCCGCAAGGGCCCATCCCATCCGACTCCCCAAATGACCATATAAAGCCAACCCAATCAGAGACGGAGGCGTCTCTATCTCACTGTGTTAAGCCATTACAATATTGCGTTGTCTTCACTTACTCTGACAGACCTGTGAATATGCACTCTGACAGACTGAAAGTCCGTCCGTATGGGCGTACTGTATATATATATTTTCTTTTCCAATAAACCTGTATTGTATTCATTTAACGTGAGTATTCCGGTGTTCTGCGAAATTCTACTACTTCCTCGAAAACTGCTGCCGTAGCGCAACTCGCTAGACGCGTCTGCGAAATTCTACTACTCTGCTGAGAACTGCTGCCGGTGAACTATAGGGTGACGTCAGTGCTGCAAAATTCTACTACTCTGCTGAGAACTGCTGCCGTAGCGCGAATCGCCTATATCTTTGGACAGCTGGGTGACGTCACCCTATAGTTCACTCCGAATTCCAACAGGTGTACCGACATTTTATCATCTACAAATACATTTGGATGATATTGTTTAAGATATATCAACAAGACTCAACAAGACGTTCGTCAGCAAGGTGGCAGAATATTGTAGAGTGAACGATTGTGGGTCATGCATGCGCAAGCACAGGAGCGCTGGCAGCAGAATTCAGCAGAGTAGTTGTTTTTAATCTAATTGTTAATACTCTATCATAACATTTTTATGTAAGATTTCTGGGGTAAGGTATTTCAATACACCAATATATCGCTATCAAATAAACTCAGAATTCAGGGAAAGAAACTCTTGCTTTTAACCATGGATTTATTTATATACACTCCATGTATACTGTATGCATATGTTGAACAAAAAAAACATTGAACAATCAACATTCAAACTTATTTACAGTATTTATTTACAGTTGTGATTGTATGTTCCCCCACCCACCCAACCACCTCCAATGTACAACCCCCCCCCCCCCCCCCCCAACCTCCTCCAATGTACAGTTTCTACGTCAAATGTATATACTCTCTTTTCTGGACTCTTTTGGTATCACAAACAGTACTCAAATTTGAACATCTGGTATGTCATAAATGTCTAGATGTAGCAGTACTGTCTATCTGTATGTTGTGTATGTCATATATGTCCTGATTAATTGAAAATGGGGGACCCTGATGTAAACTCTCTGGTCTGCATCCCCTTATTATTGTGTGTATTGAGCCGTACTGTACCCATTCTGCAATATACTGTATCTTAGTCGGGGACAAGCCCTAGTGTATATATACTGTATCTTAGTCAGGTACAAGCCTAGTGTATATATACTGTATCTTAGTCTGGGACAGCCCTAGTGTATATATACTGTATCTTAGTCTGGGACAGCCCTAGTGTATATATACTGTATCTTATTCGGGGACAGCTCTAGTGTATATATACTGTATCTTAGTCTGGGACAGACTTAGTGTATATATACTGTATCTTAGTCTGGGACAGACTTAGTGTATATATACTGTATCTTAGTCTGGGACAGACTTAGTGTATATATACTGTATCTTAGTCTGGGACAGACCTAGTGTATATATACTGTAAGGAGGAAGGTTCCTATAGTTTGATATCCAGGACCAGTAAGGAGGAAGGTTCCTATAGTTTGATATCCAGGACCAGTAAGGAGGAAGGTTCCTATAGTTTGATATCCAGGACCAGTAAGGAGGATTGATTGATTGATTGAAAAGTTTATTAACAGATTGCAGAATGGGTACAGTACAGTACAGCTCAATACATACAATTGTTAAGAGGATGCAGACCTGAGAAAGACTTTCGTCTTGTTTCCATCAGGGTCCCCCATTTTCAATTCATCATATGACACACATGACATACAGATAGACAGTACTGCTACATCTATACATTTATGACATACCAGATTTTCAAAGGTTCCTATAGTTTGATATCCAGGACCAGTAAGGAGGAAGGTTCATATAGTTTGATATCCAGGACCAGTAAGGAGGAAGGTTCCTATAGTTTGATATCCAGGACCAGTAAGGAGGAGGGTTCCAGTTTGATATCCAGGACCAGTAAGGAGGAGGGTTCCTGTTTGATATCCAGGACCAGTAAGGAGGAAGGTTCCTATAGTTTATACTGTGGACCAGTAAGGAGGAGGGTTCCAGTTTGATATCCAGGACGCGTGTTGCTTAATAACAGCGCAACAGTGCAAAAATGCTTCCGCTTTCGTCACCGCAGGCCACTACGGTAAAGCGCCTTTCTTTTCAGGCCCGCTTAGACAAATGCTATGGCATTTCCGCGTACATTGCAACGAATCACTTGAAACCTCGGCTGTCTTTAACTATGAGTGAACACAACTGTCTTTAACTATGAGTGAACGCAACATTGTAACGTTAACGTGTAATTTACTATGGATATGGAATATAGTATATTATCGCGACGATTGTAACGTTAACGTGTACTTCGCGAATATAGTATATTATCGCGACGCGTCGTCGGAGGCGACTAAACGCTGTTGTGAACACAACACATTGTAACGTTAACGTGTACTTTACTATGGAATATCAGAAGAAACTACTCAACCTCGGCTGTCTTTAACTAAACAGTGTTGTGAACACAACACATTGTAACGTTAACGTGTACTTCGCGACGCGTCGTCAGACTAAACAGTGTTGTGAACACAACACATTGTAACGTTAACGTGTACTTTACTATGGAATATCAGAAGAAACTACTCAACCTCGGCTGTCTTTAACTAAACAGTGTTGTGAACACAACACATTGTAACGTTAACGTGTACTTTACTATGGAATATCAGAAGAAACTACTCAACCTCGGCTGTCTTTAACTATGAATGAACACAACACTCTAACTCACCAATGTACAGTTTCTACGCCAAATGTATATACACTCCTTTTCTGGACACTTTTGTATCACAAACAGTACTGTATTTGCAAATCTGATATGTCATAAATGTATAGATGTAGCAGTACTGTCTATCTGTATGTCATGTATGTCATATATGTTATGATGAATTGAAAATGGGGGACCCTGATGTAAACAAGACGAAAGTCTTTCTCTGGTCTGCATCCCCTTAACAATTGTATGTATTGAGCTGTACTGTACTGTACCCATTCTGCAATCTGTTAATAAACTTTTCAATCAATCAATCAATCAATTATTATTATCGCGGGCAGCCCGGCAGGTGTGTCTGATTGGCTGCACTGAAACAGTGTGTGTCAGTGGGGCTTGATTACTCCAGCTGCGAAAAACAATAATCACCGGTGGTTATTGAAAAATAATTCACCGCTGTCGGGGGCTATTGACCAATCACAAGCAAGCATTTCGGCGAATGTGAAAACGCCATGTAATAAGGGACATTACACAATGGCTAAATCTGCACTGGTTACTGCAGTAATCTCTAAAAGTATGCATTTGATATAGTACCTGCTGGATCTGAGATGGAATGATGTCGCTATCCTGGGGAAGGAATCTCCTCTTCTGGTACGCCATCCAGCGTTCGAGGGCAACATCCACAATGCGGGCCTCATAGTAGACATCCAGCCTCGAGGTCAGGATGTCCAAGAGTTGGCATGGGTTGAAGGCTTTCGTCCTCTGGAGGATCCCGTCTTTGAGGACCCGCATCGCTGCTTCCGAATAATTGTTAGTGTTATTTCCCCGGGTGAGGAGACCGCGCGCGGCCCGGTAGCTGAGTGCCCAGCACTCTCTGCGACTGTAGAGGCGCTCAATGTACCGCAGGTACTTTTCATACCTGCAATTGATCAAATAAGGAAACAAACACAGAAGATGCACATACATGATGTAATGACAGCAAGGAGAGGTAGACACATATATGAAGTATGCAAACACAAGCCTCCTGACTTTCTTGTACCGAATTTGCAAGACTGCTGTGCTGTGTGATTGTGGGAATGTCTGTGTACAGCTAAACATAAGCAAACTTGTCTAAGCACTAACCTGACTGCAACAGGGTGCTCTCTCGCCGCCAAGTACAGCCTGTCCACCTCTGCTGTCTCCTCGGAGTAGAGCATCTGTTTAACCACAGTGAACAGAGTTAGCCTGTCTCTGCACGCCACCAGACTCGCCTTGCTCCACAACCATCTCCATACTGCTTGTAGCAGATGGAAGGAGCACAGGAGAAGAGTGGCTTGTGGGAATGCCCTCCCTAAGGATCCCCTCTCTGCCGCGCAGTCATCTGTGATGAAGATCCGTGGGCCTGATGCTCCCCTGCCAGCAAAGGCCCTCTCTCCAATCAGATTCATCAGCAGCTGTAGCCCTTCAAAAATCGTCTCCTCGTCCTCAGACTGGCAGAAGAAGATCCCCAATGGTAGACCTCCGGCAGGGCTGTGCGTCAGCAACAAAAAAACGGATATTTTCCCTATCCATGTTGCCGGAGGAATCAATGAAGCAGAGTTCGCCACTGTGCTTCAGCTGACAGACCGACAAACACAGACGGACAGGCAGACACAGAGGCAGGCAGGCAGGCATAGTTAGTGTTAGTTAGTGTGTTACTTAGTTACTTAAATGGAACACCATGAAAAAGATAGCCAGAATACCTGGTGGTGCACTTTCTTCATGAGAGGAGAGCACAGCGCAATTAATGGGGCTCCCCGAGAAGAGGTTCCCATGACAGCACACGCGTCCTGGCACATGGCGTTGTAGGCGTCCACCTGCTGACCGAGGGCTTCCACCATACTCGGGCCACTCCGGGCGCCAAATTGGACCCTGTACGCCGCTGCGAATAATCTGGCAAAGAACACTAATTTTAGTTGGTGTAATTGTAACTGCATAAAATGTATAGTTTATACTGTAGTTTATAACTGAACGAACGTCTACCTTTGCACATAGGACAGGTCTGGGCAGATCCCTCTGTTGGCTGCAGCACAAAAGTAGGCGTCTCCGTGTTGGATTTTGAGGTTGTGCTTTAGCACAGACAAAGCAGAAGGAGGCTTGTGGCCAATCGCAAATAACGCGGTCAGTGTGTCTTTGGCCTTTTGCCCAACATCGCGATAGCGCAGGGCCGCTGCGATATGGAGCTTATGATTGTGCCTATTCACAATGCAAATGTGCATTGGAAAATTAGGGATGTGTGGGTCTGTGCTCCTGTAAAATAAATCAAAATCAACAATAAAAACTAGGCCAACTGTTATGTCCATAAAAACAATTGAATTATAAGTATTGTATAGTGCAAACTCACCGGGTCATTCCTCTAACTTTTAGTATAACAACCATGGTAGCTTGGCAGCCGGTGTTTTTTTTTTATTTCTGTTTCGCCTTATGCACCACCTTATGCTGGCACCTGTACTGCGTCTGTGTAACATTTTGATTGAATGCAGTATGGGTTAGCACTAGCAGTATGCGTATGGGTGAAAGACACAAATGGTAGTCTAACAAATGACGTAACACAATTCTTACCTTGAATAGGACAGAGCGCCCCAGCGCTGGTCGGGTAGCGTCCACTCTCCATGTCACCCCAGATGACTCCTTCACCAACTCCACCCACTCCTTGGCCTGTTCCACAGTGCGAACATCCGCGCGTACTGTAGATGTGAAACCAGTGTGGTCTCCTGGGACGCCTCCTGGGGCCACCTCTTCCTCATACGCACACACGTGAAGTGCAAACTTTTCAGGCAGCCAACCCTACAGGAGACATGCAATTAGCCTACTGGTAATTTAAGTAATTTAAGACCCCCACATAAAGATTAGGAATGATCATAATCAACGACAGCGATTACCTTTAAATGTGGGTAGTCATCTATATTGTTGTCCCATGCTCTCTCACAAACCCCACCACTGCGTCTAAAGTCCAAATGAATGCAAAAACAGCAGGCTAAGCTATTTAGGTATTAACAATTGTAGTATTGACCTGTACTAATCAATCAATCAATCAATCAATCATGTAACCTACAGCACATCATGTAATAAAATGCATTAACAACACCCCTTAGCTGTTATAACTATGTACTAAAATGATGTACCTCTGCTTTGGCTTGGCTGAATCAATCAATCAATCAATCAATCATTCAATCAATCAATCATGTACAGTTAGCTGCATGTTAGCTCAGCAGTTAGCTCATGTTAGCTCAGCAGTTAGCTCATGTTAGCTCAGTAGTTAGCTGCGTGTTAGCTCCATGTTAGCTCAGCCAGTTAGCTCATGTTGCTCAATCAATCAATCAATCAATCAATCGCGTACCTCGGCGCAGCGGAATAACAATATGAGTGATCGCCTGCTGCGTCCATCACGTGTATGGTGATTGAAAGGCGCATTACCGTACTGGCGTGCGGTGACGAATGCGGAAGCATTTTTGCACTGTTGCGCTGTTATTAAGCAACACGCATCCAGGACCAGTAAGGAGGAGGGTTCCAGTTTGATATCCAGGACCAGTAAGGAGGAGGGTTCCAGTTTGATATCCAGGACCAGTAAGGAGGAAGGTTCCAGTTTGATATCCAGGACCAGTAAGGAGGAGGGTTCCTATAGTTTATACTGTGGACCGGTAAGGAGGAGGGTTCCAGTTTGATATCCAGGACCAGTAAGGAGGAGGGTTCCAGTTTGATATCCAGGACCAGTAAGGAGGAGGGTTCCAGTTTGATATCCAGGACCAGTAAGGAGGAGGGTTCCAGTTTGATATCCAGGACCAGTAAGGAGGAAGGTTCCAGTTTGATATCCAAGACCACCAACTCAACAGTATGGAGAGAGTGTCGACTTTGGTCTGCATCCCCTTAACAATTGGATGTACAGTATTGAGCCGTACTAGAAAGACATTTACTGCACAAATCGTTGGAGCCACTTGTGTCGTCAAATTGGGCACATTCAAAATGTGCCCACCTACTGCACGAATCACACTGCACCTACCGGAAAAAAATCAATTAAAAGAGCATTACTGTAGGTAAATAAAACTCTACAATGAGATTAATGATATGGTAATATGCACACACATTTGTGAGTCAATTAATAATCCAAAACACATTTGATGTTATACTTTACTTACCATTGCAATCATGCTCTCATCAGCATCACATTGCTCGAAGGAGCACACCACACAGTGAGCCGCTGCATTCCCTAGAAACAAAGTTTTTCACAAGGTTTTAACTGTAGCAACTCCACTCATTCTGTATGAGTAAATAAATCATGGTACACTATACAGATTTTCATTTAGTTTGTGAGTAAGAGAACAAATGCATTTCACCAAGTATTCACAAATCAAATACCTCTCAAGTACATGACCCACACAGACTGATCACCTTTGTGTCTGAGGTGATGGCATTTGCATGGATTTTGACTAAGAAAATATTTTGATGTCACTGCTTTCATGCAGTGTTTGATGCACTGACCTGCACACTGAAGCAGTGCACAAGCGAGTTCAAAGCGTGCCTTCTGAACAGCTTGTGCAGATGTCTGGACAGCAGTGATGTCTGGGATTAAAGCAAAAAAAAATCTCCTGACTGAAATTTTTTTCAGGCCAAGTCATATTCTTATTTTAACCTCCACTGTATTTCTTTTTAATAGCGTTGGCGTTTTAAGGGAGCCTACTTGTTTCGGTTTCGTCGATAATCCAATGTACAGTTACCCCCCCACCCCGCCTACCCAACCCTTCCCTCCCCAACCACCTCCAATGTACAGTCCCCCCCCCCTCCACCCAACCTCCTCCAATGTACAGTTTCTTCGTCAAATGTATATGCTCTCTTTTTTAGACTCTTATTGTATCACAAACAATACTGTGTAAATCTGGTACGTCATAAATGTATAGATGTAGCAGTATTATCTATCTGTATGTCATGTATGTCATATATGTTATGATTAATTGAAAATGGGGGACCCTGATGTAAAGAGGAAAGTCTTTCTCTGGTCTGCAACCCCTTGACAATTGTGTGTATTGAACTGTACTGTACCCATTCTGCAATCCGTTATAACAATCAATCAATATTTAACCGATTGCAGAATGGGTACAATACAGTATGGCTCAATACACACAATTGTTAAGGGGATGCAGACCTGAGAAAGACGTTTGTCTTGTTTACATCATCAGGGTCCCCCATTTTCAATTCAGTGACATTTATGACATGCATGACATTGACATGACATTTATGGCATAGGGACATACTACAGGTATATAGTACTGTTACATTTGTGACATATACGATATGCAAATATACAGTAATGTTACCCATAGATCCTGACAGAGAGAATATATACGGTGGGGAGGAGACTGTCTACCGATACACCTGTGTGATGTTGCTACGGAGTTAAGCTAATAAACGTATACTCACAACCACAGCAGGGGACTCGCATATTGTACTGTGAAGTAACACGACAATGACAAACGTGTTGTTTCTGTTTTTCTTTTTGACATCGTTGCGGCACACGGAACAAGTTAACTCACCACTACAGCCCCCAGTAGCGCTGCCTAGCCAGTCTCTTCAAACGTCCTCTCCTCTCGAAACTTTTTGTTAGGTGGTCCCGCTCATCCTTTTCATCTGAGAACCCCGCGGTGGGTTCTCTTTTTAGTGGCCGGCTTACTCCTTCCATTTAACAGACGCTATTAAGCTAACGTTAGCTAATCGGTATATAGCAGCGAGTGCAAGCAGCGTGGTGGCTGTGACGTTGGTAAACAAGCAGTTGACGCGTGAGGCCGCAAAAAAGGCGACCCGTCTCTCGAGTCGCTGAGTGATGATGACTGCTTGGCGCGATAGGAAAAAAAAGTCCTTTTCCATATTTGGCGCCTCTGATTGGCTCAATTTTGTTTCAATCTGTATGCATCTACAAATCATGCAAATACTTCCGTCAGACTGCGAATCAAATGGACGGATCTCCCCAATCAAATTGACGGAAATCCGTCTGGAGACGGAATGCTTTAATGCATGCCCTCCCTCTCCAGATACTCTTCTGCAAACTGCAAAATGGCATTTTAGCTGGCAACAGTAATTTCAGTTACTTATAAATGCCTATAACATAAGTACAAAAATGTTTACCATCAACACTAAAACCCCACAGCTTCTGCAATCTTGCTGCCTGTTGTGGTGCATTGTTTGCACTGTCCACTGTGCTCCCTGCTCTCCACGGCCTGTCCTCAAGAAATTCCTAATTATTGTTAAAAAAAAAAAAAAAATGAAAAGTAGACAGGAAATCAGGGATATTCTCATTACAAAAACAAAAGCTTCCAATTTTGCAAAGGTCATCTTAAAATCTGACCAATCTGTCTTGTAAGTTGAAACTTCAACACAAGCACTGTTCATGGGAAAACGGGAGGGTTGACAGGTATGGCACTTACCTCCAGTTGCGTAGTAATCTACGTTCATAGGCATCTTCATCTCCCATCGGATCGATCAGCACAAGTGCCTTAACTGACATGTTGACAATCTAAAAAAGTTGAGTACATTCATGTTATTCTCTCATCACATTACAGCATTTATATTTATTTAGCAGATCCTTTTATCCAAAGTGATTGGATTCTACTGCATCAGAGGTCAATTGAAAGCAATACATGCAAAAATAGGCCTCATGGAAAAAATATTGCACTGTAAAATAAGCAAAGAAAGGTAACAAACCACTAAAATCCAGTGACTCCCAAAGTTGACAGGGCACATCCACATTTCTTCCCCCGGAAACTTCATCTGAGGAATGGGTTTTTAAGACAAAGTTATTGTTAATTATTGTTATTGATAATCAATGCTGCTAAATAACTGACAAATAAATTACCTTTCCGAGACACTTGAATCTTCCAGAAAACAGTGACGTTGCAACACCAGCACACAGATGGTGAACAGGTTTCTGTTAAAAACAATTAAAATGTATGCCAAATTAATCAGAATCAGATTGATTTAGCCAGGTAGGTTTTCACACATTTGTACGGAGGGTAGGGGGGGTTCCCAGCTTCACATGCTGCTTCCTGTCAGTCAGACAGGAAGTCAATGACCTGCATTGCAGAAAAATATTATTAACACTTTCCGTGCCACTCACGAGATTTCTCAGGTTTTTTTATAGGTGGTTGCTAGCCACTCACAAGATTTCTCGGATTTCTTTTTTTTTTTTTAGCGATCTGAAAAATTATTGCATCACCCGAGCCTACCCGAGTATAGCCGAGGGGCGCCGGCGATCACTGTGGAAAAAAGCGCCCCCTGTCGTCTCCCAGATGACATAAGTGATTTTGGAATGGACTCAATGAAAATGAATGGGGGAAAAAATCCGGTACTCCACATTTTCCAGTTCACTGATCCAGCCGGGGTTACCACAGTTCATTCTGGAACCTCAGATCCCTGTTGATCATGGAGATCTACAGTATCGCGTTGGATCCATACACGTATCGATTTTTTCGAATGGTGATCAGGAATTGGAATATACCAGTTGGATACCATCTGATGTCAGGTAAGGACTATGTTATCAGTGTTAGGATAATCAGAGTAAGTTTGATGAAGTTATAAGCTGTTTTGTGAAATGTCCTCTTTCGGTTTCACTGTAAAAGTCCGTGATGAAATCAACGGAGCGATTATCAGTGCGCGGCCGTAATGTGCTTGCGTGCACGTATAATATTGATCATCTAGCGTTTATTTGAAAACGATTCATAAAAAGGCCGACGAATATCAACGTTGTGGAATATTCCACAAAAAGACGATTTTCATAGAATGCTCCAGAATGAGCTGTTTTTATATCAAAACGGGGGCTTTTCTAACTACTCTGAAACGTAAACGACACGATAAAAAAACAATCTGCCTCGACAGCACTGACTGGAAAATAGTCTTTGATAATGCGATGGGCAGATTAGACACATAGCCATAATTTAAAACATAGATTAGGCGATATTAACGTTAACATTGGCGCCGATGGTGGCATTCAGCCGGTAAAACGGAAAACCAGGCGTGGCGCTCAAAGTGTTAATAGTAACAATAATAAATAAACAATTTAAAATTGTCTTACATTTTCAACAGTGCGGTTTAGTCTCTTACTTCATCAGACAGCCACTCTGTTCCATGCAGCGTATTGAAAGATGAATCATACAGTTTATATGGTCCAACGACTGCTTCCACCTGGCCGTGATCTCCTGCAGCCCACAGCATTCTAACTGAAAACACAACATGAATGTTAAACCACAGATATACTTTTTTATTTATATTATTAATCTTTTTTTTTATTATCGCCGTACTATTACTGTTACATGGGCAAAAGTATATGGACACCTGAACGCCAGGGATGCACCGATCCAACTTTTCCAGTCCCGATACTGACACTAGTACCTGGGCTTTGGGTATCAGTCGAGTAATAAGTAATACACTGTATCCCTCACTGTGTGGAAGAGACTGGAATCATTATTTTATGTGTAAGGCAACATCATGTTCGACTTAAACATTGCGTTCCTAACTTTTTAAAACAAAAAAATCTAATAAATACATACTGTAGATACAAATGTACTGAACGGTTATTTATTAAAATAATAATAATAATAAATACCAGATCGGCCCATTGTCACTGATACCTGAACCAGCTATTTTGAGTCAGTATGGGACCCGATATCCAATATCAGTATTAGGGATGTCAACGGTTAATCAACAATATCCATCAACATCCGAATAATAGTGAGCTATAGGGGATAGGATGCTTGCTCTTGTCTGATCCCCATGAAGATCGGCCATGTCAGAGCTCGAGAGTAGTTAGGCTCTCTGACCCAAGTGGGATACCATCACATGGTGTTAGGCTCTCTGACCCAAGTGGGATACCATCACATGGTGTTAGGCTCTCTGACCCAAGTGGGATACCATCGCAGCTTTACAGATTCTAGCCCAATGGGGTTGCAATACACTAGGCAAAATGGAGAGAGAAAATAAAAAGGGACAATTTTGGTTGATTAATTGATAGTTAACGTTGTCGATGATCAAGTAAGGAAAGTCTAACCGTTAGCTCCCGCCTACCTCCGGTCAATGGTCTCCAACTACACACCCTCAAGACCCCTACGCTCTGCATCTTCTGGCCGCCTCAGACCTACTCCTATCCAAGCTCCGGGAGGGTCATCAAAGAGAAGTCGCCTATTCTCAGTCCTTGCCCCACAATGGTGGAATGAACTACCCACCCCAGTTAGGACAGCCGAAACACGTCCAATCTTTCGCCGTCGACTAAAGACGCACTTCTTCAACCATTATCTGAATAAAAAAAAAAAAAAAAAAAACGAACTAACCTTACTCTCATGCACTTGTCCTAATAAACTAACCTACACTGTAGCACTCAACACTTTGATGAACATTGTTGCTCAGCTGATAGAGTTGTGCCCTTCCTGATGGCTTGTCGTACAGAACATGTAAGTCGCTTTGGATAAAAGCGTCAGCTAAATGACTAAATGTAAAATGTAAATGTAAACATCCCCAATCAGTATCGGCCAACATGAACAGTTTGAACAGGCCAAATACCCTTCATGCAAAACGTGGGTAGGCCAAACAAATGACCAACAGGTCAGAACCCAGTAACTACAGTTTAAGTTTAAGTTTATTTGGTTCCCCATTAGCCACAGCAGTGCTGGGGCTATTCTTCCTGGGGTCCATAACACGTAAAATACAGTTACAGACTTATACAGTATACCTCTTTCTTGTACGCTCTCCTCTTTGAATGAGGAATCTTGTGGATTCTATGTTATTAATCACATACACAGTTATACAACATGAATGTGAAATGTAAACTTTACATAAACTGCATAAAGGAGGAATACATTAAATAAACATTGAACAAGGGCATTATATTCAAGGCAGATGCAGGCTTTTCATGTAGTGATTTTGCTTTACCTCTATTGCGACGTCATCTTTTCGGGGGGCAAAATGAATAACTGAAGGCCTCTGTGGCATGGACATTTCTTCAACTGGCGTGTGCGATTCCTCACTGGGGACTGGCGTGTGCGATTCCTCACTGGGGACTGGCGTGTGCGATTCCTCACTGGGGACTGGCGTGTCATCATCCTGGCTCCTTCGGTACGGCTTGATGTGGTCTACACTGTATTTCGTTTTTAAAATAGCCCCCTCCGAATTGGACAGTGTAACTTGCTTGCCACATATTATTTGAATGCGATAAGGTCCAGAAAAATCAGGCTCCATTCTTCCTCCCTTCCTTCCCCGCTTCCTCGCATTAAAGAGAAGCACCTCATCTCCAGCCTGATACACATTATTTTTGTACTTTTTTTTTACCCGTTTCGCATAGGCCGCAATCTGCTTTTCCTGAGACTTGGCGATGTTTTCTGTTACTGTTTTCTTTACAGTCTCCATGGACTTCCTTTTTTCCTCCAAATGTTTTCCATAAGTCCTCTCCTCAGGAAGAATTATGGTGGAAAGCTGAAATGTAAAACAAGTATTACTGGTAATTATCCAGCTGAATATGATTAAAACATAGCCAAGCCATTATGATTATTTAAGCCATATATATTAAGCCATTATGATTATTTTTAAAGGACTCCAGAAACAAACTGACCGGCATGTCAACAGGAACCTCAGAGGGGAACACTGCCTCCCTCCCATACATCAGGAGAAAAGGGGAGTGTTTCGTGGTGGTCTGGATCTTTGACCTTAAAGAAAATAAGGTAGCATCCAAGAAGACATCCCAGTTGTCCTGCTTCTCATTTACCAATTTGGTGAGAGCTCTAAGATGTATAATAAGAGATAAACAAACTAAATTAAGCCTGTCTCAGAAATGGTTCAAAATGTCTTGCTCCCAACCATGCACTGCATACCATACTGATATTATTAACATATTACTTCCCTCCATGGAAGGAACCGCTCCCTACGTAGATATAAAGGGATCATTCTAAGGTAACAATTTTTTTTTATTTTCATGGGATTATACACTAATTAAAAACTTGCCGCTTTATGTTGTGGTTGGTCTTCTCATCCAGGCCATTGGTTTGGGGATGATAGGCAGCTGTGACGCATCTGTCTATAGCCAGGAGACTGCAGAGGCTGCTGTTGAGCTGAAACATGAAACTGTTTACAGTAAAAAGAAAAAAAGCACAAAGGAATAATTCCTGAATTGTATTTACTACAATAGTATTTAAAAAGTGCACATACTTCATTTACAAATTCTCTTCCCTGGTCAGAGAGGATCCTTTGTGGACAACCGTGTCTATAAACAATAGAGCAGATGTGCCGTGCCACTTCAGCTGCTGTTTTGCTCTTCAGTGGGAAAGCCTCGACCCATTTAGAGAAGTAGTCTGTGGCTGTGAGTATATACAGGTACCCATCCACAGTCTTTGGAAGAGGTCCAGTGAGGTCAATGCCTATAAGCTCCCAGACACCTATCAAGGTAAAACAAATATTTACTTTAACATTTTCAATACTTCTTTATTAATAGCTATTGTATAATATCAATACCACTATACACAATTACCTTTATACACTGTAACGGCTGTGCAGCTGTCAAAGATTTCCCACTTTTCTGGCAGCAATCACATTCCAAGACCTTTAAGAAACTATCTGTTAATAGTCATGCACTCCTCAGGTGCAAGCCTAGTTGGCTGAATGCAAATCTGAATCTGAATCTAACACAAAACACCTCAAACACATACCCAGTTGTCAATATCAATGGTCATGCCAAGCCAGTAAAATCTCGAGCACATTGCAGTGCAGGTTTTCAGCTGTCCTGTATGCCCACCCATTGGAGAGGAGTGGTACTCCTTGAAGAGTCTTCGTCCATCCTCTTTGGATTTGACTGCTCTTCTCTTTTCAAAGAAGAGCTCTCCTTCTGCAGTGAACAACTATAATCATTAAAGAGTTATCTTACCAAGACACTTGTTACATTTTAAATGCATTGTAGATACTCACCTTTTACTGTGAATTTGGAGGAATACCTTCGTAGGTTGAGTTTCTGGGATTTATCAAACCCGTCAGGGTATATTCCCAATGAAATAAAATTGACCACCTCGGTCCACCGATTCTCCATTGCTATACAGACCAGGGTCGGGATAAGTATTATTAACACACAAGTGATTTTTGATGCATAAAAAGTGATATTATTAACACACAAGTGATTTTTGATGCACACAAAAGTGATTTTAAAACAAGATAACGCTAAACTCAGGCCTATATCTTTTTACAGCTGGGTGTCGTCACGTTCACTCCGAACTCAACAGGTGTACGACATTTTATCATCTACTTTATACATACTTTATACATTCTGCTGCAAAGCCAATTACATGCAAATATTTACATGCTTATACAGTAATAAGTTATGTATGTACAAATATGTTTAAGATATTGCTCACCATCGGGGGCGGAGCTGAGCGATCATGGAGTAGACGTGTTTCACATGAGCTCCCTTCTATCGTGCTGAATATACGTTTCTCCCCATTAGTCTTTATTTTATTTTTATTTGTTTTTTATCTGTTTGCTAGGTCGTCGTGTTTAGTATACATTCATCAACTTTTTTCGACTTTCTACGATGGCGGGGGTGGAAACCAGAGCCATGAAAGAATTAGGCACGACACCGGCACCGCCGAGCATGGCCGCACCGTCTCCCGCTGTCGGGGAGTTAAGCGAAGCTGTGCTCTTGGTCATGACCAAGCTACACGCAGACTCTGAGACACGCATCGCTGAAGCACAGAAGAAAGTGTTGGCGGATTTCTGTATCAGCCTCCGTCGTGAGATATCAGAAGAAATTCGGCTGGCGGTAGTACCGCTGACAGACAAGATGGAGGCGATACACGCTGCCTCTTCGGCTAATGCTAACGAACTAGCCATGCTAACAACGGAGGTATCATCACAGTGTGAGAAGATGGCGGGTCTTGAATCCGCCCTGCTGGCTAGGCAGGCTGAAGTCAACAAACTACAGTCGGCAATGGAGGAGATGCAGTCCCGGGATAGACGCCACAACGTCAGGATTGTTGGAGTACCGGAGACCAGCGGTGAAGGCCGTCTCTCTGAGACCGTGCCCGAACTGCTGCAGAAGATACTAGGGACGGATGTCCTCCCTATGCCTCCTATCTGTGAATCGGCCTACAGAGCGGGCAGGTTTTCTCCCGGCGTGAACAAAGAGCCGAGGCCCATCATAGTCAAGCTGAACAGACTCCAGCAGAGAGAAATCATCATGCGGTCGGCTCGTACCAGGAGGGGTAATCTGAGGCTTGGCGATCACAAAGTGGCCATTTTCGAGGACTTTACACCGGAGGTTCAAGCACAGAGAGCCGAGTACAAGGTGGTCCTGACTAAGCTATGGAAACTAGGCCTGAGGCCCACGTTATTCGCTCCCGCGAAATTATCTGTGTTGGAGAAGGTCGGTGGTCAGCGTTTGTTTTGGTCGTTGGCTAAAGCGAAGGAATATCTCGCGGAGACACCCGAGTCTGTTGCTTGATATCAATGGAGGGTGAGTGACTTGGCGGTTTGGGCCTATATACATTGATTAGGTAGACTATTCACAAACACTTGCTGTCATGCCCAGACATGCTAACTGTCCTCTGCCCATCCAACTAGCGGGGCTTCCCAATGACTTCTGTTACTTGCTAAAGCTGACCTCATGGTCGTACTTGTGTATCGCCTCTTTGGAAGCTAACGAGCTAGCTGAACAATGTACATAATAAGCTAACGTGCTATCCGGATTCATCACTAGCTTACGCGCTAGCCTCGGGCTGGCCAGCGGGCTTCGCCTATAGTCTGCGCTGAGACATTCGAGACCCGTTAATGGTTACGTATTTTGGTTGCTGTTGCTGTTCAAAGGGACATTGGTTTGCACAGTTCAAGAGTGACCGAGTCCCTAACTAACTTCTGGTATGCTTTTATTTTATATCCAGGTTTTTTTTTTTTTTTTTTAGCGTTGGGATCCAAGTAGATGCCAAGGTCGGTTGAATATGCATATACAATATATGATAACAGGTTGGGTCGGGTATGGCTTGCACTTCATGGCTATATGGTTATATGGCCTGCACTTTAGCCATGCCCCTCTTTTCCTTTCTTTTTTCTTTCCTATTGTCGCTGTTTTTATGTCATCTGTATGCGCGATTTAAATGTGATCCGATTCTACCTTGGACTAACTGCTGATTCGCCTTAATTTTGTTTTGAATTTTCCGTGAGCCACTTATGCTATAACGTTGCGACATTAATATGCAGACTCCAAGGTAGATGGTTACAGGGCTGATGCTGAGTAATTATATAATAATTATTGTCGCTGTTTTAATGGCATTTGAATGAGCAATTTAACTGTGATTCGATCCTACCTTGGACTAACTGCTCCGACCGATATCTTTATTGAAACAATGTATGATAACAGGTGGTGTCAGGTGTTGCCTATTACCATCCCCGGATTAATTAATGAATGTGTTTAATTCTATTCTTACATAGGTTATGTCATTTCAGCCGTTGTGCCTGATCAGAGGGACAGCTAAAGGGGTGCATTTTGACCATAACCCTTTTTTCCCTTCTTTTTTTTGTCATGGTTTAACTGACACTGTTCACACAATTTTGCACAATTAACCTGTGACCCGAACCTGCCTTAGACTATCGGCTGGGATGCTTTAATTTAATTTTGTTTTGAATTTTCCTATACCCTTTTGGGCTATAACAATGTGATGTTGAAGCGCAGATTCGGAAATAGAGGGCTGCAGGTTGATGTGGAGTTATTATTTAATAATGGCTATTTTTACCATTATGGTTGTCTCATGTTGGGGCCAGGGCTCAGGTGGGTTTCGACCGATATCTTTATTGAATTTTATTTTATTATTATTTGTGTTTATTGGACTAGTGGGGGTTCACTCAGGGGTTTATCTAGAGGGGGGTTGGAGTGGGGAGCGTCTTATTAATCCATGTCTCTAGTGGGAAGTGATAGGAGGATGACCATCCTCAGGGGATGGGGCATAGGGTGGGGATTGGAGAGTGGGTATAGGGGACCTTATATTAGGACGGGTGGGTTAGGGTTTAGAGTAGAAGGGGGAGGGGTTGTAGCTGGGGTGGTATTTTTATGTGTTTTATGTACTGTTTTATGTGTGTGTAATTGTTCCTCCTCTGAACTCCTGGGATTGACCGTCCGGGCCCGCCGGGATCGGCACCTCTGTACTCAGCCTGGCTGCACTGGTATGTTCTCTACGCATTTATACAAGCTCGACCATGGCTAAATTGAATATTTTAATTTGGAACGCAGGAGGGCTTAACGCCCCACACAAGCGTGCCAGTGTCCTTTGGCTATTGAAGAGGAGAAATATTGACCTTGCTCTCCTTAGTGAAACGCATTTATTGGTAGGTGACGTGTCAAGACTGGCAAATCGGCAATATCACGTTATCTCCTCATCCTCAGCCGATGATAAGACGAAAGGAGTAGTCATAGTTACAAGACGTAACCTTGATATCAAAATCTTGGATGTATGGTCGGACACGGAGGGAAGGATTACTATAGCAAAAGTTGAATTCTTGCATAGGAAGATGGCTATAATAGCATTGTATGCTCCTAACACATTTGATTCAGCGTTCTATAATACAATCACGAAGAATATGTTGGAACTTAATGGATACGCTCTCATGGTGGGTGGCGATTTTAATGCGTGCTGGGATGCTGAGATGGATAGGTCCGGGCCCTCTGAAACGAGCGACCAAAAACGGGCCTCTAAGGCCCTTAGGATGTGGGCTAAAGACACAGGGCTCACAGACCTTTGGCGTTTATGCAACCCCACCCTCAAAGATTACTCTCACCTGTCAGCCAGACACAAAAGCTTCTCTCGAATTGACTATGCATTCGCGTCCCCTAATATGTTTGATAGTTTCGATGTCTCATTGGTTCCCTTGGCTCTCTCAGACCACAAGGGGATTTTCCTTACGGCAACCTTTGGCAGGCTCTCCGCAAGAGCTCCCAGATGGCGTTTTAATTCGACCCTGCTAAAGAACGATGACTTCTGTTCTGAGTTCAGGAGTAAACTAGCTGAATTTTTGCAGATCAACGTTGGCACAGTAGAAGACCCTAGGGTCCTGTGGAACGCATTGAAAGGATTCATCAGGGGTCATGTCACACTATTTGCCTC
Organism: Notolepis coatsorum; assembly: GCF_963971535.1. NCBI lineage: Eukaryota > Metazoa > Chordata > Actinopteri > Aulopiformes > Paralepididae > Notolepis > Notolepis coatsorum. The sequence continues at coordinate 177,388,082 of NC_140170.1, read as the reverse complement.
CAATTTGCGAAAATCCCGGTCAAAAAAGCTAGAAGGACTGGAATCATTATATGCGGACCTATACGCATCCTTGCAAACTGACTATAATGAACGACTAAACACACAACGTAAGATAGTCAAAAAAGAAATAAACTCCATACTTAAACAACAGTCTGAGTTCTTGATACATAGGACAAGACAAAATTACTATTTTCACGGCTCCAGACCTAGCCATCTATTGGCAATGAAAATACGCTCAAATGATCATTTCTCGGATATCCCCTCGATTAGGACGAGCCAGGGTGCAGTCACTACTGATTCGAAAAAGATCAATGACACTTTTAAAGAGTTTTACTCACAGTTATATAGCTCAGAGGGTAATCTGGATGACTCTAAATTTGAATCGTTCATTGGCGGGCTTGAGATACCCCACATTTCTGAGGAAGAGGCCAAGGAACTGGGGAGACCGATTACTCTCGTAGAATTGAGGGAGACTATTGTTGAAATGCAGAGGGGTAAGGCACCAGGCTGGGATGGTATTCCACCCGAAGTGTATTTAGCTTTCTGGGACCAACTGGGTCCATTGATGCTCGATATGATCAATTACGCTATCGAACAAGGGGAGTTCTCAAGAGATGTCAATATGGCGTTGATTTCTTTACTTCTCAAGAAGGACAAAGATCCCAATGATTGTGGTAGCTATAGACCCTTGAGTCTTCTCGGGGCCGATTTAAAGGTGTTTGCCAAGGTGCTGGCCCGTCGCCTGCAGAGATTTATGTCTGTATTGGTACACTGCGATCAAACTGGTTTTATCCCGGGGCGTCTGGCTGCAGATAATCTTAGGAGGCTGTTGCATGTAATCGATAACAGTAAAGACAATACAACTCCATCCACAGTTCTGTCTTTGGATGCCATGAAGGCGTTTGACAGACTTGAGTGGTCATACCTGTGGAAGGTACTTGAGGTCATGGGTCTTGGAAAGAGTTTTATTCATATGATTAAAGTCCTGTATGCCTCGCCGTCTGCGATGATACTGACAGGCAAAAACTGTTCCACACTCTTTCCAGTCTCCAGATCTTCTAGACAGGGTTGCCCTCTGAGCCCGGGACTGTTCGCGCTTTCCCTCGAACCTTTGGCCCAATTTATTAGGCAATCGGAGGACATCGTCCCCATAATGGTCAACAATACTCCACACAAAATTGCTCTCTATGCGGATGACCTGCTGATTTTCATGGACGACCCCTCCCGGTCGGCCACAAAATTATTGAGGATAATCGACGACTTTGGTAAATTGTCAGGTTTTAAGATTAACTGGAACAAATCAGCCTGCCTACCTCTTAATGAACTGGCCAAGGCGGTACGACTACCAGCTGATATCCCCATAGTAGAACATTTTAAATACTTGGGCATAGAGATATTCCCCACGCTGAACCAAACTACTAAGTACAACTTCACGGGTACTTATGATAAAATACGCCAGGATCTAGACAGGTGGTCGTCCCTTCCTAACTCCTTACAAGCCCGGGCTTCCATAATCAAAATGAACATCCTGCCTAGGATACATTTTATTAGCTCAATGCTCCCCCTGCCCCCTCCAATAGACCACTGGCGCAAGGTACAATCGATGGTATCTAAGTTTGTCTGGAATAACAAACGCCCGAGAATCAAAAGGGCTACTACTCAATGTAGAAAACAAGATGGGGGCCTCGCAATCCCTGATTTTAAACTTTATTTCTGGTCCTTTTCACTGAGACCTCTGATGTGCTGGCTGGACCCTGTAGAGGCTGTATCGTGGCGCTCCTTAGAAGCGGCGGCGGTATCTCCGCTAAGATTGCAGGATGTAGTGTACTCCACTGTCTCTATTTCGAAATGCCGGCTGAGGTATGGACCGATCATAACTCACGTGATCCAAACGTGGCGTAATGTACAGAGGTCGTGTGGGGTTAAATGCCCTTGGCACCTGGACTCTCCAATTTTTAATAACCAGCAATTACTTGTTGGACACAAGCCGGTTAATATTCCTCAATGGCAAAGGAGGGGAGTGCATACTCTGGAGGATATTTATGATAAGAACGGCCTCCGTGCGTTTCAGGACTTAAGAGAATTTTATGATCTTCCCGGCGAGTCCTTCTTTCTTTACCTTCAACTAAGGTCAGCACTGAGGGCGCATGGCGTACCGTGGGCTCAAGCCTTGCACCCACACCCCTTCCTCAGGCTCATAGTGGACAGGACGACATCCAGAGGGTTTGTCTCCGACTTTTATACGCTCTTAATTCAATCCACGTATAAAAATGTATCATTGGATACAATCTGGCGTGTGGATATCCCGGAGTTGGACCCCGAGTTTGACTGGGATGATGTTTGGGCAAATGTGGCATTATCTTCCCGCAACCCCAATCACCAGCAAATTAATTTTAATTATATTCATAGGACCTATCTTACACCTAGGAAGCTATATGCTATGGGACTGATAACCGACTCTCGGTGCACTTTGTGCTCTCAAAAGGCCACCGGCACTTATATGCATATGTATTGGGATTGCCCACCAGTGGCCCGCTTCTGGAGGTCAATAACGGACAAACTTTCAGATCTGTGTGGCTTAACTATCCCATTCACAGCTGTTACGCTACTCCTGAACGATATAACGACACTACCCGCGTCCGTACAACTGAAAAGGGTTGTCCTAGCGGGCGTCACAGCAGCGAAGAAGCTAATAGCAATGAGATGGAAGGAGCCTGAGAAGCTTACAATGATTAACTGGTCCCTAACTCTATTGGATGTGATTTATCTTGAGATATCCACAGCCCGGGTGATTGGGGTGGGGCAGGCTGGAATTGACCTGTGGTTCGCAGCAGCTGAGAAGGTAAAGACCGCAGTGTGCGGCTGAGCGGGGTTGGGGTGCGTGTTCGGGTGAGTCCGGCGGTCTCTTGGGAGGGGGAGGAGGAAATGTTTTTGTCTGTCTTGTCCTTTGTCTTGTCATCTTGAGTTTAGCTGGGGATATTATGGGGGGGCAGCTATTTAACTATTTCTTCACTGTTTGGCCACTTTTACACGGTCTCTGTGAGTCTATGGAACACCTCTACAGGTTTTTGTTTTTTCATGAAGGTTCATTGCTCTGTTTTCAGGTCGTGTTCCCAAAAATTGTCCTTGTGGTGGATTGGAGATGTACGTTTTATTAATATAGGGTCACACGGCCGGGAATCGGGGCTGAACACTGGGAAAGACCATTTATTAGATAGTACCCCTTGGAATTAATTTAGAAGGTTGAACTCTGTTTTCTTTTCTCTTGTCTGTATAATTGTTAGTCTGTATTATTATTATTATTGTTTTTGTTATTTTCTTGTGAAGTTCTATGTATTGTGATTGTGGTTAATGTGTTGTCTTGTTTCGTGTGAATAACAATAAAAAAAATTGATAAAAAAAAAAAAAGATATTGCTCACCATCAACAAGTCAAACAAGACGTTCGGCAGCACAATATTGTAGCTTGAAAACGCGTGGAAAAGGATTGTGGGTCATGCGCATGCGTGCGCAAGCGCAGGAGCGCTGGCAGCAGAATTCAGCAGGGAGTAGAATTTCGCAGAACACCGGCCGTCTTTCTGCTCCTGTTTGATTATTTCAGAATATCTGATTCGCAGTGTGACACTGTTTTAGGCTGCTGGATGTCCGTGGAGAACCTGGTGGTTTGCACGCTGATTTAAGGCCAATCTCTTGTCTCTGTATTTCATTTAACCATCCCTGGAGATGTCAAAAATCCACCACATTCTTGGTGTCTGAAGTGGGGATGCCAACCGATCCTGCCGGTGCAGACGGGCTCTTCATCGCTCTACAACACAGCCACGTCTAGGACAGTGAGGAGTACTGAGGGTGAATTGTCTGTCTGCATCGGCTGGTCGGGACGGCATTCCACGGGCATACACGCAGCGTCGCGGCGAGTTAGGTAAGCAGGAGTGGGGGGGCCGTCTGAATGTAACTATCTGTGTTTAGTGCCGCGTAGCGCGAGGGATTCTTTCTGAATTCTCGAACCGTCCGCGCGTAAGAGCGCGAGGGATTCCGCGTGTGAATTCTCGAACCGTCCACGCGTAAGAGCAATGTATTGAAGGTTTCAATGCATTGGAATTCTCGAACCGTCCGCGCGTAAGAGCGCGAGGGATTCATTGTGAATTCTCGAAAACTGATCGTGACAATGCGATAAGTTCAACTGATTGGGCTTTGGTCACTATCTGTGTTATTGATTATGTACGTGACAATGCGATAAGTTCAACTGATTGGGCTTTGGTCACTATCTGTGTTATTAATTATGTACGTGACAATGCGATAAGTTCAACTGATTGGGCTTTGGTCACTATCTGTGTTATTGATTATGTACGTGACAATGCGATAAGTTCAACTGATTGGGCTTTGGTCACTATCTGTGTTATTGATTATGTACGTGACAATGCGATAAGTTCAACTGATTGGGCTTTGGTCACTATCTGTGTTATTGATTATGTACGTGACAATGCGATAAGTTCAACTGATTGGGCTTTGGTCACTATCTGTGTTATTGATTATGTACGTGACAATGCGATAAGTTCACCTGATTGGGCTTTGGTCACTATCTGTGTTATTGATTATGTACGTGACAATGCGATAAGTTCAACTGATTGGGCTTTGGTCACTATCTGTGTTATTGATTATGTATGTGACAATGCGATAAGTTCAACTGATTGGGCTTTGGTCACTATCTGTGTTATTGATTATGTACGTGACAATGCGATAAGTTCAACTGATTGGGCTTTGGTCACTATCTGTGTTATTGATTATGTACGTGACAATGCGATAAGTTCAACTGATTGGGCTTTGGTCGCTATTTGTGTTATTGATTATGTACATGACAATGCGATAAGTTCAACTGATTGGGCTTTGGTCACTATCTGTGTTATTGATTGTGTATGTGACAATGCGATAAGTTCAAGGCTTTGGTCACTATCTGTGTTATTGATTATGTATGTGACAATGCGATAAGTTCAAGGCTTTGGTCACTATCTCAAATGTTATACCTGCTCTACCACTGCACAGCAGTTAGTTTTTTTGGCCTCTATTCCAAGCACTTTTGAATATATAAGTGCTATTCAAATGTTCTAAATTTCATAGACACTGTCTTATACAGCTTATTGAGGCACTTGTCTTTTCGCCATCACAGCGTTTGTAATACCAGCGTCCTAAAGTTGGATTTGTCATTCCTTTTGATATTTGATTGCATGTTACAACTTGTAACCCCTGGTGGTCACTATTTCCACATGTTTCAACTTGGGCGACAGCTAACTGTAAACAGTTTTTTTTTCTTTGTTTCCAGCCAGTACAACTATGAGGGAGTCCCTACCTCCCTGTTGTATATCCAGACATGTAACACACTGACCATGTTTGAAATTGTTGTTGGTTTTTTTGTTTGATTTCTTTTCCTTTGGCCGGCGAAATCATGCAACTCATTAACGCGACGCATGACATCCAAGATGCAGTACTAATCAATGCTGTGGAACTCAGATCTATGGAATGTGAGGGGGAGGATGGTGCGTTTCTCTCAGCGCAGGAGAAAGAAGACAACGAATATGCACCAGGGCCGTACTTCCCACTGCAGGGCCACCCTGTCCCTGGGCAACCACACCACCTAGGGGCCCCATCTCCACCGGCACACCAGCCACCATACCCATATGAACCCGCGGAGGACGACGACAACCTAATCAGGTTCAGTCCCAAGTCCAACAGGAACCGCCTGCTCAACATCTCGCATGATATGGCAACACCACAGCAGGGCCGGTGCTACGGAAGCGGGGCCCAGGGATCAGTGGAGGCCCTGGGAGGGCAACTGGGACAGGAACTCCAGCTAAGCTCCCTGTGCGATAGCCCCGCCCTGCCACGAAGATAAGAACGCACCGCTGCTGGGATCCACAGGAACCCCTACCACGCACCCCAATCGGCAATACAAGGCCTTTTGCATAAGTAGGACCTACCCCACCACGCCAACGACGGCCCCGGCCTGTACAAACAACGCCCGCTACGAATATCCTACCTCCCTACTCCCTGCACCTGGTATGCTGCTGTATTCAACTATGGGGAGATGACTGCTACTCTACTCAACGGCATCCAGCCTCCTTGCAACAGATATATATCGTTCTGTGTGTGAAGGAGTGGGAAGACACCTGACTGCTACTGTAGTTCACTGTGACTGCTACTGAGAACGACAACAAGGGAAGTTAAACAACACTGATTGCAGAAGCCAGTGTGCATATTAAAAAGTCAAATTTCTGATTTAGATATGGGTACATATTCAGAGTTTGAAAATACTACTTATATTAAGACTGCCATTTTATTTTCTTTGTTCTTTGTTGTTCTATTAACTACTGTCGGCGCTTCGGGTCACTGAGAAGCGCTTTATAGATGTGATACCACGTTTTTTATTTTAATTTTACATTTTTTCTCTCCTTTTCTGTTTATTGTTTTCCATTTGTTTTGAAAGCTCTCATTTTCCACCTGCTTACCTCTAATTGCAAAGGTAAACTATCGATAGAACAGGATTATTTGTTCCTGGGCGTCTCTCTACGCCTCATTAGTTCCTCACTCCTCCCCTTTTCAATTTGCACCTGAACTTACTTATTATGGTTTTTTTTTTTTATTCTACCTAAGAATGCAACATTTTGCAATTACCTGCTTGGAATTATCGTCCTACTTAGCCAAGTATGACATTATGATGTATTGATTTATTGTTCTACCTAGTGCTTATAATGTTTTTTTTTTTTTTCTACCTAAGACTACGACATTTTACAATTACCTGCTTAGAATTATCGTGCTACTTTCTGCCAGGTATGAAATTGTGATGTATTGATGTTGATTGATTTGATGTTCTGCATGGTGTCTTGAGACTGTGGTTTAGTGATATTGATGGTTGAAATTACCAGGATGTGCCAAAAATGGCACAAAGTGGGGAATGTGAAGGGTAATTTCACATTCTTAATCCTCTGGGGCCCCACAACAGGGTTGATCCATGAAGTCATGTTATCCTTCTCTCAAAAACTGTTAAAACACTATATCCATTCATTATATTCAGAGCAGGCCAGATAACACTTGCATTCAAGGCCGCAGCGAGCCCTCCGCAAGGGCCCATCCCATCCGACTCCCCAAATGACCATATAAAGCCAACCCAATCAGAGACGGAGGCGTCTCTATCTCACTGTGTTAAGCCATTACAATATTGCTTTGTCTTCACTTTCACTCTGACAGACCTGTGAATATGCACTCTGACAGACTGAAAGTCCGTCCGTATGGGCGTACTGTATATATATATTTTCTTTTCCAATAAACCTGTATTGTATTCATTTAACGTGAGTATTCCGGCTGTCTTTCTGCTCCTGTTTGATTATTTCAGAATATCTGATTTGCAGTGTGACACTGTTTTAGGCTGCTGGATGTCCGTGGAGAACCTGGTGGTTTGCACGCTGATTTAAGGCCAATCTCTTGTCTCTGTATTTCATTTAACCATCCCTGGAGACGTCAAAAATCCACCACAATGGCCTCTCTCATCTACTATGATCGACACGGGTGATACCATGGGGCTGGAAGGGTGCTCTGTCAATTTCGTGAGTTGGAATGTTAAATCACTCAACCACCCAGTAAAGCGTAAGAAGGTACTTACACATTTAAAACAACTCAATGCAGACATGGCGTTTTTACAGGAGACGCATTTAAAAACTGCGGACCATGCTCGACTGGGGGGAGGATGGGTGGGACAGATGTATCACTCCAACTTCCACACAAAGGCCAGAGGAGCAGCCATTCTGATAGATAAAAACACGCCATTTACTATGTCAAGTGTAGAAGCCGACCCTGCAGGGCGCTATATTATAGTGGTGGGGAAACTGCATTCATTTCCGGTCATTTTGGCTAATATCTACGCACCAAACTGGGACAACCCTACGTTCTTCACCAGCCTTTTTTCCCGCCTACCCGATATGACCTCGCACCATCTCATCCTTGGCGGCGACATGAATTGTGCACTCTCCCCGGTGCTGGACCGTAGCTCGCCCAGGAAGGCCCCCCAGTCTAGCTCGTCCCGTGCAATCCGGCGCTTTCTTAAATCATATGGGGTAGCTGACGTGTGGCGGTTTCGTAATCCTACATCCAGAGGATACTCCTTTTTTTCCCCGGTCCAGAATACCTTCTCGCGCATAGACAGCTTTCTCCTGGATAAGAGACTCCTTCCTCTTGTAACCAAATGCGAATACGGGGCGATAGTTATCTCGGTTACCGCCAGTGGAGACTCAACCCGTTGCTTCTGTCGGAGGAAGCCTTCACAAGCTTCATCACCTCGTAAATTACATTATTTCTCGACATTAATAAGATTCCGGGAATGTCTTCTTTAACCATTTGGGAATCACTGAAGGCGTACTTAAGGGGACAGGTGATTTCATATTGCGCCAACCAAAAGAAGATAAACACGGCACGCCTTAAGCAACTGACGGACGAGATTTTGGAGCTAGATAGACTACATTGCCACTCGCCATCAACCGACACGTTGAAAAAACTTATATCGCTGCGAACTGAGTTTGATCTCCTGTCAACGCGACAGGCTGAGTACCTCATTACCAAAACGCGACAGGGGTACTATGAACATGGGGAGAAGGCCGAACGGATACTTGCCCATCAGCTGCGACAAAGAACTGCCAACCAGTCCATCCCCTCTATCAACGACGAGCAGGGCTCAAAAGCCACTGACAACCTTAAAATTAATAAAAGCTTTAAAACTTTCTACCAATCGTTATACACCTCGGACTCACAAGTGGGGCCCTCCACGCTAGACGATTTCTACAGGACCCTCCGCGTCCCGACAGTCGACCCAGAGAGGGCCGCAGATCTGGAGGAGGGATTTACGGTTGCGGAGATTACATCAGCGATTAGATCTATGCAGAGTGGCAAGTCCCCGGGGCCAGACGGTTACCCTACAGACTTCTACAAAAAATTCTCAACCCAGCTGTCCCCACTGCTGCTAGCCGTATTTGACTAATCGTTCTCGACAAATTCTCTTCCTCCGACCATGCGCCAAGCGGTTATCTCCTTAATCCTTAAGAAAGACAAGAACCCCCTGGAATGCGGCTCGTTCCGTCCAATTTCCCTCCTTAACGCCGATGTCAAGGTTCTCGCTAAGGTTCTGGCCCGTCGTCTAGAGGGGGTTCTCCCCTCGATTATCTCGCCGGACCAAACAGGCTTCATCAAGAATCGATACTCTTTCTTTAATATCAGACGCCTCCTAAATATCCTGTATAGCCCCTCTCCACCCGGAACACCTGAGGTGGTCCTCTCCCTCGACACGGAAAAAGCGTTTGATCGGGTGGAGTGGGACTATCTTTTCCACGCTCTGGATAGGTTTGGGTTTGGCCCTAAGCTCATAGCTTGGGTTAAAATTCTATATACGTCTCCGATGGCTGCCGTTCGCACCAACAACAATCTATCCACCTACTTTGAACTCCATAGGGGTATGAGACAGGGATGTCCTTTATCTCCACTCCTTTTCGCGATCGCAATGGAGCCCCTTGCGCTGGCTCTGAGGCAGAATACCGATATCAAAGGGATCATGCGCGCGGGCTCGGAGCATAAAGTCTCGCTCTACGCGGACGACATGTTGTATATATAACCTTATATAGTCTTCCTCGGTTGATGACCCTACTTTTTTTTATTCTTTTTTTTATCAACTTCATTGTTACGGACTGTGTCCTTATGTATATATATATATGGGAGTAATGTATGTAATCTGTTGTGTATATAGGCATGTTTTGTTTGTTGTTGTCTTGTCTCCCTCTTGTGTCTTCATATCCCACTCTCAGGTTCCCAGTTGCAGCAGCAGCTGGTCAATCACCCACTCACCCCGGTGCAGCGGCAGCTGAGACTCGTCCCACAATCAACATCCACTCCCTTCATAATACCTTTTGTGTTTCAGTGTTAGTTAGCTCCCTGGTTCGTTTGGTCTGTGTTGGTGGTAACTATGGCTCTAGTGTGTTGGTGCTTTTGTAGGTAGAGCTCTCTGGTTCATTGATGTGGTAAAGTAGAGCTCTTGGTGTCTTTGTACACACTCTTTGTTACACACTCTCTTTTGTGGCTTTTGGTAATAGAGCTGAGGCTCTTAGGGTACATTTGTGTCAGAGCTGGTAAAAGCTTAATTGGAGCTAATTTTGTGTGAGAGCTAATCAAAGCTCTGTGTGAGCTCATTGTGTGTGAGAGCTAGTCAAAGCTCTGTGTGAGCTCATTGTGTGTGAGAGCTGGTCAAAGCTCTAGTTATTTGGGCCATTGGTCTATATAGTATTGTATCTTTTTGTGTTGTTGTACATTTCTGTACTAATCCTTTGTATATTTGTTTGTCACCCAGCCTATGGTGATTGTTTCCTGTTATTAATCTTTTGTTTCGCACACAGGGACATTGAGGGCAGAAAGATACCCTGGGGTCTACATCTGCATCACGTAGGAGAACTACTGTTAAAGACACCAGCTTAGAGTGAGCACCACCTCCTGTACTTTGGGGCGTCCGCGCCTGTAACGGGGGGGGGGCTTTTGTTTCATTTTGATATTATTTGGTGCTCACTGGTAGGTCCTCTTTGCTCTCTGTGTTGCTGATCTCATTTGTGTAAAATAAATATTGTTATTTTACAATCCGTCTATGGTGTTTTGTGTCACTGCATCCTCACCTATCCTGTCTGTGGCCTAGTGTTGCGTCTCCCCACGGGGGCACGTAACATAAATGGGGGCTCGGTAGTTGGGCGGCAGACATTTGGTGTGCGGTGGGCTTATTATAAAACAAACTGAAACTGGAAACAAGCCCTCTGTCTGGCTTTTTGTGTCATCCTTTTAACCCATTCTCTGCCGGAGCTTATATCCATCCTTGTAGCCTCTCTGCCAGCACTATTTGTCTATGGAGATGTTCACCTTCTTTGCAGGGCTATAACTTTTTTAATTGTATTGCTAAATTGACATTACTATGGCCCATTCAACATCAATTATCTATCGTTCAGGATGTAGGAACGTTTTACTTTTTCATTCACACATTCATACTAAAATACCGTCCAGAGTATAAATATGTTTTTATCGTTTTCTGCTGTATTTCATAGAACGTGAGATATAGCCATAAATGCATATATTAGATGATCAAATGCAGTTTGATACCGATCAACGTTATATTAAAAATTTCAACTGTACATGATCCTAAACGTCATGACTGGTCATCTGCTGGTGACCGGGGGGGGGGGGGGTCGTTTATAATTCAATGACCGACGTTAAATGATTCTTATTACATGGCGTTTTCACATTCGCCGAAATGCTTGCTTGTGATTGGTCAATAGCCCCCCGACCGGTCATTATTTTTCAATAATGACCGCTGTTTTTTCAATAATGATTGCTGTGCGCAGCTGTTCGCAATCAAGCCCACTGACACACACTGTTTCAGTGCAATTAGACACTGCCGGTGGTCTGCTGCCGGCGATGACAGGGGGCGGAGCGACGAGCGGAGCCAGAACGCAGCCAGAACCAGTGTTGCGAGTCGATGTAAAATGAATTAGGTATATTGTTAGTAAGTTAGCCATGTAATAAGCGGGATAATGTATAGCTATACTCGGTCATTGTCGCAAAATAATTGACCTTCACTGACGTTTAAAACACCTCGCCGAAGCGGCTCGGTATTTTAAACTCTGTGTCGGTCAATTATTTTGCGACAATGACCTCGTAGCTATACATTATCCCTTACATGTAGTATGGGTGATATATAGATCAGAGCAGTTGGATAATAATAATCAAAAACGCTGAAACTCATGGCAGCTTCCTCTTACCGTTGGGCGATCACACTGGCGCAAACCGATCCCAGTTATGTGATGTTGATCTAGGTGATCCAGTTCCGGTTTGTATAATACTAATATACGTCCAATCATGTTGTTTATTGAGTTATGGCAACGGATCGATATCCACAGTGTCTGGATAGAGTCCCGCGAGCGATAGCGAGTGGCTGGACGGAATAGGGGATGGACTAAGCACTTGAGCAAAGTATTGAAGCGTTGCAGAGTTGAGCAGAGTCCTACAACACCAGCCAAGACTCCGTGGGTGAAATGTGAATACCATGACGAAAATATGAAATATTGATCTCAAAGACGCCTTTAGTCGTCATTGGCAGATTACGCATGGCGGAGAATGACGTGTAAACACGTCATCGGCGGAGAATGGGTTAACATGTACTTGTATTAACACTTTCAGTGCCCAGCAGGGGGCGCACGATTCAATGTTAGCGCTAATTAATATCGCCTAATCTATGTTTAAAATTATGGCTGTGTCTAATCTGCCCGTCGCTTATCAATGACTCATTTTCCAGTCAACATTCTCGAAGCGGATTGTTTTTTTATCGGTTCATTTCTGTTTTATAGCATTTTGAAAAGCCCTCGTTTTCAAGGAAAATAAAAATATTCTGTGATAAACGCCCTGTACTGGAATATTCTAGAACGTTGTAATTTTTCGGCCTATTTATGAATCGTTTTCAAATAAACGCTAGATTATCGATAGTAAATGTGTACGTATGCACGCTATATAGGCGAGCTGAAAATCGATTCTCTTAGTTCCTGATCGCTCGCACAGCCAAACAGCCACACACACACATAGGGGAAAAGCTTATATCTCCGTGAAAACAGGTCTGATTATCCTAAGACTGGTAAAATAGATTTCTTACCTGAGATCAGATGGTATCCAAAAAGATTATTCCAATTCCTGATCGCCATTCCAAAAATCGATCCTTTTATTGATCCAATGCTACATACTGTAAACACATATTCCACGCTGTTCTGATGCGTCACAATGAATCCGATCGGCTCGGGGTACATGCGTGAGAAGTAAAATGTGGATTCCGGACCCTTTTTTTCTCATCCATTTTCATTGAGTCCATTCTGGGAGACGATAGGGGGCGCTTTTTTCACATCTGAGCTCCTGATGGGGCTGGTTTCCCAACGGTAGACTCGGTTGATGAAATATGAATTCAGATTGCTAATAAAAAAATTAAACAATAATTGTTGTGCTTTCAGGGGGCGGGCTGATAACACGTGTTATGTCGTCCGTGGCATCCAAAGTGTTAATGTACCTTGCGGTACCATGTACAAAATGTTAATAAAGTATGAGGAAAAAACTGTGGAAAATAAAAGGCAGTGAAACAATCAAATAAACACAAATATATACTATCTCTATTGGAATGGATACTTTTCAGCACAGGATAAACTAGGGATGGGCATTTTACAAAAAAATCCAGATCGATTGATCGCATGATGTACTCGAGTACTCGTGGATTACTCGTGGAAGAAAACGCTGTACAAAATAAACGTCTTTTCCGGTGTTTTAGACTTTGCTCTTTTATTTTTAAACCCCCCCGACCGGAAGTATTGTTATCGCTAGCGGAACCTATCTATGAGCGGACAACTTGTGTCGTCGACTCGTCCGGTTCTGTGTTTTTGAGCTAATGCTAAAACAAATGTTGAGATTGTTGGTGAACAACTAACTTTAGGTTAGTTTTAACGTTAAATAACGTTAGATGCAGCTACAGGCAATTGACGATGAGGAGGAAGCGTCAAAGCCGTATATAATAGAATAGCCCTGTGGTGCATAGGCACGACAGCGCAACTCGAAACTACCTGTTGTATTAAATTAATTGATGTTTAATACTTTGATCGCCAGGGTTAAATTCATAATTTACCATCCCTCGCCAGCCCTATTTAACATGGAGAAATTCCCCTTCTTTGCAGGGCTATAACTTTTTAAATTGTATTGCTCAATTGACATTACTATGGCCCATTCAACGTCATATATCTATTGTTCAGGGTGTAGCAACGTTATACTTTTTCATTCACATATTCATACTAAAATACGGTCTAAAGTATAAGTATGTTTTTATCGTTTTCTGCAGCTTTCTCCAGAACTTGATTTATAGCCCTAAATGCATTATATTGATGATCAAATACAGTTTGGTAGGAATCTGTGCGAGATAAAAAATGTCAACTGGACGTGGTTCTAGGAGTTACTACGTATGATCTGATGTTGACCGGATGGGCGGGGGGTCGTTTATAATTCCGTGGGCAACGTTATATCATTCATCTAGTGTGGGTGATATGATCATCAGAGCAGTTAGTATCGAAGACATTACAAAATAACGCTGAAACTCACCGTAGCTTCCTCTCGCCGTTGGGAGATGAGCGTGGAACAGAATTTTTTCTATTATGGGATGTCGAAATATCCGATCCATTTCCAGGTTGTATAATAGTATATACGTCCAAATCATGTTGTTTATCGAGTTATTGGTAACGGATCACTATCCGTTGTGATCAGCTCGAGTCCTGGGACTATTAGCGAGTGATCGGACTGAATTGAAATGAGCACCAGCTTCCACTTCCTGTTTCTCCCCTGGGCGATCCGCCGATCCGCCACCAGATGGCGCTCTTGAACCGTTGTAGAGTTGAGAGGGACTCAACAGTACATCTCATGTCTCCGGGGGAGAAATATGATTTCGATCACAGATTTTTTAAATAGAATGAGCATGGCGGGGAAAGACGTGTTTCAGCGTCAACGGCGATTAAAGTGTTAACTTGTCCCTGTGTCCAGTCCTTTGACTAGCCCCACCAGTTCATTGTAAACAATGATGCATGTAATTGTATTAACGTTAACACTTTCAGTGCCCAGCAGGGGGCACACATTTAGTGCTTGAATGCCCACCATCCACTGCAATGTTAGCATTAATATCGCCTAATCTATGTTTTAAATTTAAATTATGTGTCTAATCTGCCCGTCGCATTATCAATGACCCATTTCCAGTCAACATTGTCGAAGCGGATTGTTTTTTATCGGTTCATTTCCGTTTGATAGCATTTTGAAAAGCCCTCGTTTTCACGGAAAAAAGAAGAGATTCCATGATAATCGCCCTGTACTGTAATATTCTAGAACGTTGTAATTTTTAGGCGTATTTATGAATCGTTTTCAAATAAACGCTAGATTATCGATAGTATATGTGTACGTGTGCACGCTGGCGCTGCGCGCTGAAAATCGATTCTCTCAGTTCCTGATCGCTCTTACAGTCAAACAGCTATATCACATTATAGGGGAAAAGCTTATATCTCTGTGAAAACGGGTCTGATTATCCTAAGACTGGTAAAATAGATTCCTTACCTGAGATCAGATGGTATCCAAATGGATTATTCCAATTCCTGATAGCCATTCCAAAAATCGATCATTTTATTGATCCCATGCGTATACTGTAAAACACAGTAACCACGCTGTGCTGAGGGTCTAGCATGAAGCTGATCGGCTCCGGTTACATACGTGAGAAGTAAAATGTGGAGCCCAGGTTTTTTTTTCTCATGCATTTTCATTGAGTCCAATCCAAAAGGGTGAATTACCATCTGGGAGACGATAGGGGGCGCTTTTTTCACATCTGAGCGCCTGGGGTGGCTGATTTACCAACGGTAGACTCAATTGATGAAATATGAATTCAGATCGCTAATAAAAAAAAAATACGAGAAAAAACTAAAATTCTCGTTATGGGCATTCAACCCGCGGGGAAGTAAACCCGAAATATCTCGGTTTGGGCATTCAAAGTGTTAATGTGTGTTGTAGCTATGTTATACATTCTGAATGGCATTAACGTTAGTTGGATACTGTCATTGTATTTCGTTGGTTAGCTATTTAGCTAATGTTGATAGCATTGAATAGCGTCAACGCTACTGTAGATCTTTAATCTTTATTTAGCAGTCCAGTTTCTCCGGGCAGTAGCGTATAGCGCTTGTTCACGCTACGTCACTACTTGGGTCTAAAAATAGCTACACTACAGAGAACGCTACTTGGTTCAAAAGTAGCGATGCTACCATCACGCTACTGAGAAATGTAGTTAAGCTATGTAGCGTCGCTACTTGTAGCTAGCTACTGCCCAACACTGTACATAAGGTGCGGTATGCATAAGGTAGTATATCGTCCTTTTAGGTGGGAGTCAGCTACTAGGTTCTTAGTAGTTGTATGTCTGGCAGCAGTCCCTGCCCACTGTGGAGCCTGATGGCCGCTGGTATGAAGGACTGGCTGAGGCGGTTAGTTGAGTGTCAGGGGGGTATGAGTCTGTGACTGAACGTGCTTCTCATCTTGACTACCTTGTCGTAGAGGGGGTGGGAGGGATTCTCCAGGATAGCAGCCAGCTTCCTTCTCATCCCCCTCTTTGCCACCACCTCTAGTCTGACCAGCTCGACTCCCACCACGGAGCTAGCCTTCCTCACCAGCTTGTTCAGTTTGTTGGTGTCTCTCGAGTTGATGTAGCCCCCCCAGCATGACACAGCATAGAAGAGGATGCTGGCCACTACAGGTAGAATGACTGCAGCAGTCTATTGCAAACATTGACCTGAGTCTCCTCAGAAAGAACAGCCTGCTCTGTCCCTCTGTGTTTTCCGACCAGTCCAGTTTATTGTTCAGGTGTACCCCAAGGAACTTATATGACTCCACCTCATCCCCTCGGATGGTGATGGGAGTCGGCCTCTTCTTGCCCCTCCAGAAGTCCACCACTAGCTCCTTGGTTTTACTGGTGTTGAGTTGGAGGTGGTTGCTGTCGCTCCACCCCACAAAGCTCTCCACCAGGGCTCTATACTCATCGTCGTCGGTGATGTAGCTTACGATGGAGGAGTCGTCAGAGAACTTCTGCAGGTGGCACTCGCTTGAGTTGTGGCAGAAGTCTGAGGTATAGAGGGTGAAGAGGAAGGGTGACAATGTGAATTCATTGATCGTATTGATTAGGTTAGCTAAAGTACAGGACAAGGATTGTAATGTGGAAAGTTGCACGGAAAGAAAGTTGGTGTGTGTGTGTGTGTGCATTTCTCGCAGTTATTCACATTATTGGGCGAACAAGAAAAAGATGAAATTTCTCAGCCTGTTGTAATGACCCTGCTGTGTTACAGACTTGTCATTGGTTGTTAACTCTTAGCCTGCGACAGCCCATATCAGGGACCTTTTTAGGACGATTTGCCCACCGGCACTTTGGCGACTCCTAGTGGCTCGGGTGTGCATATTTTGTAATACAATATATATATAGAAATAAAGCCCCATTTGTTGCCTGTGGATAGCCCTTTCAGGTGACAAAATCCATTGAGCGGTTCTCGAGTTACATGCCGGTATTTGAGGCTTGTGCAAAGTACATGGTATTGCGCAAAATACCACTCCCGACTCAGGCTGCAGTAGTTCCGTCAATCTAGATCCGATCTCGAATCTCAATCTCGATGTGCTATAAGTATAAAGTATGTTGTTTTGGTTTGCAAAAAAAGTATGCAGTCCTCAAAAACTAAAACTAAAATGGCCAATTTGGGCGCGCTTGCTAAGAGGTTAAATCCCTCCGTTCTCTGCATGTCATCATGCCTTTACAAGCGTCAACGTTTTATTTATAGAATCTAAATATTCTGAAAGCCAAGCCGTTGTTTATTTGAAATCAGATGTTAACCCGTCCCTGCCTTGTATGAAGCTAAGCCTTTCTTTCGTCATCTCGGCGAGACCGAGCGGGAGGGAGGGACAGTTCTGAGCAGGACCACAGTAGATTGACACGCGTTCACTGCTAGCTTGTCATCACGCATTTTACACACTTCAACATTGTATTTATCATCTGAAACTGGTGAAAAGAGTTTGATGTTCTGAAAGCCAAGACTTTGTTTATTTAAAGAAAACAAAACCCCAAAATGACAAATATGTTTATAAATAAACAACATAAATCCATGTTTATCTAGAAATGTGCCATTGCAACATCTGACTGATTTTGATATCATACACACATATAGCTTTCCTATGTTTATTGACAATGAGTGGACGTTTCTGAGCAATTTCCAGAATGAAAGTGCTTGCTGAGACACATGAGAGACGGTTCTTTATTGAGATGGTAGGAAGGATGAGAGGGAGACAGAGTAGGGGAGACACATGAGAAATGGTTATTTATAGAGACAGTAGTCAGGCTGAGAGGGAGACAGAGTAGGGGAGACACAGGAGAGACAGTTCTTTATTGAGATGGTAGGAAGGATGAGAGGGAGACACAGAAGATAAGGTTCTTTATTGAGACAGTAGGAGGGCTGAGAAGGAGACAGAGTAGGGGAGACACAATAGAAATGGTTCTTTATAGAGACGGTAGGAAGGCTGAGAGCAGCTCTTGCCCAAATGTATCTAGTTGTAAAACTAACCCTGATTCTGAATATTATTACATTTATAGTAATTAGATTATGTTTTGCCAACAAGTTGATAATGAATTTTTTTGGTGATACGCGTATTATGACTTGTTTAGGACTCGAAACTCAAAGGTTAGGACTTGGGACTCGACTTGGGACTTGTCAGTCTTGACTTGGGACTTGACTCGGGACTTGCCTGTCTTGACTTGGGACTTGACTCGGGACTTGAGTACCAAGACTTGAGACTGACTTGTGACTTGCACAACAATGACTTGGTCCCACCTCTGGAATAAACACACAGTAATTGAAGCATAATGGAGATTTATTCACAAAACCATCCACAGAGAAAGTAGATCCAATAGTAGATCCACTAGTAGACACCAGAGGGAGCTCCACAAACCATGTTAAACCCAGATAGACAGTACTGCTACATCTATACATTTATGACATACCAGATTTACAAATACAGTACTGTTTTTGTAGGGTGATTATGGTTTATTTACATTGAGGTTCTGGGGTCACGTGGAGTGTGTTATACGAAATACCCCTCCACCCCACCTACCAATCTCCTACCTACCAACCTCCTCCAATGTACAGTTTCTTCGTCAAATGTATATACTCTCTTTTTTAGACTCGTCTTGTATCACAAACAGTACTGTATTTGTAAATCTGGTATGTCATAAATGTATAGATGTAGCAGTACTGTCTATCTGTATGTCATGTATGTCATATGTTATGATGCATTGAAAATGGGGGACCCTGATGTAAACAAGACAAAAGTCTTTCTCTGGTCTGCATCCCCTTAACAATTGTGTGTATTGAGCTGTACTGTATTGTACCCATTCTGCAATCTGTTAATAAAATGTTCAATCAATCAATCAATCAAATAACAACCGGTAACTTCACTGTGCTTCTTAACACTTTCTGCGCCAATCACGTTGTACGACGTGTTTCAAGTTCATGCTAATTCTGCCAGATCACGGCGTACGACGTTATTGTGATCATATTTCACTCACGGAGCCTTGTCTGATGCTGTGGGACTCAGCACAACTCTGCAACGCTTCAATACTGCCACCTGGTGGATGATCGGCGAGTTGCCAAACCGGATATGCCGGTTGGATCTCGGTGCGTCTCCTAATTACGTCCGGCCACTCGCATATCATCCCAGGACTCTAGCCACACACTGTGGATATGGATCGCTGCCATAACTCAATAATCAACATGATTTGGGCGTGTATTGGTATTATACAAACCGGAAATGGATCGCCTCGATCCCCATCAAATAACTGGGATCTGTTTGCTCCAGTATCATTGCCCAACGGTAAGAGGAGGCTGCCGAGGGGCGGTCAGGTGGCGTAGCGGAGATTGCATTTGTCACCAACGCCGGAGACGCTGGATTCGCCTGTTCGAATCCAGCTCCCGGCGTGTCACCAGCTTGGCTGGCCATTCACACTAATACAATTGGCAGTATTAGAGGGTGGGAAAGCTGGCGGGGTGGGTCCGGGTCGTTGTAAACAGCGACCCCTACAGTTTGGTCGGGGCGCCTGCTCAGCGCGGATAGGATCTAAGGGGGGTAGTGTGATCCTTCCACACGTTACACCCTCTCAGTGAGAGTCCGCGCTGCCAGGTGAAAAGAAGCGGTTGATTGGCTAGACGTGTGTCGGAGGAAGCATGTGATAGCCTCCACTCTCCCAGACCGACTGTGGGGGGTAAGTGCGCAGCGACCAGGAAGGGGATTGGGAATTGGCATAACGACTAACATTGGGATGGGAGAAAATCGGAGGAAAAAGGAGGGGGGGAAAGATAAAAAAAAAAAGGGAGGCTGCCGTGACTTTCATTGTTTTTGTTTATTATTATCGTTGTAAACTGCTCTGATCTATATATCACCCATACTACATAAATCATTTAACGACGATCACGGAATTATAAACGACCCCCCCCTCCCGTTCACCCGCGCATGATCAGTCATAACGTTTAGGACCATGTACAGTTGAAATTTTTAATATAGCGTCGATCGGTATCAAACGGCATTTGATAATCTAATATATGCATTTATGCCTATATCTCACGTTCTAGGAATTACTGCAGAAAACGATAAAAACATATTTATACTCTAGATGGTATTTTCGTATGAATGTGTGAATGAAAAAGTAAAACGTTTCTACATCCTGAACGATAGATAATCGATGTTGAATGGGCCATAGTAATGTCAATTTAGCAATACAATTTTAAAAGTTATAGCCCTGCAAAGAAGGTAAACATCTCCATAGACTTAGACTGGTGGCAGTGATCAAACATTGATGGATATAAGCGTGGCAGTTAATGTGTTAAACAAGATGTAGCAGTACTGTCTATCTGTATGGCATGTATGTCATATATGATGAATTGAAAATGGGGGACCCTGATGTAAACAAGACGAAAGTCTTTCTCTGGTCTGCATCCCCTTAACAATTGTGTGTATTGAGCTGTACTGTATTGTACCCATTCTGCAATCTGGTAATAAAGTTTTCAATCAATCAATCAAATCTGACAACAACAAAAAAAACGTCTGCCATTTTTATTTATTTTTTCACGGTTTTTCTTTTGTTTCACAATGAGTCATGACAAATTAATTACATAATTTATGTGTATGTAACAAACTAACATATTCCAGTTGAGTATCTTTTTTGGAGGATTCGTTCAAAAGCTATTCATACTTCCATTTTTCTATCTATGGCGGATTGATTCAGAATAATCTCATCGCCATTCCAGTTATCCACAGCGATCGTCCTTCAGACGTTATTGGGCATTGCTCTTCAACAGGCGGGCGGGGTCAGTTGTCCAAGCCATCCCTATAAGCGTGTGTTTTGCCGGAGTATTTAGGACCCGCCCCCACGCCGCAGCTCAGTATAGAAAATAAACAAACCCATTTCTAATCGGGTGCATTACTGGCCGAAGGCGTTAGAGGGCGGTATAATACCATCTGCCAGCTTAGACACACTCAGAACAGTATGCACAAGGTGCCCCGCTGAATTATGAATGGATATAGATAATAAAAGAAATACCATGACAGAAACGTAGATCTACGTTTCCGGCACTCAACGATCGGATGACAGAACCGTAGATCTACGTGAACGGCACTGAAAGTGTTAATGGGCCTCATGCATGACGCGATATAAGAACAGATTTCGTTCTTAACTAGCATTTCCTCTTACTTTGTTCTTACCTGGGATTCAGCAAAGTTTTCTTATTGTTGCTTTTTTCTCAGGCAAGAACAAATTATAAGAGTGGTCGAGAGCACTCTTACCGAAATAAGAAATTCTTACCCCAAATTTTTTTTATAAAAAAATGCCTACCATTGGTTAATTGCCCCCAAATACGACTTTAAAAATACAGAACTTTTCAATAATAATAATAATAATTATTATAACTTATTGCGTGCGTTCTGTCTGAAATGGATTATATATTGCTGTTAGAACAGTTATGCTCTGACCGCCCAGGCCATTGGTTGATTGAAGATTTTATTAACAGATTGCAGAATGGGTACAATACAGTACAGCTCAATACACACAATTGTTAAGGGGAGGCAGACCAGAGAAAGACTTTCGTCTTGTTTACATCAGGGTCCCCCATTTTCAATTCATAATGACATTTATGACATACACAACATACAGATATATATCATGACATTTATGACATGACATACAGATATGCAGTACTGTATACGTAGCATAGAACGCATATTTAGAGATTGTCTATATCAGTGGTTCTGTTTTATGCAGACCACTAGATTGTTATCAAGAACATTTGCAGACCACCTCGTATGCAACCAGTAAAACATAAATAAATAAACAACTGACTTAAACCCAGTAATACATGAGACCCTCTTCTTGGACCAAGTAGGTTTCGTCGATAATCCAATGTACAGTTACCCCCACCCTACCCATCCCCCCCCACCCCACCCACCCAAACCACCTCCAATGTACAGTTCCCCCCCACCCTACCCCGCCTACCCAACCCCCACCTCCTCCAATGTACAGTTTCTACATCAAATGTATATACTCTCTTCTTTTTTTTAACTCTTTTTGTATCACAAACAGTACTGTATTTGTAGATCTGGTATGTCATAAATGTATAGATGTAGCAGTACTGTCTATCTGTATGTCATGTATGTCATATATGTTATGGTGAATTGAAAATGGGGGACCCTGATGTAAACAAGACGAAAGTCTTTCTCTGGTCTCCATCCCCTTAACAATTGTGTGTATTGAGCTGTACTGTATTGTACCCATTCTGCAATCTGTTAATACAATTTTCAATCAATCAATCAAGACCCGCGTCGCGGGCACTGCGTTCCGTTCTCAGAATGGATTTGAGAGAGATGTGTCATCCAGTTTGACTTGGAGCATGCACTGTACTATGCGCACTGCCAGTCATCAGGCTATATATGCAGACTCTAGATCTATTTGCAGAGCCAGATGAGTGGCAACCTGTGCGATTGGCTCTTGACAACGCACAGTCGTTCAGTATTGACAAAGCCTACAGTACTTTGCTCAAACGCACTGCGGGAGGTGGCCAGAAGCGCGCAACTAGCCAACTACTATTATATTACTATATTAATACAGTATATTCCACTATATAGCTATAGGTGCTGTATGATGATGACAATACATTTGATTCCTATCTCATTTTGATCCATTGCAAAGCGCTCCACCGCTTGAATACGGCCGGGGGATCCGATGCAGACCCACGGCTCTCGTATTATAATGAGCCCACGAGGCGTGTCTCTGTATGCTAATGGCTTGCGCGAGAACGCACATCCAGTTTAGAATGAGTGGGATTCACCATTCAAGAAACCTGGGTAAGAACAGATTTGGACTTTAAGAACGGCTTGATGAATGTGGCGGTGGCTTTTCTTATTGTTCTCTTAACAGACAGGTAAGCAAGAATATAAGAAAAATAATAAGAGAGTATTGTTGAATGAGGCCCATTGTTTATGTGTCTTGTAAGCCCATTATGGCCTGGGCATACATGTAAGACAAAAAAAAAATAAAACATCAAATCAAAAAGTGTAACGTCTTTTAACCCTTCCAAGTGTAAGAATTTTGAAATAGTTTCTCAGAATTAGAATTGATTCCGTTTGCAATGCCCAGTCTAACCTGACCAGGATGCCCCTCCCCACTAAATGCTGACGGGACAGTGTGGGATAAGGAAATTGTGTCCAGACGTACACTGTCTAAATGACCTCTGCATCATTTTAACTGGGGCTTGCCCCTCTGCCATTATCCCTTACTTAGGACCTCTTCAAGGTAACCCAATGTCACGACCCCAGGGTTGGGAAGGTGTAATTAGCCAGCACCAGCACATTCTAGACCTTGAGGAAGCACTTAAAGACATCAGATCCTCACTTCTAAAGCAGCCTGAACCACTCCTCTGGTTTATAGCTGTTCATGTCACCTGAACATATGTGACCTATGGACAGTTAAATGCCAAACAGTGTTCTGGAAACAATAATCCCAGGTATTATGTAAAGGGTCTACTAATGATAGCTTATATATACAAATTATAATAATAATAAAGAACTCACAATGCCACTTACTCTTACTTACTATTATGTACAATGTCTATACTATCTACTATGTACTCTGCTACTATGTCTATACTAGTACCTATGCTAATCTGTCTATACTAAGATACGCTCTCTGTCTAATAATAACATAAAAACTATATATGTTCTCTTCTCTGTCTAATAATAACCTACAAACGATATGTTCTCCTCTGTCTAATAATAACATACACACGATATGTTCTCCTCTCTGTCTAATAATAACATAAAAAGTATATATGTTCTCTTCTCTGTCTAATAATAACATACAAACGATATGTTCTCCTCTCTGTCTGATAATAACATGTCTTGCTCTCCTCTCTGTCTGATAATAACATGTCTTGTTCTCTCCTCTGTCTGATAATAACATGTCTTGTTCTCTCCTCTGTCTGATAATAACATGTCTTGTTCTCCTCTCTGTCTGATAATAACATGTCTTGTTCTCCTCTCTGTCTGATAATAACATGTCTTGCTCTCCTCTCTGTCTGATAATAACATGTCTTGTTCTCCTCTCTGTCTGATAATAACATGTCTTGTTCTCTCCTCTCTGTCTGATAATAACATGTCTTGTTCTCCTCTCTGTCTGATAATAACATGTCTTGTTCTCCTCTCTGTCTGATAATAACATGTCTTGTTCTCCTCTCTGTCTGATAATAACATGTCTTGTTCTCCTCTCTGTCTGATAATAACATGTCTTGTTCTCTCCTCTGTCTGATAATAACATGTCTTGTTCTCCTCTCTGTCTGATAATAACATGTCTTGTTCTCCTCTCTGTCTGATAATAACATGTCTTGTTCTCCTCTCTGTCTGATAATAACATGTCTTGTTCTCTCTGTCTGATAATAACATGTCTTGCTCTCCTCTTTGTCTGATAATAACATGTCTTGCTCTCCTCTCTGTCTGATAATAACATGTCTTGTTCTCCTCTCTGTCTGATAATAACATGTCTTGTTCTCTCCTCTGTCTGATAATAACATGTCTTGTTCTCCTCTCTGTCTGATAATAACATGTCTTGTTCTCCTCTCTGTCTGATAATAACATGTCTTGTTCTCCTCTCTGTCTGATAATAACATGTCTTGTTCTCCTCTCTGTCTGATAATAACATGTCTTGTTCTCCTCTCTGTCTGATAATAACATGTCTTGTTCTCTCCTCTGTCTGATAATAACATGTCTTGTTCTCCTCTCTGTCTGATAATAACATGTCTTGTTCTCCTCTCTGTCTGATAATAACATGTCTTGTTCTCCTCTCTGTCTGATAATAACATGTCTTGTTCTCTCTGTCTGATAATAACATGTCTTGCTCTCCTCTTTGTCTGATAATAACATGTCTTGCTCTCCTCTCTGTCTGATAATAACATGTCTTGTTCTCCTCTCTGTCTGATAATAACATGTCTTGTTCTCTCCTCTGTCTGATAATAACATGTCTTGTTCTCCTCTCTGTCTGATAATAACATGTCTTGTTCTCCTCTCTGTCTGATAATAACATGTCTTGTTCTCCTCTCTGTCTGATAATAACATGTCTTGTTCTCCTCTCTGTCTGATAATAACATGTCTTGTTCTCTCTGTCTGATAATAACATGTCTTGCTCTCCTCTTTGTCTGATAATAACATGTCTTGCTCTCCTCTCTGTCTGATAATAACATGTCTTGTTCTCTCCTCTGTCTGATAATAACATGTCTTGTTCTCCTCTCTGACTGATAATAACATGTCTTGTTCTCCTCTCTGTCTGATAATAACATGTCTTGTTCTCCTCTCTGTCTGATAATAACATGTCTTGTTCTCTCCTCTCTGTCTGATAATAACATGTCTTGTTCTCCTCTCTGTCTGATAATAACATGTCTTGTTCTCCTCTCTGTCTGATAATAACATGTCTTGTTCTCCTCTCTGACTGATAATAACATGTCTTGTTCTCCTCTCTGTCTGATAATAACATGTCTTGTTCTCCTCTCTGTCTGATAATAACATGTATTGTCCTCTCCTCTCTGTCTGATAATAACATGTCTTGTTCTCCTCTCTGACTGATAATAACATGTCTTGTTCTCCTCTCTGTCTGATAATAACTAGGGGTGGGACGATACATCGATCCAGATCGATACATCGATGTAATTATCAACAATCGAATCGGATCGATGCGATGTAATAAGATCGATTCATATCGATACTCTTATTTTGAAAATCCTGTGGCGAGTCTCATATCCGCCCAAGAACAACAGCAGTAGCTCCGTGTGTGTAGATGTTACAGCATAGCATTCTCCCTTTCTGTGTGTGTGTGTGCGCGCGTCTTTGGAAAGACCAGATGAGGTCAGAGGAGTTTGATGTTTAAATGTTATTTAAACATAAACAATATAATACATAATAAATGTAGGCCTATACATGATCATGCAACATCAACAAATTGTTGTAGGAACGGTTTGGGAGAGGGAGGTTGTGAGTTTTGAGTTCCAAAAAATGTAGCTTAAAGTTTAAAGCTCAATATATAAAAACGTGGCACTTTACAGTCAACAGGAGGTCTATTTGTATTAAAAACAATAGATTGATTTTCCTTTAAATGTCTGGAAGAGCTCAAAAATACAAATGTCAAATGATATTTTCATTACCTTTTTTTTGTTGATCTAAATGTTACTGATTGTGTTAAATGGGCATATGATATCATCTCATATCGATCGCAGGCACCTGAATCTAATCGTATCGTATTGTATCGTGAGAGACTTTGTGATATCGGCAAATATCGTATCGTTGTCCAAAGAATCGATATCGTATCGTATCATGATGAAACTGGTGATTCCCACCCCTAATAATAACATGTCTTGTTCTCCTCTCTGTCTGATAATAACATGTCTTGTCCTCTCCTCTCTGTCTGATAATAACATGTCTTGTTCTCCTCTCTGTCTGATAATAACATGTCTTGTTCTCCTCTCTGTCTGATAATAACATGTCTTGCTCTCCTCTCTGTCTGATAATAACATGTCTTGTTCTCCTCTCTGTCTGATAATAACATGTCTTGTTCTCCTCTCTGTCTGATAATAACATGTCTTGTTCTCCTCTCTGTCTGATAATAACATGTCTTGTTCTCCTCTCTGTCTGATAATAACATGTCTTGTTCTCATCTCTGTCTGATAATAACATGTCTTGTTCTCCCCTCTGTCTGATAATAACATGTCTTGTTCTCCTCTCTGTCTGATAATAACATGTCTTGTTCTCCTCTCTGTCTGATAATAACATGTCTTGTTCTCCTCTCTGTCTGATAATAACATGTCTTGTTCTCCTCTCTGTCTGATAATAACATGTCTTGTTATCCTCTCTGTCTGATAATAACATGTCTTGTTCTCCTCTCCTCTGTCTGATAATAACATGTCTTGTTCTCCTCTCTGTCTGATAATAACATGTCTTGCTCTCCTCTTTGTCTGATAATAACATGTCTTGTTCTCCTCTCTGTCTGATAATAACATGTCTTGTTCTCCTCTCCTCTGTCTGATAATAACATGTCTTGCTCTCCTCTCTGTCTGATAATAACATGTCTTGCTCTCCTCTCTGTCTGATAATAACATGTCTTGTTCTCCTCTCTGTCTGATAATAACATGTCTTGTTCTCCTCTCCTCTCTGTCTGATAATAACATGTCTTGTTCTCTCCTCTGTCTGATAATAACATGTCTTGTTCTCCTCTCCTCTGTCTGATAATAACATGTCTTGTTCTCCTCTCTGTCTGATAATAACATGTCTTGTTCTCCTCTCTGTCTGATAATAACATGTCTTGTTCTCTCCTCTGTCTGATAATAACATGTCTTGTTCTCCTCTCCTCTGTCTGATAATAACATGTCTTGTTCTCCTCTCTGTCTGATAATAACATGTCTTGCTCTCCTCTCTGTCTGATAATAACATGTCTTGTTCTCCGCTCTGTCTGATAATAACACGTCTTGCTCTCCTCTCTGACTGATAATAACATGTCTTGTTCTCCTCTCTGTCTGATAATAACATGTCTTGTTCTCCTCTCTGTCTGATTATAACATGTCTTGTTCTCCTCTCTGTCTGATAATAACACGTCTTGCTCTCCTCTCTGACTGATAATAACATGTCTTGTTCTCCTCTCTGTCTGATAATAACATGTCTTGTTCTCCTCTCTGTCTGATAATAATATGTCTTGTTCTCCTCTGTCTGATAATAACATGTCTTGTTCTCCTCTCTGTCTGATAATAACATGTCTTGTTCTCCTCTCTGTCTGATAATAACATGTCTTGTTCTCCTCTCTGTCTGATAATAACATGTCTTGCTCTCCTCTCTGTCTGATAATAACATGTATTGCTCTCATCTCCTCTCTGTCTGATAATAACATGTCTTGTTCTCCTCTCTGTCTGATAATAACATGTCTTGCTCTCCTCTCTGTCTGATAATAACATGTCTTGTTCTCTCCTCTGTCTGATAATAACATGTCTTGTTCTCCTCTCTGTCTGATAATAACATGTCTTGCTCTCCTCTCTGTCTGATAATAACATGTCTTGTTCTCCTCTCCTCTCTGTCTGATAATAACATGTCTTGTTCTCCTCTCTGTCTGATAATAACATGTCTTGCTCTCCTCTCTGACTGATAATAACATGTCTTGTTCTCCTCTCTGTCTGATAATAACATGTCTTGTTCTCCTCTCTGTCTGATAATAATATGTCTTGTTCTCCTCTGTCTGATAATAACATGTCTTGTTCTCCTCTCTGTCTGATAATAACATGTCTTGTTCTCCTCTCTGTCTGATAATAACATGTCTTGTTCTCCTCTCTGTCTGATAATAACATGTCTTGCTCTCCTCTCTGTCTGATAATAACATGTATTGCTCTCATCTCCTCTCTGTCTGATAATAACATGTATTGTTCTCCTCTCTGTCTGATAATAACATGTCTTGTTCTCTCCTCTGTCTGATAATAACATGTCTTGTTCTCCTCTCCTCTGTCTGATAATAACATGTCTTGTTCTCCTCTCTGTCTGATAATAACATGTCTTGCTCTCCTCTCTGTCTGATAATAACATGTCTTGTTCTCCGCTCTGTCTGATAATAACACGTCTTGCTCTCCTCTCTGACTGATAATAACATGTCTTGTTCTCCTCTCTGTCTGATAATAACATGTCTTGTTCTCCTCTCTGTCTGATTATAACATGTCTTGTTCTCCTCTCTGTCTGATAATAACACGTCTTGCTCTCCTCTCTGACTGATAATAACATGTCTTGTTCTCCTCTCTGTCTGATAATAACATGTCTTGTTCTCCTCTCTGTCTGATAATAATATGTCTTGTTCTCCTCTGTCTGATAATAACATGTCTTGTTCTCCTCTCTGTCTGATAATAACATGTCTTGTTCTCCTCTCTGTCTGATAATAACATGTCTTGTTCTCCTCTCTGTCTGATAATAACATGTCTTGCTCTCCTCTCTGTCTGATAATAACATGTATTGCTCTCATCTCCTCTCTGTCTGATAATAACATGTCTTGTTCTCCTCTCTGTCTGATAATAACATGTCTTGCTCTCCTCTCTGTCTGATAATAACATGTCTTGTTCTCTCCTCTGTCTGATAATAACATGTCTTGTTCTCCTCTCTGTCTGATAATAACATGTCTTGCTCTCCTCTCTGTCTGATAATAACATGTCTTGTTCTCCTCTCCTCTCTGTCTGATAATAACATGTCTTGTTCTCCTCTCTGTCTGATAATAACATGTCTTGCTCTCCTCTCTGACTGATAATAACATGTCTTGTTCTCCTCTCTGTCTGATAATAACATGTCTTGTTCTCCTCTCTGTCTGATAATAATATGTCTTGTTCTCCTCTGTCTGATAATAACATGTCTTGTTCTCCTCTCTGTCTGATAATAACATGTCTTGTTCTCCTCTCTGTCTGATAATAACATGTCTTGTTCTCCTCTCTGTCTGATAATAACATGTATTGCTCTCCTCTCTGTCTGATAATAACATGTATTGCTCTCATCTCCTCTCTGTCTGATAATAACATGTATTGTTCTCCTCTCTGTCTGATAATAACATGTCTTGCTCTCCTCTCTGTCTGATAATAACATGTCTTGTTCTCTCCTCTGTCTGATAATAACATGTCTTGTTCTCCTCTCTGTCTGATAATAACATGTCTTGCTCTCCTCTCCTCTCTGTCTGATAATAACATGTCTTGTTCTCCTCTCTGTCTGATAATAACATGTCTTGTTCTCCTCTCTGTCTGATAATAACATGTCTTGTTCTCCTCTCCTCTCTGTCTGATAATAACATGTCTTGTTCTCCTCTCTGTCTGATAATAACATGTCTTGCTCTCCTCTCTGTCTGATAATAACATGTCTTGCTCTCCTCTCTGTCTGATAATAACATGTCTTGTTCTCCTCTCTGTCTGATAATAACATGTCTTGTTCTCCTCTCCTCTCTGTCTGATAATAACATGTCTTGTTCTCTCCTCTGTCTGATAATAACATGTCTTGCTCCCCTCTCTGTCTGATAATAACATGTCTTGTTCTCCTCTCTGTCTGATAATAACATGTCTTGCTCTCCTCTCTGTCTGATAATAACATGTCTTGTTCTCCTCTCTGTCTGATAATAACATGTCTTGTTCTCCTCTCTGTCTGATAATAACATGTCTTGTTCTCCTCTCTGTCTGATAATAACATGTCTTGTTCTCCTCTCTGTCTGATAATAACATGTCTTGCTCTCCTCTCTGTCTGATAATAACATGTCTTGCCCTCCTCTCTGTCTGATAATAACATGTCTTGCTCTCCTCTCTGTCTGATAATAACATGTCTTGTTCTCCTCTCTGTCTGATAATAACATGTCTTGTTCTCCTCTCTGTCTGATAATAACATATCTTGCTCTCATCTCCTCTCTGTCTGATAATAACATGTCTTGTTCTCCTCTCTGTATGATAATAACATGTCTTGCTCTCCTCTCCTCTCTGTCTGATAATAACATGTCTTGTTCTCCTCTCTGTCTGATAATAACATGTCTTGTTCTCATCTCCTCTCTGTCTGATAATAACATGTCTTGTTCTCCTCTCCTCTGTCTGATAATAACATGTCTTGTTCTCCTCTCTGTCTGATAATGACATGTCTTGTTCTCCTCTCTGTCTGATAATAACATGTCTTGTTCTCCTCTCTGTCTGATAATAACATGTCTTGTTCTCCTCTCCTCTCTGTCTGATAATAACATGTCTTGTTCTCATCTCTGTCTGATAATAACATGTCTTGTTCTCCTCTCTGTCTGATAATAACATGTCTTGCTCTCCTCTCTGTCTGATAATAACATGTCTTGTTCTCTCCTCTGTCTGATAATAACATGTCTTGTTCTCCTCTCTGTCTGATAATAACATGTCTTGCTCCTCTCTCTGTCTGATAATAACATGTCTTGTTCTCCTCTCCTCTCTGTCTGATAATAACATGTCTTGTTCTCCTCTCCTCTCTGTCTGATAATAACATGTCTTGTTCTCCTCTCCTCTCTGTCTGATAATAACATGTCTTGTTCTCCTCTCTGTCTGATAATAACATGTCTTGCTCCTCTCTCTGTCTGATAATAACATGTCTTGCTCTCCTCTCTGTCTGATAATAACATGTCTTGCTCTCCTCTCCTCTCTGTCTGATAATAACATGTCTTGTTCTCCTCTCTGTCTAATAATCGAAACATGTCTTGCCTTCCCCAGAGCTAATTCTAAAATTAAGCCCCCCCACCCTATCCCATAAGTAGCCATAAATAATTATTGACCGGTCCCTCACCTCACATACCAGCAGGCCTGCCACAGCTGCTTCTAAAAGGTGTTCTATCACAGGTCACTCACACCTTGTTCAGCCTGCGTACGTCCTCTGGGTCTGATGGGTCAGGCTGTCGACCTGGACCGCACCTGCTGTTAGTCTGCTATCGCCCGACCCGCTCAGCGAACGCTGCCTCGCTGCACCTACACATGCAGCGCAGGTGCAATGTGGATCCGGACCGTTTTTGTTATTTTTTCGGCCTTTTTTTCTGTATTTCTTTCTTTTCTTTTTTCCCCCTGTTGTGTGAGACTGGCCCCGCCCCCTTGTAGATGTCAGAGCAGCAGGGGGGTGGAAATATCCCATTAGTCTTCACTATTAACAGCACAGCAGGAGGGAGATGGAAGGAGGTGAACGTGAGAGAGAGAGAGAGAGCAGAGACCTGGAGAGAGGAGAGGAGACACACAGAGAGAACAACAGAGAGAGAGAGAGAGGAGAGGAGAGGAAACTGACACAAAGAGAAGAAACAGCCTAACGAAAGAAAAGCAAATAAACGAAGAGAACGAGAGAGAGAGAGAGAACGACAAGTAAAAAGGAAGGGATGAGAGGAGAGCGTCAACGGACACACTGAAGGACGACAGAGAGAGAACGCGAGGCGAACAAAGAAAGAGAGTGAGACTGATTCCATTGGCCCCTGGACCCAGCCAAAGGTAACGTGAATGGTCAGAATGATTTTGTCTTGTTAATTAAAACCTTCCACAAGGTTAAAACAACAGGAAAGGAGAAGTTCCTTTGTGGCGAAGTTGAAGTGCACAGGACTTTGTCCCGGGCCTTAGGCCACAAAGCCACTGGGAAAGTTTAATCGTTTCATTGTTTTCACCATGTTCTTAGCCGAATTGAAGGCTAACGTTGCTCATATATATATATATTTACATATCCGTCTGAAAATACCTGCATATAATCCTCCTATATACCTACGTATACACCTGCATATAACCTATTACTCTGTATGATAGCATGTACAATAATGCTGTATATATATATATATATATATATATATATATATATATATATATATATATATATATATATATATATATATATATATATATATATATATATATATATATATATATATATATATTCTTACCGTATATATATATCTACATCTGTCTGTACATACCTGCATATAATCCTTTTTACATACTGTATCTGTATACTATATCTATATTATGTACATATCCCTTACCCATTCTTACTAGTTATGCTGTTGGCTAGGGTCTTCATACCTGTACCAGTGTACATATTAATACTACTCTGTACATACATCTGATTAGCACTATTACTCAGTAGTACTAATTTATATATTTCATATCCAGTTTAATCACCTGTACATTGTATATTACTATTGCACTTTACTGTTACATTTTCACTCTGGTTGGATGCCAAACTTATTTGTGTTGTACTGTACTTGTGCTGTATAATAACAATACATTTTAATCTAATCTAATTTAATCTAATCTTTCTGTGCTGATTCCATGATCCTATACCATGAAGCCCACTAACTAATGAGAAACGTTAAAAGGCGCAGGAATAAATATAATTTAACTGATAGAAAATGTTTAGAATTAGAGGTAAGCGGGTATTATTAATTGAGTCAAATTAATAATTCTTTACCAAATGTGTCATTAATACAAACACGTATAATTTCAGAAGATAAATATAAAGAAGATATTCCTTTATTGGGGTGGCTACGTGGCGTAGTGGGCAAGGCGCTCGCCACTAAATCTGGAGACGCTGGGCTTGCCTGTTCGAGCCCAGCGCTCCACATTTGCTTTCAGTTTAGCTGGTCGTCCGTACTAATACACATTGGCCTTATTAGGGGGTGGGAAACTGATGGGTGGGGATCGGGCGTTGTGGACAGCGACTCCTACAGGTCGGTTGGGAGACGCCTGCACAGCAGAGACAGGAAGTGGCGAGGGTAGTGTGAGCCTCCCATGCGTTACACCTCGCCAATGAGAGTCCGCGCTGGCAGGCGAAAAGATGTGACAGGCTGCCTCCTCGTGTGCCGGAGGGAACACGTGATGCAAGGCTTCTATCCTCTCTACAACTGACCAGTGGGGGGCATAGTCGAGCAACGTTCAAGACAGGGGAGGGGAGAATTGGATACACGAAATTGGGATGGGAGAAAAATTGAAAATAAGGAGAAAAAGTGGATTAAAAAAAAGGTATAGATAGATAGATACTTTATTAATCCCCTTGGGGAAATTCAGGTATCCAGTAACAGCTCAGGCAGTTAACAGACAATAGAGCAATAAAAAAGGACAACCAATACAACAAACAAACAATGAAGGTCAGCGCTGAGGTACAAAGTTGTGATGAATTAAATAAATAAATGGTGAGCACTATTATTACGTCAAATAAAATAAAATTGCTATTTTAAATTTATTTAAAATGATTCTCAACGTATGTATGGGCAGGGTAGTAGAATAAGGCAATATAATTTAATCTGAATATAAAAATATGAGGACAAATAAACAGTGTAAACAATATAATTAACTCTGAATATAAAACTATGAGAAAAGTGAACTTGAAATGTCACTTCTGTCCACAACATGCACCACAGTAATCCTATTTCACAGCTGAATACATTCACAAGTCCTGGGCTTTTGGCTCATCCAACCTAATCTAGTGTCTGATCCCAGGCGCTCCGCCCTGCCTGGCTTCTGCAGAGCTGCTCCTAAACCTCTCCATGTTCAAACATCTGAAGGGGAAGAGGAGAGGAGGAGGCGCAGCACTCTCTCAGTAGTAATAAAATACATATTTATTGATAAAAGATATGACATTTACATCTAACAGGCCATCACTAGCCAGTCAGCAATAACTTGTTATAACAGTATAATAATAATAATAATAATCTCATAACACATTCATACTAGAGTCATAATGCATTGTAGTCAAGTCACCTTTATCTAGAGTGCCTTTATCAACTCCAGGTTGAATAAAGATCTTTACAATTTCAGAAAAGAGAAACAACTAAGACACATAAATAATGAAGCAAAGGAAAAGAGGAACAACTAGGAAACATAAATAATGAAGCAAAATAAAAGAGAAACAACTAGGACACATAAATAATGAAGCAAAGGAAAAGTGAAACAACTAGGAAACATAAATAATGAAGCAAAATAAAAGAGAAACAACTAGGACATGTTACAAACGGGTAAGTGACTTCCAAGTTGTCGAGAAGAAGAACGAGACGGAGAATGTTTACTCTTCCAAAACAGCTGTACTGTTTATTATCAGGGAAAAGCGTATTATATAATTACAGGGAGAAAGACAATATGTCTGTGCTTGTTCCAGCTGTAGGTTTGTCCGTAGGTTTAGGTGAAGCTCTAGCAAAGGACAAAGGATAGAGCAAATGTTAAATAGGTCACGTACTCAACATTCCACGCTGTCAATGAGTGACAGCAGTCTGTCAACCAATGACAGCACCCAGGTGTGACAGACAATTAGTGATGACAGCAATCAGTGGTGACATACAAGGTGAACCCATAACAACAGGAGTGACCCAGGTAGACAGTGGGATACTATCCTAAGGAGGATAGTCTCCCGAACGTTACAAGGACACATAAATAATGAAGCAAGGGAAAGGTGAAACAACTAGGAAACATAAATAATGAAGCAAACGAAAAGAGAAACTAGGAAACATAAATAATGAAGCAAAAGAAAAGAAACAATTAGGAAACATAAATGATGAAGCAAAATAAAAGAGAAACAACTGCTTTTTGCATTTAAAGCCATAAAAGAGTGGGACAAACTCCCCACAGATTTTCAAATGTTTTCTGATGAAGTGAGATTGAAAACATGGGTCTCATTCTCCAAGGACTTACGACAAAAAGGGCTTTATAGGGCCAGTTGAGACCTTTTCGGGCCGATTTTGGAATTCACCAACCATCCCAATAAAACATATATAATTAATATTATATTATAATATATTGTCTATATTCATGTCTTGCCCGAAAAGGTCTCAAATGGCCCTAAGAGAAAGCCCTTTTTGTCGTAAGTCCGTTGGAGAATCGGATACTGAGTATAGTCAATCATGCCTGCCTTAATTTTGATTAATACTTGATGGAATCTATTTCTCATTGTCATGATTTCTTAATGTACATAGTTGACAATTATGTTGTGTGTGTGTGTGTGTGTGTGTGTGTGTGTCTGTGTGTGTGTGTGTGTCTGTGTGTGTGTGTGTCTGTGTGTCTGTGTGTGTGTGTGTGGTATAAAGGGGGTAGGTTTGGATTAGGGAATGTGGCTATGATGTTATCAGATTTTATTATCTCTTAATCATATTTTGTATTGCGTAATTGTATCATGTATTTTGTATTGCTTAATTGTATAATGTATGTTGTATTGCTTAATTGTATCATGTATTTTGTATTGCTTAATTGTATCATGTATTTTGATTGCTTAATTGTATCATGTATGTTGTATTGCTTAATTGTATAATGTATTTTGTATTGCTTAATGCATCAGAAAAAAAAACTCCGGGGTCCACATTTTACTTCTGAGGCATGTAACCTGAGACTATTGCATCCACTGAGGGCACTGGAAGAAGCGTCGATTATGTGTTTAGGATTATAACGTTGGATCAATAAACGCGATCGATATTTGGAATGGCGATCAGGAATTGGATTAATCTTTTTGCAGAACATCTGATCTGAGGTAAGGACTTTATTTGACCAGTATTGGGGTAATCAGATGTTTTTGTGTGTGTACAGTGTGTGCGTAACGTTAGCGCCAGGCACGGCATAGATAATCGATTTTTCAGCCCGCTTCTCTAGCGTGCCTAAGTACACATATACTATCGATAATCTAGCGTTTATTTGAAAACGATTAATAAATCAGCCGGAAAATGACAACGTGTTGTGTGTATTCCAGTAAAGGGCTATTCCTGATTTCTAGAAATCTCCAAAACTATACTCGTATTCAAAACGAAGGTTATCCTATAACCTTAGTTATATGAATACTGGCTGAGCGTCTCGCGACCTCTCAGGCGGGGGACACATGGCCGCTGGCGAGGCCGTGCTCTCACCTCTGGCTGCGTGGTGTGGGGCGGCGTGGAGCCCAGGTCAAATACCACCCGCGCCTCCGTGGACAGACCAAAGTCCATCCGCGGAGAGGGGAGCCCTGAGGAGGAGAACCCTCCTCTCCTCCTCAAGGGGAGATTGCTCCAACCAAATATGCCTGTGAACAAGCGTTGACAGCATCCTAGCCCTGCCTGCGGTTATAGCTTGCGGCTGGGTCAAAAGCTGAAAACCTCAAAACCTCGCGCGATGGTTTTGACGTCGGCTGGCCCTAAGGCCCCACCACCCGACACCATTTTTGACAGAAAAACTGCCAATTGAGCAATGTTATTAGTTGCTGCTAATTCTGTACTGCGGCGGTATAAGCTTCATCAGCCCACTCAGCCACCTGCCGGGCCGACTCGCCCCTCGGGCGGGATACCGTTCTACCATGTCAGGGCAAAGGGCCGATGCCACCTGCTTCTCCAAGCACGGAACACCAGTGGCGGCTGCTGACCAAAGTCTAATACAGTAGTCATGCAATAACCTCCACTGCGGCACACCTGTGCACCCGTGTGAGGGATAAATGAATGAATGAACGAAAACTCCATTAACAGATTGCAGAATGGGCACACTTACCACGGCCCCATACACACAATTGTTAAAGGGAATGCAGACCAGAGAAAAACGTTTGTCTTGTCTACATCAGGGTCCCCCATTTTCAATTCATAGATTCATAAATGCACACCTGTCCTGATCCCTGTCGTCAGGGCCATCCACCCGTATAAAGGGTAAATAAGCCCCAGCCAACCCACAACATTATACACCGATTGACCGTCAGTAATGAAATGGTTAAGCGGAGGGAAAACTGGAGACAGTCCCGGCGGGACACATGGAAACGGTTATTTTATTTAGGCGCTAGGGGAAAATATAACAGGAACTCACCAGGGTGTTAAGGGCTGTTTGGAATTATGGCCTTTGGTGAGGTAAGGAGGAGGACACAAGCGATAAATTACCTTTAATGAATAAATGCGCGGTGTCTTTCTGGAGCCAGGACCACACCTACTGCTGAGGGGCCCGGCGGGGAAGGAAACTATTCATTTAACATGTGGCTCGAGCACCAAGAACCACACACAAGGGACGAAAGAGATTACGATTAGATCTAAACTAGTTTCCTTGCAAAAAAACACATAACCTTCCACAGATTTAAGGCTAACGTGCAGCCAGATAGCTTTCTTTTTTTTTAAAGGTTTATTTTTTGGAGTTTTATCGCTTTATTTCTACTGGGCAGTCCAGTAGGGAGAGACGGATGAGGAATGGGAGACAGAGTGGGGGGAAGACATTCGGCAAATAACGACGGGTTCGGGAGTCGAACCCGGGTCGGCCGTGTTGCGGCTGAGCGCGCTATGTGGTTCGCCACGGGGGCTCCCAGCCAGATAGCTTTCTACTGAACGCACAGAGAAATAACTGGTATCAATCTTCTTGTCTTTCTCTGGAGAAGATGGTAAGCTAATTTCCCAAAATGTTGCCGTGTTCCTTTAATAATTGATCCAAAATGTCCTCTTTAGAGGTTCTGTGTGGACCGACGGACCCTGAGGCACATACAGTGGTCTGAGGTGGACTTATGATTTAAAGGAGTCAGGCTCTGATTGCCGACAGCTGAAAGTATTCAGTCACCTGAATAATTTCTGAATATCAAAGTGAGTAACTTGATCGGTCATTGATCATTGCTGATGAGACAAATTGTACATACGGTAACACTTTACTAATAATAATAATTAAAGAAACGATTCAGATGTTTGGACCACAAGCCGCTATTTTCTGCTTCCCAGTGATGAGGTTGATGGTGGAGTCTCAGCACAGTCCCTGCTGTTCCTCAGACCAGCTCTGGATAGTTAGCCACAAGACAGACAGACAGACAGACAGACAGACAGACAGACAGACAGACAGACAGACAGACAGACAGTGAGCCTGTCCGCTCGTACAGACAGACAGACAGGCCCCAGTGACTTTTCATTGGCTCTACTAATCAACATCATCTACTAATCAACATCATCAGTATGAAATATGAAAAAGAGCTAGGGTTCCAAAAATCCCAACTATCCCCAACTATTTGTCTAGGAACAAATGAAGAACAAGAAACCACTATATATGTGTGTGTGTATATTTACGGTATATATATATTTACTCAGTAATACTAATTGATATATTTTATATCCAGTTTAATCACCTGTACATTCTATGTTACTATTGCACTTTACTGTTACATTGCCACTCTGGTTGGATGGCAAACTTCTTTCTGTTGTACTGTACTTGTGCTGTATAATGACGATGCAATTGAATCTAATTTAATCTGATCTAATGAACCATCAGTTACTAGAGTCTCAGACGTCTTCTGCAACAGCTTCTACTTCACCAGAACATCTGTCTCTCAAATCTTCTAACCTCTAATTAGGGTGTAAATTGTAAATTGGTGGTTTTGTTATTATTCAGCCACATGTACCTCAGTGCATGGACTGCTTTTTAATGCGATTTGGCTTGATGATAGACCAGCTGGCAAAGGTTATGTGACACAAAGAAGTGGAACCAACTAAACTCGAGGTGGCGCTATGACAAGCACTGCAAATCACAAATTCAAGCAGTCATCTCATGAACCATGTAGTAGACATGTGAAACTGAACCATGTACAGTAGAGAGTAGAGATGTGAAACTGAACCATACAGTAGATATGTGAAACTGAACCATGTACAGTAGAGATGTGAAACTGAACATAATACAGTAGAGATGTGAAACTGAACCATGTACAGTAGAGATGTGAAACTGAACATAATACAGTAGAGATGTGAAACTGAACAATAACAGTAGAGATGTGAAACTGAACATAATACAGTAAAGATGTGAAACTGAACATAATACAGTAGAGATGTGAAACTGAACAATAACAGTAGAGATGTGAAACTGAACATAATACAGTAGAGATGTGAAACTGAACATAATACAGTAGAGATGTGAAACTGAACATAATACAGTAGAGATGTGAAACTGAACTATAACAGTAGAGATGTTTATTGTTGTTTATTGTTTAAAAGGATCCCCATTTGCTGTCACCTAAGTGGCGAGCTAGTCTTCCTGGGGTCCACACAGAAAGACAACAGAAAACACAAAACATAACAACATGAGATACATATGACAATCACAATTAACAATGATAATCTAAAAACAGTAAAACATTGTAGACATCATTATCAACATCAGAATATTTTGCTCACATATTTAAGTAGTGCATTCTCAGGTGGTATTTGAAAGACACTTTACTATTCAATTTACTTATGTTCAGTTGGGCAGTTATTCCAATGATTGATGGCACGATAAACAACAGTCCTCTTTAAAGCATTTGATTTTGGACGTGGTAACATAATCTGTCCATCATCAGCTGACCTAGTAAAATAAGAATGAACCTGACTGCATCTGACAATTTGTTTGTATAAGAAAACAGGTTGAGACGAAAAGACAGTGTTCCTGAAAAATGTAACTGTGTTGAAAACCAGCCTATTCTCTACCATTAACCATGAGAGTTGCCGGTGCATAGTGATGGTGTTTGTTCTCATGGAACAATGTAAAACTAACCTTGCAGCTCTGTTCTGGGCAGTTTGCAATTTCTTTAGTTGACCTTTGGATGCAGAGGACCATACTGGTGCACAAGAATCCAGGTGACATAAAATTAAAGATTTCGCCACCTGTCCCACAATATATGTAGGGACATAAGAAAGACATTTCCTCACCATGGAGATACCACTCCCCATCTTCTTCACTATGGTATCAATGTGTTCTGCCCACGACAGCTGGCTATCAATTATTATGCCCAGTAATTTTACTTTATTTACCTGTTCTATGGGTTCGTCAGACACGTTCAAACTCATTTTTGGTATTGATGACAATTTATGACTCGAACCCAAGATAATTTATTTGGTTTTTGAGATGTTTAGTACCAACTTATTCCATTTTATCCAATCAAACACCATATTTAACTCAGCTGATAAAACATTATTCAGTTCACTGACAGTTTTTGCAGCATAGTACAATGTGGAATCATCTGCATACCGCTGCTG
This sequence comes from Notolepis coatsorum, assembly GCF_963971535.1. Taxonomy (NCBI): domain Eukaryota; kingdom Metazoa; phylum Chordata; class Actinopteri; order Aulopiformes; family Paralepididae; genus Notolepis; species Notolepis coatsorum. The sequence goes on along the minus strand of NC_140170.1, from coordinate 177,347,430 downwards.
TCGAGAAAAAACCTCATAACTCCAAAAACCCAACTTTTCAGCAGATGAAAAAAACGAACACAGATTTGAGGGTGAATAGAGTTAGGAGGTTTAGACAGATGATCGGTTTAATGCTTTCCCATTGTTTAAACTTTGTAAAACCCCCACACACATATGGAGGATGATCTACACTGTTGATTTATATATTGAGTTATGAGGTTTTGTCCCGACAGCAGCGATACATTTGTACAGTTGCTTTACACAGAACTGATGGTAAGTTGTTTGTGAAGATGGCGTATAGGAGTGGTCCTAGGCAGCTCCCTTGCGGGACCCCGCAGTCTAAGACCTTAGAGTGAGACCAGCTGCCAGTGTAATAAACGCTTTGTGTCCTACTTGTGAGATAACTCTTCATAAATATGATGGCTGTTGGACAAAACCCATAGCATTCTAGTTTACTGATGAGCAGATCATGGTCTATGACATCGAATGCAGCACTAAAATCAAGTAATACTGCACCAGTCATCTTTGAGTTATCAATTTCCTTGAGCCAGTCATCTGTCATTACTGTAAGGGCAGACCAAGTGGAATGATTAGGTTTGTAAGCATGTTGAAAACTTGTGTTCAAGCCATTACAGTCAAAGTAATCCTGTATTTGTGAGTGGACTATTATCTCCATCAGTTTACTGAGAACTGGGAGAATAGCGATAGGTCTACTGTTCTTCCCAGTGAGTGCTAGTCTGCCATCTTTAGGTAAGGGAATCATTTTACCATCTTTCCAGACAGTGGGATAAACACCTTTCATTAAGCATGCATTTAATATATGACATATCGGACCATAAACATAGTCAGCTGCCAGACCAAGTACCTTACTATCTAGCATGTCAGTACCTACTGAGCTATGTTCAGGAAGGGACTTCAACAGCTTCCTTACTTCCCGCTCATCTACACAATTAAACTTAAAAGTGCAACTCTTGTCAAACATCACATTCTTTTTTATGAGCTTTAGATAATCATAATCAGTATTGTCCATCTTCTGCCTTAGTACATAGACCTTATTTATGAAGAAATCATTCAAATAATTTGCTATATCAGATGGTTTTGTCAGAAACGTGCCTTCTGATTCCACAAAGGATACCCCACCAGTTGTCCTTCTCCCCATTATTTCATTAAGGGTTTTCCAGAGCTCTTTACTATCTTGCTTTACAGCATTTATTCTTTGCATGTAATATTCTTTTTTCATTGATCTATTCAGTTTTGTAACATGTCAGGAATGAATTTCTTGAACATCCTTTTATGTATTATATATTATACATAAATATAATATTATACATAATATTATTGTATTATATTATATAGATGTGAAATTGAACAATAACGGTAGAGATGTGAACTGAACCACGTACAGTAGAGATGTGAAACTGAACAATAACAGTAGAGATGTGAAACTGAACCATGTACAGTAGAGATGTGAAACTGAACAACAACAGTAGAGATGTGAAACTGAACCATGTACAGTAGAGATGTGAAACTGAACAACAACAGTAGAGATGTGAAACTGAACAACAACAGTAGAGATGTGAAACTGAACCATGTACAGTAGAGATGTGAAACTGAACAACAACAGTAGAGATGTGAAACTGAACCATGTACAGTAGAGATGTGAAACTGAACAACAACAGTAGAGATGTGAAACTGAACCATGTACAGTAGAGATGTGAAACTGAACAACAACAGTAGAGATGTGAAACTGAACAACAACAGTAGAGATGTGAAACTGAACCATGTACAGTAGAGATGTGAAACTGAACAACAACAGTAGAGATGTGAAACTGAACCATGTACAGTAGAGATGTGAAACTGAACAACAACAGTAGATATGTGAAACTGAACCATGTACAGTAGAGATGTGAAACTGAACAACAGTAGAGATGTGAAACTGAACCATGTACAGTAGAGATGTGAAACTGAACAACAACAGTAGAGATGTGAAACTGAACAACAACAGTAGAGATGTGAAACTGAACCATGTACAGTAGAGATGTGAAACTGAACAACAACAGTAGAGATGTGAAACTGAACCATGTACAGTAGAGATGTGAAACTGAACAACAACAGTAGAGATGTGAAACTGAACAACAACAGTAGAGATGTGAAACTGAACCATGTACAGTAGAGATGTGAAACTGAACAACAACAGTAGAGATGTGAAACTGAACCATGTACAGTAGAGATGTTAAACTGAACAACAACAGTAGAGATGTGAAACTGAACGAACAATAACAGTAGAGATGTGAAACTGAACCATGTACAGTAGAGATGTGAAACTTGCTACAGTTATGCACACTCTCAAGATGAACACCTAACCTCAAGGACCCATAAAGTCGGCCATATTGGATTTCCCACAATTTTTCATAAATAAAATAAAATAAAATAATGAAAACCTGGCTTTCCCTAAGGCTTTTTTGTTTCTGCATTTGAACCAAACATGCATCACATCTTTAAGGGACATAATTACGCATTCCTTTGTCCTGAATCAGTGACAGGGTTTGCAGAAACGGTTCAAAACACATGCATGACACATGAACATCAAACGTTGACGTATTACGTCATTCATTCTATGGCAATTTTTTCACAAGTTCCTATTTTTTCCATGTACAGCTGATAAGGTGTTGATAGGGCACAGCCTACCTCCTCAAAGCCCCCAGGACTAAGCTGCACTCCATGGGTGATCGCGCTTTCTGCTCCGCCGCACCCAGACTGTGGAATGCTCTCCCCATCCACCTGAGAGCACCACAATCCGTCGAGGTTTTTAAAAGGGGCCTAAAAACATTTCTTTTTAACAAGGCTTTTGCCTGAATTTTCTTTTACTTTTATTTTTTTTACTTCTATTCATTTTACTATTATTTTTATTTTATTTTACTCTTAGGTTCTTCCATTTTACTGGTTGTTAGTCTTTTTAATTGTTTTTATTCATTTTAAATTGTTTTATTCATTTAACTTTTGTATTTGTCTCCTGTAAGCGCTCTGAGATTCTCGCGAATGTGGAGCGCGGTACAAATCTAATCCATTATTATTATTATTATAGGGTGTTTTGGGTTATAAGGTGTTGTGGTGATGGGCGGCTACGTGGTGTAGTGGGCAAGGCGCTCGCCACGAATGCGGAGACGCTGGGTTCGAGCCCAGCGCTCCACATTGCTTTCAGTTTAGCTGGTCGTTCATACTAATACACATTGGCCGTATTAGGGGGTGGGAAACTGATGGGTGGGGATCGGGCGTTGTGGACAGCGACTCCTACAGGTCGGTTGGTGCGCCTGCGCAGTAGAATCAGGAAGTGTTGGGGGCAGCGTGAGCCTCCCACGCGTTACTCCTCGCCACTGAGAGATCGAGCTGCGCAGGTGAAAAGATGCGACTGCTGTTACCACAAGTACCGGAGGGGACTTGTGCTATGTATGACTTAGTCCACATTGCAGCCGGCTTGTGGGAGGCAAGAAACAGCGTTAGTGACAGGGGAGGGTTGAATTGGATGATACGAAATTGGGATGGGAGAAAATATAGAAAATGGGAGAAAAAGTGGATACAAAAAAAAAAGGTGTTGTGGTGATATGGTGTTTTGGGTGATAGGGTATTTTGGGTGATAAGGTGTTTTGGGTAATAGGGTGTTTTGGGTGATAAGGTGTTGTGGGTGATACAGTGTTTTTGGTGATACAGTGTTTTGGGTTTTAAGGTATTTGGGATTATAAGGTGTTGTGGGTGATAAGGTGTTTTGAGTTTTTTTTCTTTTTTACTTAAATTTTTTTATTAACATTTATAGACAAACAACACTTACACAATACCTACAATGACTTCAACAACACAGCAGTACATCCACATGGGCCCCTTGAATTCGGCCGCGCTCAGCCTACTAGACCTCCATGAGAGGGACCTTCCGCCATCTACCCCCAGAAACAGGGCTCCGCCACATCCCAGGGTCATCCCCACTCGGGGTCGAGCACTCAGCGACATGGGTACCTTGAATTTGATTGGGCCAGGCCCAGCAGAGGTTCGAGGGGTGGCACTCCCCCCCACCGAGCCAAGCCTGCTACCTCCCATGTCACCAAGCACCCCTCCCCATGGCCGACGACCCCACAACATCCAAGAGCCCTCCCCCCCGGGCCAAACCGCGGAAACAATGGTCCCCCTCCCCCGACATCCCCCCCCTGAGTCAAGCCCATTGACCAGGCCACGGCGGCCGATGACCCCAGGAAACCCCACCCCCCCCCACACAAATCCCACAACACGCAAGGCCCCCCCTCCCCCGGGTCGAACCGCCGGAACGATGGCCCCTCCCTTCAACACCCACTGAACCCAGCCCGCCCACCTCTGTACCTCCCATGTCACCGACATCACCGCATACATTTATGAAAATAAAGCTAACAACACAATAAGAAAAAATTACATGAATATAACTGGTTATATGGTTCGCACTCTTTCCCCGGTTGGCGGTTTGGGGGGGGATCAGCCCTCCCACTGGAGAAGCCCCCCCCCCCAGAGACTGATACGCCCCAAAGGAGGTTCTTCAAGCCTCTCTTCATGTCCAACATTTTTAATTCTTGTCCTTCATATTTGTCCATGTGCACATTTAAAGCAACTGCTATTCTAACATAACTGAAGAAATAATATATAAGAAGACTAAAGACAATTGGCACTTCCCAGGTAATTCTTTTTAACCCCGTTTGACCCCCGTTGGCGGGTTGGAGGGGTAAGGCTCTCCTGGAGAGGGCCCCTCCTATAACGACGGAGATATTCCCAGTGGGGATTCTCCAATGTCCCTATTATTGTCCAACATTTTATTTGAATTTTTATCTTTCATATGATAGTACATTTCCCGAGCTCCCGGTCAGGTCTCCGGATGTGATTCCCCATGTTCCCCGTCATCTTAGTTGTGTGTCATGTGTGCTAGTTTCCACAGTTTAGTCTAGCATGTATTATTTGTATTATATGTCCCGAATCAAGTCCCAATTTCCCCAACTAATGTGTTTACCTTGTCTGTACTCCCAGTGGTCTGTTGGTTATCCGCAGTGTCTCGAACCATAACCTCCATTCACTATCAAATAATGCGCTTAGTTGTGCGTCCTGTGTGTTAGTGTCTACAGTTTAGTCCAGTATGTGTTATTTGTATTATGTCTCGAATCAGGTCCCCATTTCCCCAACTAATATTCAATCTTTATTTATACTCGATAATACACTGAGTAATTAAACTCATTTACAGTGCCGTCGAGATATTACATACACAAGTGTCACAGTGTGTTCATAAATATAAAGACATCAGACAATCAGAATAATTGAGAGCACATTTTAAAATACATTAAAAAAAAATAATAAAAAATCTTTTAAAAAGAATAAAATAGCTCAAAATTAAAACAGAGGTAATAATTTAAAAACAATTACATATTGTGGTGACCTGATTGGTCATTAAGGTTCTAAACCGACCCATAGACACTAGAGTGTCTAGTTTCAGTGTTTCCTGCAGGGTATTCCATGATGTAGGGGCAAAAAAGCCAAAAGCAGATCTACCAAGTTCAGTACAAACTCTAGGCACTCTAAGTGTAAGCCAAAAACTGGATCGTGTACGACAGGGTCCAGTGGTCCATTCCAATAAAGAATTAATATAATTTGGACAATCTCTAATTATGGCTTTATAGATAAAAAGATTGCAATGCAACTTACGTCTCTCTGCCAGAGAGGCCCACCCGACCTTATTATATAGGATATAGGATAACTGAACTGAACTGAAGTTTGCTGACGACACAGTTGTGGTGGGCCTGATCTCTGCAAACGACGAGAGGGCCTACCTGGGAGAGGTAGAGAACCTGGCGCTGTGGTGCCGGGAGAACAGCATCTCCCTGAACGTCAGCAAAACGAAAGAGATGATTGTGGACTTTAGGAGGTCGGGGCCAGGGACTACAGCCCCCTCAGCATCGACGGGGCACCGGTCAAGAGAGTGAACAGTTTTAAGTACCTCGGAGTCCACATATCCGAGGACTTGACATGGACCACACACATTGACAGTGTGGTGAAGAAGGCACGGCAGCACCTCTACTTCCTTAGGCGCCTAAGGAAGTTCAAAGTGAGTCAGAAGATCCTTAAGAACTTCTACTTGTGCACAATAGAGAGCATCCTGACTGGTAACATCACCTCCTGGTTTGGGAATAGCACCGCACACGACCGCAGCAGACTACAGAGAGTGGCCCGTTCAGCCGAACGCACAATTGGAGGTGGGCAAGCGCTACCGGAGTCTCATGGCCAGTACAGAGAGACTCAGAAGGAGCTTCTATCCCCAGGCCATCAGGATGCTCAATGTAACAACCCATCATCTCTACACTCATTGCACACACATCCACATGCACACACTCACTTTTAAACAAACACTCACCTTATTAACACTCACTTTAGACACTTTAACACTACAATATATTTATCTATTTATTAAAGATATTTGCACCACATTCATACCTCATTTGCATTTGCACCTTACCTTAAAGTTTTGTACCTCATTGTCTGCATTTGTACCTCACTGTTTACTCATTTTTACTCACTGTACTTAGATTGTACTTAGGTTGTACTTTAGATTGTATATTGTATTGTATATTGTATATTCCTCTTTTACTTACTTTTTTACTTAATTATTTTTTTTACTTATTTACTGTATGAAGCACACTCTCAGGGGTTCATACAGAACCAAGCATTTCATCGTAAAGTACATGTATTTTATTGTGACAAATGATAAACAAACTTGAAACTTGAAACTAATGTATAATGTATTTTGGGTGGTACAGTAATTTTGGTGATAAGGTATTTTAGGTGCCTGGTCCCTGGCCTGGACGTGTGAATACTTTCCCTAAGCCAGTTGTACTTTTGCGCGATCTGATTGGCCACTGATGTTTCTGGTCATGTGACATGTGCGCCAATCGTAGGACGGCAAGTTCTGCGCCTATTTCCGGGTCTAACAGCCTGCAAACTACCCAACGCCTAGTTTATCACTGGTTAAGCTTAGGCGACTCTTTCGAAGTTGGTTATGGTTAGAGTTTGGAATCAGGGCTGGTGTTCTATCGGCCTGCTCTAAGACAAACTCTAACCTTAACCAACTTCGAAAGAGTGCCTAAGCTTAACCGGTGGCAGAACTTGCCGTCACACGATTGGCGCACATGTCACATGACCAGAAACGTCAGTGGCCAATCAGATCGCGCAAAAGTACAACTGGCTTAGGGAAAGTATTCACGCGTCCAGGCCAGGGACCAGGCGCCTAAAATACCTTATCACCAAAATTACTGTACCACCCAAAATACATTATACATTAGTTTCAAGTTTCAAGTTTGTTTATCATTTGTCACAATAAAATACATGTACTTTACGGTGAAATGCTTGGTTCTGTATGAACCCCTGAGAGTGTGCTTCATACAGTAAATAAGTCCTGTCCCTGGACAGCAGGAGGAGGGGAGCCCTAGTGGGACAGCCCTTCCCAGGTAAGACTCAGGCCGTGGAAGTCCTGTCCCTGGCCTGCGTGACAGCAGGGAAGCAGAGTCTTGGTTTTGATAAAGCGATGGCAGGGCAACCTGCTGGCTGGAAGTTACTGTTGTGGCCTGAAGGTCGGAGGACCATCGCTGGGGCCTGAAAGCGGCAGTTGGGGTGGAGGTGGAGACATGCACAGCTGAAGTTTGGAACTGGTGGAGGAGTAAAGGGTAAGTGTGGCTTATATGCTGCCTTGGCTGATGGAGAACACCTGAGAGTAATCAGAGGTAATGGCCCCTGTGAGAATATGCTTGTTCGACTAGGAGTTGTGGTTGAGGCACTTGAGAGAAGATAATTATCTCTTGGCTTGTGAATGAAGGAAAATAGATGGTCGTTGTTATCATCAATCCCTTCTCCTGAAACTGTGAAAAAAGAAAATAAATGTAAGCTTGCTCAACATGACCCTATTATCTGTGTCTGGTCACATTATATGACTGGGTGCTCTAGTGCGACATCTAGTGGCTGAATGTTATCTATAGCACCTTTTAGTACAGAAATGAATTGAGATTAAACATAATTTGTATTGAACCAAGTGTGTCCAGTTGAATGGAACCACCATGGTTACAATATTAAATCTCATGGCTTTGTCTAAATCCGTGGTTGTCAAAGTGGAGTCCGGGGATGTCCAGATTTGTCCTCAGAACATTTGAATGACCACAATGATAGAACATATAGAAATTATTCTTCTGATAGATGTCTCTTCCCTGTCGTCTCCACACATACATAAACATATGGAACTCTCAATTTATATCTAACAACAGATATCTTCTCAGGTGGTGTTTCCTGGGACAAGATCTTATCAAACAACGGTCCAGGGTCCGTTATGTATCAATTTGGGGTCCATGACGTGAAAACGTTTGAGAACCAAATCAAATTTATTTATAAGGCCCGACAACACACGTTAATGTCCCCATGGGCCGTACAAGTCTTCTTTAAACAAGTCAAGAAGAAAACATAACAATAAGTCAAGAACAGAACAAGAACACCATAAGGTCCAACAAATTTAAAATAAATGCAAATAAATGAAAGAATGCAAGCACTCCCAGACATACCCCACGCGAAGGTAAGGAAAAACTCACTAAAACCTAACAATAGGAAAAAATGCTCCACAGGCAGTGTGGAGGAGAGAAACCTTAGAAGGGCCATTCAAGGGGGGATCTCCCTTCTTAGATGTCGGTGATAGTAGTGTTGCAGATTAACAGTTGGTAAGCATGCACTCAAGTGTGTAGTGAAACACAGATGAGTGCATGCAATAGCAACTGAACATTTTGAAAGATTAAAGATAGAGCTGATAGCAATAGCAACTGAACATTTTGAAAGATTGAAGATAGAGCTGATAGCGAATCTATTTGAGGCACAGGGGCGGCGCAGAGAGGGGTCGCGTCCTCCCCGTCTTAATCACGGGACATTCAACACTCCGGTCATTGCTCAGGGACAGCCGGAGACAGGGAGATTCAACCACCGGTCTAGATGATTTCAATCACGTTTGGGCTGAACGCTCTCACTGTTGGTGCACAGCTAGGGTTAAGTCCAGCAGCAGGATCCTGGGAGACACGGAAACAATTTCAGGGATCATAAAAAGGAGTTATTTAGTGCCAAACTACTTTTCTGCTTCACTGTGAGGTGGGTGGGGGTTATTGTAAAGTGAGCTTTGGACATAAACTGAAACATACCTTCCTGATTCCATACCTCACAGATTCACTCTCTGACTTACAGTTTTTCTCAATTGCTTAAACACATTATTTGGAACATCAGACACAACGTGCACAACCTGAAACTCATTTACCAACTGCTAAACCAATTCTGCTAAACTCCAAAGACATTTTCTGCTTTAGACTCAGATTCCCATTCCAAACCACACATTTTTCACAACACTAGACACAATTCTCAAATACAGTCAAACAAAACTTGAAACATCCAACAGGGGAAAGTGTAACACTGAACATACAAAGGCATTCTACTGATAAAGCATTCATGTAGTGTTTTCCATTCATACTATAGTGTTTTACATTTTGCACACTAGTGTTCAGTGAGTGCTTAGAATGTCTACTCAAAAAAGAAAAGACCATTTAGTGAAGAGTTGTCATACACATACACACAGTTTGTGTTTAGGGTTTTGAGGAAGTCATGTAGTCTATCAGGAAATGTGTTTAATCAATTGAGAAAAACTGTAATGTGTAACTGCTCCCATGGAATTCAAACATGCACACGCGTGCACACACACATGCACTGACTAAACCAGTGATTCTCAAACCGAGGTGTACAAGCAAATAGACGAGTTTCTTGTTTATAAACATACCGTGTGTCCAGCCAATCAGCAATACCCACTGAATCACATGACTGAGTGAGTTGCCCCCTACCTGCGTTGAGCTGTGGTGCTAAAAAGGTTCTATGGAGAAACCATGACACTCCCCTGACTAAAAGTATAATGGAGCTCTATGGAGAAACCATGACACTCCCCTGACTAAAAGTATAATGGGGCTCTATGGAGAAACCATGACACTACCCTGACTAAAAGTATAATGGCGCTTTATGGAGAAACCATGACACTCCCCTGACTAAAAGTATAATGGAGCTCTATGGAGAAACCATGGCACTACCCAGACTAAAAGTATAATAATAGGGCTCTATGGAGAAACCATGACACTACCCTGACTAAAAGTATAATGGAGCTCTATGGAGAAACCATGGCACTACCCAGACTAAAAGTATAATAATAGGGCTCTATGGAGAAACCATGACACTACCCTGACTAAAAGTATAATGGAGCTCTATGGAGAAACCATGGCACTCCCCTGACTAAAAGTATAATGGAGCTCTATGGAGAAACCATGGCACTCTCCTGACTAAAAGTATAATGGAGCTCTATGGAGAAACCATGACACTCCCCTGACTAAAAGTATAATGGAGCTCTATGGAGAAACCATGACACTCCCCTGACTAAAAGTATAATGGAGCTCTATGGAGAAACCATGACACTCCCCTGACTAAAAGTATAATGGAGCTCTATGGAGAAACCATGACACCCCCCTGACTAAAAGTATAATGGAGCTCTATGGAGAAACCATGACACTACCCTGACTAAAAGTATAATGGGGCTCTATGGGGAAACCATGGCACTACCCTGACTAAAAGTATAATGGGGCTCTATGGGGAAACCATGACACTCTCCTGACTAAAAGTATAATGGAGCTCTGGAGAAACCATGGCACTCTCCTGACTAAAAGTATAATGGAGCTCTATGGAGAAACCATGACACTACCCTGACTAAAAGTATAATGGAGCTCTATGGAGAAACCATGGCACTCCCCTGAGTAAAGGTATAATTGATTGATTGATTTTTATTGTGGAGTAAAAGACAGCACCCAAGGGATAAAAACATGAGAAAGTGCAAGCACTTATTTCCATCATGGTCCCTGATTTTGGAGAAACCATGGCACTCCCCTGACTAAAAGTATAATGGAGCTCTATGGAGAAACCATGACACTCCCCTGACTAAAAGTAGTTTCAAACTAAAACGGCTGGATGTAATTTAGCCAAATCAGCATGGCTGTGAGTGTGAGTCTTTCACCTTTTACATATCTAGCTTTGGCATGGATTGTTTAGATCGATGGCTAACAAATGCAAATATATTGTAGTCTGGCCCGTTGTTCTGAGCAGGATTGCGTTCCTTTTTGCGCTTTTGATGATATAAAGACTACCATCCTGCCACCCTATAGAGACTACCATCCTGCCACGCTATAGAGACTACCATCCTGCCACCCTATAGAGACTACCATCCTGCCACGCTATAGAGACTACCATCCTGCCACACAATAAAGACTACCATCCTGCCACACTATAAAGACTACCATCCTGCCACCCTATAGAGACTACCATCCTGCCACCCTATAGAGACTACCATCCTGCCACCCTATAAAGACTACCATCCTGCCACCCTATAGAGACTACCATCCTGCCACCCTATAGAGACTACCATCCTGCCACCCTATAGAGACTACCATCCTGCCACCCTATAAAGACTACCATCCTGCCACCCTATAGAGACTACCATCCTGCCACCCTATAAAGACTACCATCCTGCCACCCTATGGAGACTACCATCCTGCCACCCTATAAAGACTACCATCCTGCCACCCTATAGAGACTACCATCCTGCCACCCTATAGAGACTACCATCCTGCCACCCTATAAAGACTACCATCTTGCCACCCTATAGAGACTACCATCCTGCCACCCTATAAAGACTACCATCCTGCCACCCTATAGAGACTACCATCCTGCCACCCTATAGAGACTACCATCCTGCCACCCTATAGAGACTACCATCCTGCCACCCTATAAAGACTACCATCTTGCCACCCTATAGAGACTACCATCCTGCCACCCTATAAAGACTACCATCCTGCCACCCTATAGAGACTACCATCCTGCCACCCTATAAAGACTACCATCCTGCCACCCTATAGAGACTACCATCCTGCCACCCTATAGAGACTACCATCCTGCCACCCTATAAAGACTACCATCCTGCCACCCTATAGAGACTACCATCCTGCCACCCTATAGAGACTACCATCCTGCCACCCTATAAAGACTACCATCCTGCCACACTATAGAGACTACCATCCTGCCACCCTATAAAGACTACCATCCTGCCACCCTATAAAGACTACCATCCTGCCACCCTATAAAGACTACCATCCTGCCACACTATAGAGACTACCACCCTGTCACACTATAAAGACTACCATCCTGCCACCCTATAAAGACTACCATCCTGTCACCCTATAGAGACTACCATCCTGCCACCCTATAGAGACTACCATCCTGCCACCCTATAGAGACTACCATCCTGTCACCCTATAGAGACTACCATCCTGCCACCCTATAGATACTACCATCCTGCCACCCTATAGAGACTACCATCCTGCCACCCTATAAAGACTACCATCCTGCCACCCTATTCATTAATTCAAACCTTTATTTTCAATGTCGTCGAGACTTACAGACATTTCAAAATATAATAATAATAAATAATAATAACTCTATCTATATAGCACCTTTCACACATGGACCACAGCCCAAAGTGCCCCACAGCAAATAGCATAAAATGAACATAGGCATAACATTAGCATACAGTTGATCTAATAAAAACAATGCATAAAGTGCAGACATAAGAATAGGTATAAAAGACAATAAAAGTAGTCGCTTGAAGGTATGTGAACCCCCCCGGAACAGCCAGTCCCCCAGACACCCCACACATCAATCCCCACCACATCCCCATCCAAGACACACCCCCTGATAAAGCATGTCATGACCGAAGGAAAACACAAACAGCAACGGGAATGCCACCCCAGCAGGCCGCTCCACACAATAAAGACTACCATCCTGCCACACAATAAAGACTACCATCCTGCCACACAATAAAGACTACCATCCTGCCACACAATAAAGACTACCGTCCTGCCACACAATAAAGACTACCGTCCTGCCATACAATAAAGACTACTGTCCTGCCACACAATAAAGACTACCGTCCTACCCTATAAAGAATACTATCCAGCTACCCTATAAAGAATACTATCCAGCCACCCTAGGAGGCTGTATAATCCGCTTCATATGCTGACATTGGAATTGTATTGTTGTTGAGTTCATTATCAGATTTATTCACAAGCAAAGCATTTGTTCCCAGCCTGTCTTTCAATGTGAGCATCATGCTGTTTTAATAACTGACGTCCAGCTTGAGCTTTCATCACCAGATAATAACAGTCCAGTCAGGCCCCACATGTCAGCAGCGGAGACAGAGACGAGAAGCAGATCAACTCCTCTCTCCTCTTCTTTTAACTCCTCTCTCCTCTTCTTCTTTTAACTCCTATCCAGCTACTAGGACAGAGCGGCTTAGGCTCAGCTTCTTCCCCCAGGCCATCAGAGCCCTGAACAATGAACATTGAGTGCCACAGAACATTGAACTATCCACACACAAGCACACATGAACACACACACGACACGCACGCTGTGCACGCTCACACACTAGCAGCCACTTAACACTTTAACATGAGCGGGCACACACTCATGCCGCACACACGCACACTTATGGCCAAAAGGAAAGGCCACTTTAAATTAGAATAACAGGAATAGTGTATTGCACTACCAAAGCTACCTAGCATGTCCTATATGCTCTGTAAATAACTATGTACAGATACCGAGATGTCACACCATGTTACCTGTTACCTGTTTATTGCACAATGTTGTTTTTTATTGGATTCTATTATATGTTGTACCACTGTATTGCACACCGTTGCGGGCAAGACCACCCGCATTTCATTGTATACTTGTATGCCGTGACAATTAAAACTCTTGACTTGACTTGACTTGACTATCTCCTCTTCTTTTAACTCCTCTATCCTCCTCTCCCTTTTAAACTCATCTCTCCTCCTCTCCTTTTAAACTCCTCTCTCCTCTTCTTTTAACTCATCTCTCTTCCTCTCCATTTTAACTCCTCTCTCCCCTCTCCTTTTAAACTCCTCTCTCCTCTTCTTTTAACTCCTCTCTCCTCCTCTCCCTTTTAAACTCATCTCTCCTCCTCTCCATTTTAACTCCTCTCTCCCCTCTCCTTTTAAACTCCTCTCTTCTCTTCTTTTAACTCCTCTCTCCTCCTCTCCCTTTTAAACTCCTCTCTCCTCCTCTTCTTTTAACTCCTCTCTCCTCCTCTCCTTTTAAACTCCTCTTTCAACTCCTCTCTCTCATTTTAAACCCCTCTCTCCTCCTCTCATTGTAAACCCCTCCTCCTCCTCTTCCCGTTTAAACTGCTCTCTCCTCTACTTTTAAATTAATCTCTCCTCTCCTTTTAAACTCCTCTCTTCTCCTCTTTCCTTTTAAACTCTTCTCTCCTCATCTTCTTTTAAACTCCTCTCTCTGTACAGATAAAATGGGAAACGTGTCAGCATTTTATATTTGGACACAGAAAGATCCTGTTGAGATCAAGTGAGCCTTGTGTAAAGAATGGTTGCATAATTGTTAATTATGCGTTACATGCCATCATATTAAGTTTCACTTTGGTTTTGGCAACGCTGTAATGAGCCCGACCACGTTTGATTGACAGGCAGTTAGCTCAGTTAGGTTTTGAGGGAGATCATATCGACCAATCAATTAGAAGCACAACGGCATGTTTACACTCTACGTCAACCCTGGCATGCTCTGTCAACCCTGGCATGCTCTATACAGAGTCAACCCTGGCATGCTCTACATCAACCCCTGGTGTGCTCTGTAGAGTCAACCCTGGCGTGCTCTATAGAGTCAACCCTGGCGTGCTCTATAGAGTCAACCTTGGCGCGCTTTACGTCAACCCTGGTGTGCTTTATAGAGTCAACCCTGGCACGCTCTATGTCAACTCTGGCATGCTCTATGTCAACCCTGGCATGCTCTATGTCAACCCTGGCGTGCTCTATGTCAACCCTGGCATGCTCTATGTCAACCCTGCGTGCTCTATGTCAACCCTGGTGTGCTCTATGTCAACCCTGGCGTGCTCTACGTCAACCCTGGCATGCTCTATGTCAACCCTGGTGTGCTCTATAGAGTCAACCCTGGCATGCTCTACATCAACCCTGGTGTGCTCTGTAGAGTCAACCCTGGCGTGCTCTATAGAGTCAACCCTGGCATGCTCTATGTCAACCCTGGCATGCTCTACGTCAACCCTGGCGTGCTCTATAGAGTCAACCCTGGCATGCTCTACGTCAACCCTGGCATTTTCTACGTCAACCCTTGCACGCCTGCTGGAGGAACATGTGATACACAATTTCTGGGGAACCCCTTTCTCCTACATTTACATGTAGTCATTTAGCTGAAGCTTTTATCCAAAGCGACTTACAAGTTCTGTACAACAAGTGATATTGTTCATCAAACAGTGTTGAACTTGAGTGTTACAGTCTTGAGTGCATACTAGAATAGACATATTAGCATAGTAGGTGGTTAATATAGGCACAGTAGATTACTTAGTAGCAAAGTGCATAATAGTAAAAGACAGTAAGAAGATTATTTATAAATCTTTTATTAATGATTTTCAGATATTGATCGAAGAAGTGTGTTTTTAGTCGAGTACGGAAAAATGGGTGGTTTTGGCTTTTTCCACCATTGTGGAGCGAGGACTGAGAATAGCCTACTTCTCTTTGCTGACCCTCCCGGAGCTCGGATAGGAGTAGGTCTGAGGCGGCCAGAAGATGCAGAGCGGAGGGGTCTTGAGGGTGTGCAGTTAGAGACCATTGACCGGAGGTAGGAGGGAGCCGTTACCCTCACTTCTGTACTGTGATCTTATATAGATTAAAACATTGATCATAGTGGGGCGCCCAAGTGGCGAACCACGTAACGCGCTGCGTCGCGGCACGGTCGACCCGAGTTCGATTACCGGACCCGGCGTTCTTTGCCGAATGTCTTCCCCTGCTCTGTCTCCCATTCTTAACGTCTCTGAAGGTAGACCTAAGAGAGTGTCTTACCGGTGTTTCATTCAGTTAAATTAGAAGACACAACAATAATGTGTGGCCCTCAGGTGACTGTACCACGGGGGGGTCATCATCATCGGTCCTTGCTCCACAATGGTGGAACGAACTTCCCACCACAGTACTGTCCGCTTCCATTCATTGTGCTAAGCTAGGCTAACGTGCAGCCAGATAGCTTTCTACTGAACGCACTACTGAGAGGAAACTGGTATCTATCTTCTTGTCTCTCTCTGGAGACGACGGTGAGCTCATTTCCCAAAATGTTGGCGTGTCCCTTTAAAGGTCAACTTTATTACAGCTCGCCCGGTCAACAAGTGGATCTTTGCTGCTGTGCCAGGCGTGCCGGACACTCCTTCTTCATACAGACTTGTTTCCTTGGACTTCAAATCAAATAAGGGAGACACAGGGTGCAGTGAGAGGGACACACAGGGTGCAGTGAGAGGGACACACAGGGTGCAGTGAGAGGGAGACACAGGGTGCAGTGAGAGGGACACACAGGGTGCAGTGAGAGGGACACACAGGGCGCAGTGAGAGGGACACACAGGGTGCAGTGAGAGGGACACACAGGGTGCAGTGAGAGGGACACACAGGGTGCAGTGAGAGGGACACACAGGGTGCAGTGAGAGGGACACACAGGGTGCAGTGAGAGGGACACACAGGGTGCAGTGAGAGGGACACACAGGGTGCAGTGAGAGGGACACACAGGGTGCAGTGAGAGGGACACACAGGGTGCAGTGAGAGGGACACACAGGGTGCAGTGAGAGGGACACACAGGGTGCAGTGAGAGGGAGACACAGGGTGCAGTGAGAGGGACACACAGGGTGCAGTGAGAGGGACACACAGGGTGCAGTGAGAGGGACACACAGGGCGCAGAGGCCAGTGTGGTGGAATGTGGGCAGGCAGTGGGTGCGTTCAGCACAACTGAAAGAACGACCTGGCAGAGTGAGACCTTGCTAATGCAGGGCTTTCCCTGAACAATGGTACAGAGGTGCTGTGCCGCTAGACAACGTGCCAGCGCCACCTTGTGTTTAGAAAAATAATTGCTGGGGGAAAGCTTGGGGCCAGCTTAGAAACAGATGCATCATTGTCTCTAATTATCTAATACGTGATTGCTCTGTCCTCTATTCCTCTGTTTCACTGTGTGTGTGTGTGTGCATGTTTTCGTGGTCAACGTTATTGTCAACTATTGCGCAACCTTATACACTATACTTAAATAAATAATTTATTGGGAACTCAACTTAATTGGAACTTACCCTTGTGTTTGTTATTCTATTGAAATTATGTTTTTTAAGTCGCAGGAAATTACAGCAAATGGCTCTTTATTGCAATTTTATTTTACCTCCCGCATTGGAGACCACAGCCCCCCTCTGGAGCACAGCCCCCCTCTGGAGCACAGCCCCCCTCTGGACCACAGCCCCCCTCCTGACCACAGCCCCCCTCTGGAGCACAGCCCCCCTCTGGAGCACAGCCCCCCTCTGGAGCACAGCCCCCCTCTGGACCACAGCCCCCCTCCTGACCACAGCCCCCCTCTGGACCACAGCCCCCCTCCTGACCATAGCCCCCTGACACCCTACAGCGTTTCAGCACCATCTTGTTAGAAGACCCTGGGGATGTAAAGGCCTGTAACAGTCAGGGGGGAAGTCACCCCATGCTTTTGGTCAGACAGTTCAGCCACCACATGGAGACAGTTCAGCCACCACATGGAGACAGTTCAGCCACCACATGGAGACAGTTCAGCCACCACATGGAGACAGTTCAGCCACCACATGCAGACAGTTCAGCCACCACCACATGGAGACAGTTCAGCCACCACATGGAGACAGTTCAGCCACCACATGCAGACAGTTCAGCCACCACCACATGGAGACAGTTCAGCCACCACCACATGGAGACAGTTCAGCCACCACATGGAGACAGTTCAGCCACCACATGGAGACAGTTCAGCCACCACCACATGCAGACAGTTCAGCCACCACATGGAGACAGTTCAGCCACCACCACATGCAGACAGTTCAGCCACCACATGGAGACAGTTCAGCCACCACCACATGGAGACAGTTCAGCCACCACCACATGGAGACAGTTCAGCCACCACATGGAGACAGTGCAGCCACCACCACATGGAGACAGTTCAGCCACCACCACATGGAGACAGTTCAGCCACCACATGGAGACAGTTCAGCCACCACCACATGGAGACAGTTCAGCCACCACATGGAGACAGTTCAGCCACCACCACATGGAGACAGTTCAGCCACCACATGGAGACAGTTCAGCCACCACATGGAGACAGTTCAGCCACCACCACATGGAGACAGTGCAGCCACCACATGGAGACAGTGCAGCCACCACATGGAGACAGTGCAGCCACCACATGGAGACAGTGCAGCCACCACCACATGGAGACAGTTCAGCCACCACATGGAGACAGTTCAGCCACCACCACATGGAGACAGTTCAGCCACCACATGGAGACAGTTCAGCCACCACCACATGGAGACAGTGCAGCCACCACATGGAGACAGTGCAGCCACCACCACATGGAGACAGTTCAGCCACCACATGGAGACAGTTCAGCCACCACCACATGGAGACAGTTCAGCCACCAACACATGGAGACAGTTCAGCCACCACATGGAGACAGTGCAGCCACCACATGGAGACAGTTCAGCCACCACATGGAGACAGTTCAGCCACCACATGGAGACAGTGCAGCCACCACCACATGGAGACAGTGCAGCCACCACCACATGGAGACAGTTCAGCCACCACATGGAGACAGTTCAGCCACCACCACATGGAGACAGTGCAGCCACCACATGGAGACAGTGCAGCCACCACATGGAGACAGTTCAGCCACCACCACATGGAGACAGTGCAGCCACCACATGGAGACAGTTCAGCCACCACCACATGCAGACAGTTCAGCCACCACATGGAGACAGTTCAGCCACCACATGGAGACAGTTCAGCCACCACATGGAGACAGTTCAGCCACCACCACATGGAGACAGTTCAGCCACCACATGGAGACAGTGCAGCCACCACATGGAGACAGTTCAGCCACCACCACATGGAGACAGTTCAGCCATCACCACATGGAGACAGTTCAGCCACCACATGGAGACAGTTCAGCCACCACATGGAGACAGTTCAGCCACCACCACATGGAGACAGTGCAGCCACCACATGGAGACAGTTCAGCCACCACATGGAGACAGTTCAGCCACCACATGGAGACAGTTCAGCCACCACATGGAGACAGTTCAGCCACCACCACATGGAGACAGTTCAGCCACCACATGGAGACAGTTCAGCCACCACATGGAGACAGTTCAGCCACCACCACATGGAGACAGTTCAGCCACCACATGGAGACAGTTCAGCCACCACCACATGGAGACAGTTCAGCCACCACCACATGCAGACAGTGCAGCCACCACATGGAGACAGTGCAGCCACCACATGGAGACAGTTCAGCCACCACCACATGGAGACAGTTCAGCCACCACATGGAGACAGTTCAGCCACCACATGGAGACAGTGCAGCCACCACATGGAGACAGTTCAGCCACCACATGGAGACAGTTCAGCCACCACCACATGGAGACAGTTCAGCCACCACATGGAGACAGTTCAGCCACCACATGGAGACAGTTCAGCCACCACATGGAGACAGTTCAGCCACCACCACATGGAGACAGTTCAGCCACCACATGGAGACAGTTCAGCCACCACCACATGGAGACAGTTCAGCCACCACATGGAGACAGTTCAGCCACCACCACATGCAGACAGTTCAGCCACCACATGGAGACAGTTCAGCCACCACCACATGGAGACAGTGCAGCCACCACATGGAGACAGTTCAGCCACCACCACATGGAGACAGTGCAGCCACCACATGGAGACAGTTCAGCCACCACATGGAGACAGTTCAGCCACCACATGGAGACAGTTCAGCCACCACATGGAGACAGTTCAGCCACCACATGGAGACAGTGCAGCCACCACCACATGGAGACAGTTCAGCCACCACATGGAGACAGTTCAGCCACCACCACATGGAGACAGTTCAGCCACCACCACATGGAGACAGTTCAGCCACCACATGGAGACAGTTCAGCCACCACATGCAGACAGTTCAGCCACCACATGGAGACAGTGCAGCCACCACATGGACATGGAGACAGTGCAGCCACCACATGGAGACAGTGCAGCCACCACCACATGGAGACAGTTCAGCCACCACATGGAGACAGTTCAGCCACCACCACATGGAGACAGTTCAGCCACCACATGGAGACAGTTCAGCCACCACCACATGGAGACAGTGCAGCCACCACATGGAGACAGTGCAGCCACCACCACATGGAGACAGTTCAGCCACCACATGGAGACAGTTCAGCCACCACCACATGGAGACAGTTCAGCCACCACCACATGGAGACAGTTCAGCCACCACATGGAGACAGTGCAGCCACCACATGGAGACAGTTCAGCCACCACATGGAGACAGTTCAGCCACCACATGGAGACAGTGCAGCCACCACCACATGGAGACAGTGCAGCCACCACCACATGGAGACAGTTCAGCCACCACATGGAGACAGTTCAGCCACCACCACATGGAGACAGTGCAGCCACCACATGGAGACAGTGCAGCCACCACATGGAGACAGTTCAGCCACCACCACATGGAGACAGTTCAGCCACCACATGGAGACAGTTCAGCCACCACATGGAGACAGTGCAGCCACCACATGGAGACAGTTCAGCCACCACATGGAGACAGTTCAGCCACCACCACATGGAGACAGTTCAGCCACCACATGGAGACAGTTCAGCCACCACATGGAGACAGTTCAGCCACCACATGGAGACAGTTCAGCCACCACCACATGGAGACAGTTCAGCCACCACATGGAGACAGTTCAGCCACCACCACATGGAGACAGTTCAGCCACCACATGGAGACAGTTCAGCCAACACCACATGCAGACAGTTCAGCCACCACATGGAGACAGTTCAGCCACCACCACATGGAGACAGTGCAGCCACCACATGGAGACAGTTCAGCCACCACCACATGGAGACAGTGCAGCCACCACATGGAGACAGTTCAGCCACCACATGGAGACAGTTCAGCCACCACATGGAGACAGTTCAGCCACCACATGGAGACAGTTCAGCCACCACCACATGGAGACAGTGCCGCCACTACATGGAGACAGTTCAGCCACCACATGGAGACAGTTCAGCCACCACCACATGGAGACAGTTCAGCCACCACCTCATGGAGATAGTTCAGCCACCACATGGAGACAGTTCAGCCACCACATGGAGACAGTTCAGCCACCACATGGAGACAGTTCAGCCACCACCACATGGAGACAGTTCAGCCACCACATGGAGACAGTTCAGCCACCACCACATGGAGACAGTGCAGCCACCACATGGAGACAGTGCAGCCACCACCACATGGAGACAGTTCAGCCACCACATGGAGACAGTTCAGCCACCACCACATGGAGACAGTTCAGCCACCACCACATGGAGACAGTTCAGCCACCACATGGAGACAGTGCAGCCACCACATGGAGACAGTTCAGCCACCACATGGAGACAGTTCAGCCACCACATGGAGACAGTGCAGCCACCACCACATGGAGACAGTGCAGCCACCACCACATGGAGACAGTTCAGCCACCACATGGAGACAGTTCAGCCACCACCACATGGAGACAGTGCAGCCACCACATGGAGACAGTGCAGCCACCACATGGAGACAGTTCAGCCACCACATGGAGACAGTTCAGCCACCACCACATGGAGACAGTTCAGCCACCACATGGAGACAGTGCAGCCACCACATGGAGACAGTTCAGCCACCACCACATGGAGACAGTTCAGCCATCACCACATGGAGACAGTTCAGCCACCACATGGAGACAGTTCAGCCACCACATGGAGACAGTTCAGCCACCACCACATGGAGACAGTGCAGCCACCACATGGAGACAGTTCAGCCACCACATGGAGACAGTTCAGCCACCACATGGAGACAGTTCAGCCACCACATGGAGACAGTTCAGCCACCACCACATGGAGACAGTTCAGCCACCACATGGAGACAGTTCAGCCACCACATGGAGACAGTTCAGCCACCACCACATGGAGACAGTTCAGCCACCACATGGAGACAGTTCAGCCACCACCACATGGAGACAGTTCAGCCACCACATGGAGACAGTTCAGCCACCACATGGAGACAGTTCAGCCACCACATGGAGACAGTTCAGCCACCACCACATGGAGACAGTTCAGCCACCACATGGAGACAGTTCAGCCACCACATGGAGACAGTGCAGCCACCACATGGAGACAGTGCAGCCACCACCACATGGAGACAGTTCAGCCACCACATGGAGACAGTTCAGCCACCACCACATGGAGACAGTTCAGCCACCACATGGAGACAGTTCAGCCACCACATGGAGACAGTGCAGCCACCACATGGAGACAGTGCAGCCACCACCACATGGAGACAGTTCAGCCACCACATGGAGACAGTGCAGCCACCACATGGAGACAGTTCAGCCACCACATGGAGACAGTGCAGCCACCACCACATGGAGACAGTTCAGCCACCACCACATGGAGACAGTGCAGCCACCACATGCAGACAGTTCAGCCACCACCACATGGAGACAGTTCAGCCACCACATGGAGACAGTTCAGCCACCACATGGAGACAGTTCAGCCACCACATGCAGACAGTTCAGCCACCACATGGAGACAGTTCAGCCACCACATGGAGACAGTTCAGCCACCACCACATGGAGACAGTGCAGCCACCACATGGAGACAGTGCAGCCACCACATGGAGACAGTTCAGCCACCACATGGAGACAGTTCAGCCACCACATGGAGACAGTTCAGCCACCACATGGAGACAGTTCAGCCACCACATGCAGACAGTTCAGCCACCACATGGAGACAGTTCAGCCACCACATGGAGACAGTTCAGCCACCACCACATGGAGACAGTGCAGCCACCACATGGAGACAGTGCAGCCACCACATGGAGACAGTTCAGCCACCACATGGAGACAGTTCAGCCACCACATGGAGACAGTTCAGCCACCACATGGAGACAGTTCAGCCACCACATGCAGACAGTGCAGCCACCACCACATGGAGACAGTTCAGCCACCACATGGAGACAGTTCAGCCACCACATGGAGACAGTGCAGCCACCACCACATGGAGACAGTTCAGCCACCACCACATGGAGACAGTGCAGCCACCACATGCAGACAGTTCAGCCACCACATGGAGACAGTTCAGCCACCACCACATGGAGACAGTGCAGCCACCACATGCAGACAGTGCAGCCACCACATGGAGACAGTGCAGCCACCACATGGAGACAGTGCAGCCACCACATGGAGACAGTTCAGCCACCACATGCAGACAGTTCAGCCACCACATGGAGACAGTGCAGCCACCACATGGAGACAGTGCAGCCACCACCACATGGAGACAGTGCAGCCACCACATGGAGACAGTTCAGCCACCACATGGAGACAGTTCAGCCACCACATGGAGACAGTGCAGCCACCACATGGAGACAGTGCAGCCACCACCACATGGAGACAGTTCAGCCACCACATGGAGACAGTTCAGCCACCACCACATGGAGACAGTTCAGCCACCACCACATGGAGACAGTTCAGCCACCACATGGAGACAGTTCAGCCACCACCACATGGAGACAGTTCAGCCACCACCACATGGAGACAGTGCAGCCACCACATGGAGACAGTTCAGCCACCACCACATGGAGACAGTTCAGCCACCACATGGAGACAGTGCAGCCACCACCACATGGAGACAGTTCAGCCACCACATGGAGACAGTTCAGCCACCACCACATGGAGACAGTTCAGCCACCACCACATGGAGACAGTTCAGCCACCACATGGAGACAGTTCAGCCACCACATGGAGACAGTTCAGCCACCATATGGAGACAGTTCAGCCACCACCACATGGAGACAGTTCAGCCACCACCACATGGAGACAGTGCAGCCACCACATGGAGACAGTTCAGCCACCACCACATGGAGACAGTTCAGCCACCACATGGAGACAGTGCAGCCACCACCACATGGAGACAGTTCAGCCACCACATGGAGACAGTTCAGCCACCACCACATGGAGACAGTTCAGCCACCACATGGAGACAGTTCAGCCACCACATGGAGACAGTGCAGCCACCACCACATGGAGACAGTTCAGCCACCACATGGAGACAGTTCAGCCACCACCACATGGAGACAGTGCAGCCACCACATGGAGACAGTTCAGCCACCACCACATGGAGACAGTGCAGCCACCACATGGAGACAGTTCAGCCACCACCACATGGAGACAGTGCAGCCACCACATGGAGACAGTTCATCCACCACATGGAGACAGTAGTCTGATGCTGTGCTGTTCAGTTATGATAAAGCAGTAGTCTGCTGCTGTGCTGTTCAGTTATAATAAAACAGTAGTCTGCTGCTATGAAAGACACAGAAGAAGCTTCTATCCCCAGGCCATCAGGCTGCTAAACGAACAATGAATGAACACTACACAACAACAACCACCAAACGCACATAGCACACACATCCACACGCACACACTCACTTTAAACAAACACACTGTAGCACCCACTCCACACACTTATAAGCACACACCCACTTTAAACAAACACACTGTAGCACCCACTCCCCACACTTTATATTTATGGATGAAGGATTGCGGCACGGTGGTGTAGTGGTTAACACTGTCGCCTCACAGCAAGAAGGTCCAGGGTTCGAATCCCGCTTGGGGACCAGGTTTCCATGATGCCAGTTACCCAGGTGGGGTATCTCCCAGGCCTTTCTGTGTGGAGTTTGCATGTTCTCCCCGTGCTCGCAAGGGTTTCCCCCCCCGATAAGATAAACCCAATGGAAAAACATGCACAACAACAAGATCGCTAACGCTGTGGCGTCCTTGACGAAGACGGACAGGAGCACTTGGATTGGTCCCCTGGCGCGGCTCACGTGGCGCCTGTCTGCTCCCGGCTGCCCTTGGGGGGGAAGGACGACGGGATGGGTTAATCGCAGATACGCATTGTATGCATGGTTCGCATGTGTGCCAAATGGTGACCTCGGAGCAGGTCCTAAATTATTATTATTATTATTATTGCACTACAACTCAAGTTTCAAGTTTCAAGTTTCTTTAATAGTTGTCATACAGAAGTACAGAATACTTTTGTACAAAATGCTTCTTACTGTTGCGCTCCAGAGACTGTGCATGACAAGATAAGTATGAAATAAAAACATAGTAAAAATTAGAAGTAAAAAAAGAGGTCACAGTGTTCAGTTTAGACATATGTACAATGTTCGTAGACGTAGTTACCATACAATATACAATACTGTGCAGTGTACTAATATACAATACTATATAGTGCAAGGCATAAATGGACGAGGTGCAGTTTAGGTACAATTCACAGTAGGTGTACGAGTTGTAGTGCAAATCCTTTATCAATAAATATAAAGTGTAAGTGTGTTTGTGTGATCTAAAGTGTGGAGAGTGGGTGCTGCAGTGTGTTGTTTGTTTGAGTGAGTGTGTGCGTGTGGGTGTGTGTGCTGTGTGCATTTGATGGTTGTTGCATAGTGATTATTGTTCGTTTAGCGATTATTGTTCGTTTAGCAGCCTGATGGCCTGGGGATAGAAGCTCCTTCTGAGTCTTTCTGTGCTCGCCATAAGACTCCGGTATCGCTTGCCTGACGGCAGCAGTTCAAAGAGGCAGTTGTTCGGGTGGCTCGAGTCCTTAATAATTCTCTTAGCCTTCCCCTTGCACCGCTTGTTGTAAATGTTCTGGAGGGTGGGAAGCCCCCCTCTAATTGTGCGTTCGGCTGAACGTGTCACTCTTTGTAGTCTGCTACGGTCTTGTGCAGTGCTATTCCCAAACCAGGAGGTGATGTTGCCGGTCAGGATGCTCTCTATTGTACATGAGTAGAAGTTCCTAAGGATCTTCTGACTGACTTGGAACTTCCTTAGGCGCCTGAGGAAGTAGAGGCGTTGTCGTGCCTTCTTCACAACACTGTCAATGTGTGTGGTCCATGTCAAGTCCTCGGATATGTGGGCTCCGAGGTACTTGAAACTGTTCACTCTCTCAACTGGTGCCCCGTCGATGCTGAGGGGGCTGTAGTCCTTGACCCCCGACCTCCTGAAGTCCACAATCATCTCTTTTGTTTTGCTGACGTTCAGGGAGAGGCAGTTCTCCTGACACCACTGTGACAGGTTCTCTACCTCTTCCAGGTAGGCCCTTTCGTCGTTGGCAGAGATCAGGCCCACCACTACTGTGTCATCAGCAAATTTGATGATGGTGTTGTTGTTCCGCTGTGCTACGCAGTCATGTGTGTACAGGGAGTAGAGGAGGGGGCTCAGAACACAGCCCTGGGGGGCCCCTATGTTGAGCGTGATGGATGAGGAGGTGCAGTTGCCGGCTCTTACCACCTGGGGTCTGCCCGTCAGGAAGTCCAGGACCCACTGGCACAGGTCATAGTTCAAGCCCAGGTCCCTGAGCTTGGCTATGAGTTTGGAGGGGACTATGGTATTGAATGCTGAGCTGTAGTCGATGAACAGCATTCTCACATAGTTCCCCTGCAACTCGTACACCTTACTGTAAATTGTACCTAAAATTGTACCTCATCCCATTTCTGCTTTGCACTAGATAGTACTGTACATTAGTACACTGCATAGTATTGTGTATTGTATATTATATGGTAACTCAGAACATTGTACATATGTCTATACCGAACACTGTGACCTCATTTTCTTCTTCTAAATTCATGCTATATTATGTTATTATGTTATTTGATACTATCTTGTCTAGCACAGTCTCTGGAGCGTAACAGTAAGAAGCATTTTGTATGAAAGTATTCTGTACTTCTGTATGACAACTATTAAAGAACTTGAACTTGAACTTGAACTATGCTGTTCTATTGCTGCTATGCAATAAAAACTACTCCATGAAACAGTCTGCAGAACAGAACAAATACAGTCCAATAGACACTACTCCATGAAACAGTCTGCAGAACAGAAACTACTCCATGAAACAGTCTGCAGAACAGAAACTACTACATGAAACAGTCTGCAGAACAGAAACTACTACATGAAACAGTCTGCAGTCCAAGTCCAATAGAAACTACTCCATGAAACAGTCTGCAGAACAGAAACTACTCCATGAAACAGTCTACAGAACAGATCAGATAAAGATAACTGACAGCCTCGCTACTTATGCAAATAGTAGACTTGAATTAGAGTCTGTTTGGAGACGAGGCGCGGCTAGCGTTCACACAGCTGGGCACATGCTATTGGTGGTAAACGTTCTTTAGGAAGTTAAATCCATCATAAAACATATGCCAGGTCGCAGGTTGACTCAGCGGCCTAGTCGTCGCGTTCTTTAGACTCGAGGATCCGTCATAAAACGTATGCCAGGTCCGTCTCTCTGCAGTGAGAGGATCTGTGTCGCATCACTGCACCACCTGTTCTGTGCCAAAGCAGCTTCCAGATGTTCTCTGATGCAGGCGTCGGTGATTCATAGCTAAAGTATATTCCCCCAAACCAGCGTTGTCAGGATTCATACTCGTTCATCAATTTGAGTCAAACAACAACTCTCTGTTGTGGCGCCTGCTTGGCACTGTGACACGAGAAGCTGCTCTATTCATTTAACCCTGGATGATAGCATTGTACAATAATGCTGTATATACTATATATGTCAGACAGTTACATATATAGATATATACATAGATACCAGTTTCCTCTCTGTGCGTTCAGTAGAAAGCTATCTGGCTGCACGTTAGCCTAGCTTAGCACAATGAATGGAAGCGGACAGTGCCGGTTAGCCTTCGGGAGAGGTGTTAGTTGGACAATGCCTAGGCTAATCCATTCAAACTGGTATCTATCTTCTTTTTTTTTTTGGTCCACTTTTTCTCCCATTTTCTATATTTTCTCCCATCCCAATTTCGTATCATCCAATTCAACCCTCCCCTGTCACGAACGCTGTTTCTTGCCTCCCACAAGCCGGCTGCAATGTGGACTAAGTCATACATAGCACAAGTCCCCTCCGGTACTTGAGGTAACAGCAGTCGCATCTTTTCACCTGCGCAGCTCGATCTCTCAGTGGCGAGGAGTAACGCGTGGGAGGCTCACGCTGCCCCCGACACTTCCTGATTCTACTGCGCAGGCGCACCAACCGACCTGTAGGAGTCGCTGTCCACAACGCCCGATCCCCACCCATCAGTTTCCCTCCCCCTAATACGGCCAATGTGTATTAGTATGAACGACCAGCTAAACTGAAAGCAATGTGGAGCGCTGGGCTCGAACAGGCAAGCCCAGCGTCTCCGTCATTCGTGGCGAGCGCCTTGCCCACTACGCCACGTAGCCGCCCCACTGGTATCTATCTTCTTATCTCTCTATGGAGAAGGCGGTAAGCTAACTTCTGCTCTCATTTTCACCTTTTTTTAAACGTCCTACTTTTGTACCTGAGCCGATGTGGTTGTTGTCGAAAAGGTTAGAATGACTCATAGGCCTTGTACTACGTTGCCCGGTTATTACACCATTAGTCTCCATCTACATTCATTGCACACAAATCCACATGCACACACTCACTTTAGACACTTTAAACACTTTTTAACACCACGGCATATTTGATATATCTATCTATTATAAATCTATTATAAGATTTGCACTACATCCCTACCTCATTCTTGCATTTTTGCATTTTAAAAAAACGTTCCATTTTGTACTTCATTGTTTGCATTTTGTACTTTATTTTGTACTTTAGTTTGTACTTTAGTTGTATATTGTATCAATTGTACAGTGTTGGTGTTTATTCTTTTAACTTTTTTACTGTATGAAGCACATTCTCAGGGGGGCTCAATACAGAGCCAAGCATTTCACTGTAATGTACCTTATATGTGACAAATTAAACAAAACTTGAAACGTACACCACGTGTAACTGGCCTCGGCTAGGATGTACAGTTTGCAACAACAGTCTCAGTGGAACATTTGAAGACACGTCTGATTCTACTGTGAGCTTCCTGTTTATGTGTCGTCGTTTCTGAAGCTAAAACACTTGATCCCATTGGACTGGAGGGGGCGACAGTGGCTCGGGAGGTAGAGCAAGACATTTAACCCCTAACTGCTCCTGATGAGCAGGTGTGCACCTTGCATGGTTTCCCTCCGCCCTCAGTGTGAATGTGTGAGTGAATGGGTCAAATGTGAGGAACAAATTGTAAAGCGCTTTCAATAAAAGCTGCTATATAAATGCAGCCATTTACCATTTACTGGAGCCTGGTGAGAGGATCAAGCCCAGCCAAGTGTCTCAATACTAAAGCCATCAGGAAAAGGATGGCCTGTACTTGTTTAAATAGAATGAACCTGTCCCTTAACCCTTTGTAGTATGGTAGTGAAAGCCTAAACCCTTTGTGGTGTGGTAGTGAAAGGGTTAACCTTCTGTAGTGTGGTAGTGAAAGGGTTAACCTTCTGTAGTGTGGTAGTGAAAGGGTTAACCTTCTGTAGTGTGGTAGTGAATGAGTTAACCCTTTGTCATGTGGTAGTGAAAGCCTTAACCCTTTGTAGTGTGGTAGTGAAAAGGTTAACCTTCTGTAGTGTGGTAAACGTCTGTAGTCTGGTAGTGAAAGAGTTAACGTAACCCTCAACCTTAAAGTGGTAATTTGTAAGATCCTGTGTTTGCTTTTGGCGAAATCTATTGGTGATAAGCGATCATTGCTGTTGCGTTTTTGCACGGTAATGACTTGCTTTTCATCTTGAAAATCCACGTTAACTACTGAGTTATAATCATTACAAACAAACTGCCGTTGCTGCTGGTGATGTAAAACGCATCACTTCCTGTGTGTCCGATTATTTTCCCAGGAATGCCCTACCAGACATAGATATATATAACTAGATGGTGCAAGGCGGAGTCTCCAGCGTAGTTCACCGGTGGCCATCTTGTCACAGGCAGCACGCCCATTCATAACATGAATGTCTATGGTGCATGTACTATTGAAATAACAAACGGTTTGGTTTATTACAAACAAACGTTATTAAAGTGGCTATGATTCAGGATGCTTGGACATTGACATGTTGAAATTATTTTCATATGAAAGTCCATTATAAGTATGCAGTACGTTTATAACAAACCAAGCCATTTGAAAATCGGTTGAAAATTTAGCAAGCTATGGTTATTTCAATAGTAGTACATGCACCGTAGACATTCCTGTTATGAGTGGGCGTGCTGCCTGTGGCAACATGGCCGCCATGTGGCAACATCGGTCTCCATTGGCCAGCAGCACGGGTCAGTCATCTAGCCTTTATATATGTCTATGCTACCAGACACCAGTGTTTAGAATGCATATAGCTGTCAGGGGTAAATGCCTTTGTAAATTGTGACATAATAAAGACGTGTTTCTTTCTATCTGGGTTGCAGTGATTGTAAAGTGAGTTGACGAAGAGATGCTGTGTTCTCTGTACAGGATGTATCTCTGCGTGCTACTGGCCTATCTGGTCTTCCTGGTCTCCGCCCACATGATCCCAGAGGACCGCCTCTCCACCAATAGGCTTCGACTTGCGACCCTCGACCCGACTTCCAACCCGCTGTCTGCCAGCATGCGCTCAGACTCCCCACCTGTTGTCATTGTAGGTGAGTTCCCTCACTGTTCACGTTTCATATTAAAGGGATTTGATTTGGTAGAATGTGGTTCGTTTTTAAAAAGAAGATTTACAGTGGAGAGAGGGGAGAGATAAATAATAATAATAATAATAATTCATTTTATTTATCTAGCGCTTTTCAATAACCCAAAGACACTGACAGTCAATAAGCAAAACAAAGAACAGAAACATAGAACCACAAGTAACAAACAACAAATACAAAAGCCAGTAGCGGTGACAATCAGGGAAGTAAGGAAACTGAGGGGGGGTGTTGGAGGCGTTATTTTTTTTCCGTAGCCGCATTTCTGGCAGACGCTCTCTGATTGGCCACTGACTGACGCTCTCTGATTGGCCACTGACATGTTTGCCCAATCGCGTGACGAGCTGTCTGTCTTTGCCCATTTCCGCGTCGAACAGCCTGCAAACTACCTGGCGTTCTATCGCCATGCTCTAAGACAAACTCTAACCTTAACCAACTTCGAAAGAGTGCCTAAGCTTAACCGTCACGCTCTAAGACAAACTCTAACCTTAACCAACTTCGAAAAAGTGCCTAAGCTTAACCAGTGTAGAAACAGGCGTCGGCCAATCAGAGAGCGTCTTGCCAGAAATGCGGCTACGGAAAAAAATAACGCGGGTTGGAGGGGCAGGAGACGGAGAGAAAGTAGGGAAGGGGAAAGGGAGGTGGTAGGTTGGAGGAGGGTGGTTCTGGGTAGGGAAGGTTGTATGCTTGGGAGAACAGGTAGGTTTTGAGTCAGGATTTAAAGGTGGAGAGTGAGGGAGAGTCTCTGATGGTCTCAGGGAGGGTGTTCCAAAGTCGGGGTGCAGCTCGTGAGAATGCTCGGTCTCCAAAACCTTTTTAATTTAGATGACAGGACATGAGGGAAGCAGTGGAAGAGGACCAGAGGGATCGGTTAGGGCGGTAAGGGAGAAGGAGGTCAGTCAGGTAGGGGGGGGGGGGGGGAGGCTATGGAGGGCTTTGAAGGTGAGGAGTAGTAATTTGTTAAGGAGTTAATGCGTTCCTTAATCGGGAGCCAGTGGTGAGAGTGTAGGACAGGAGTGATGTGGTCACGGGACCTGGTGTTTGTGAGCAGGCGAGCAGCAGAGTTCTGAACCATCTGGAGTCTAGAGGGAGCGGGAGGTGATGCCAGTGTGAAGAGAGTTGCAGTAGTCTAGGCGGGAGGAAATGAAGGCGTGGATGAGGGATTCAGCGGCAGGGGGGGGGCAGTGTCTGATTTTGGCGATGTTGCAGAGGTGAAAGTATGAGTTTTTTTTTTTTTTTTTTATTATTATCTTTCTTCCCCTCCTTTTTCCCGATTTTTCTCCCATCCCACCCTTCCTGGTTGTTGCGTACTTTCCCCTACTGTTGGTCCGGGAGACCGGAGACTGTCACATGCTTTCCTCCGACGCATGTGCAGCCTGGGGCAGGCCAACCTGGCCGCGCAGGTTCTCACTGGGGAGAGTGTAGCGTGTGGGAGGCCACACTATCTCTCCTCAGATCCAACCCTCGCTGAGCAGGCGCCCCGACCGAACTGTAGGGGTCGCTGTCCACAACGCCCAGGACCCACCCTTCA
This sequence comes from Notolepis coatsorum, assembly GCF_963971535.1. Taxonomy (NCBI): domain Eukaryota; kingdom Metazoa; phylum Chordata; class Actinopteri; order Aulopiformes; family Paralepididae; genus Notolepis; species Notolepis coatsorum. Next base: position 177,315,084 of record NC_140170.1, on the reverse strand, counting down.
GCTTCCCACCCCCTGATACAGCCAATTGTATCAGTGCGAGAGGACAGCCAAGCTGATAGCAACGCCGGGAGCTGGATTCGAACACGCGAATCCTAGTGTCTCCCGGTGTTGGTGACGAACGGAATCTCCGTGCGCCACCTGCCCCCCCCCCCCAAGTATGAGGTCTTGATGATGGAGTGGACATGGGGGTCGAATGAGAGGGTGGGGTCCAGGATGACGCAGTGGTTGCGAACCAGGGGGTGATGGTTGAGTCATTGATAGTGAGTGTGCTGAGGGTGGATTTGGTGCCAATGAGGAATAGTTCAGACTTTTCACTGTTTAGTTTGAGGAAGTTGTTTTAACGGATTGATTCATTTCAGTAAGTTGTTCAGTGCAGCAACAGACAGCCAGTGGCAGCTCTTGAAGGCTGAAATCAGGACGGCGTGATCACACGAACCAGCTCGAAATCATCCCAGAGTTCCGAAATCATCCCGAGTTCTGCACACGGTTCTGGATAATTATCAGTTATATCGAGATAATGAAATAAATGAATGCGTTATCATGAGAAAACTGACTTTGTTATATCGAGATAACGAAATAATAAGAAAACGGCAATAAAATGATAAAGACGCTGCCGTTCTCAGCTTCCGTAAATGACTCCAGAAGTCAGGAATATCCATTGTAGACTACCTTTATTTTAAGTTTAAGTAATAAAGGAGGTTTTGAGACAACAAGGAGAAGGGTTTGAGACATAAAGGAGAAGGAGAAGGTGTTGAGACATAAAGGAGAAGGTTTTGAAATGTAAAGAAGGTTTTGAGATATAAAGGAGAAGGTTTTGAGAAATAAAGAAGAAATACCACTACACCAACATTCCATGCAAGGCCTCTATTGTGAGCGGCACCATGGCAACAAGGACAAGGAGAGGCCAGCGAGACAGACAGACAGACAGACAGACAGACAGACAGACAGACAGACAGACAGACAGACAGACAGACAGACAGACAGACAGACAGACAGACAGACAGACAGACAGACAGACAGACAGACAGACAGACAGACAGACAGACAGACAGACAGACAGACAGACAGACAGACAGACAGACAGACAGACAGACAGACAGACAGACAGACAGACAGACAGACAGACAGACAGACAGACAGACAGACAGACAGACAGACAGACAGACAGACAGACAGACAGACAGACAGACAGACAGACAGACAGACAGACAGACAGACAGACAGACAGACAGACAGACAGACAGACAGACAGACAGACAGACAGACAGACAGACAGACAGACAGACAGACAGACAGACAGACAGACAGACAGACAGACAGACAGACAGACAGACAGACAGACAGACAGACAGACAGACAGACAGACAGACAGACAGACAGACAGACAGACAGACAGACAGACAGACAGACAGACAGACAGACAGACAGACAGACAGACAGACAGACAGACAGACAGACAGACAGACAGACAGACAGACAGACAGACAGACAGACAGACAGACAGACAGACAGACAGACAGACAGACAGACAGACAGACAGACAGACAGACAGACAGACAGACAGACAGACAGACAGACAGACAGACAGACAGACAGACAGACAGACAGACAGACAGACAGACAGACAGACAGACAGACAGACAGACAGACAGACAGACAGACAGACAGACAGACAGACAGACAGACAGACAGACAGACAGACAGACAGACAGACAGACAGACAGACAGACAGACAGACAGACAGACAGACAGACAGACAGACAGACAGACAGACAGACAGACAGACAGACAGACAGACAGACAGACAGACAGACAGACAGACAGACAGACAGACAGACAGACAGACAGACAGACAGACAGACAGACAGACAGACAGACAGACAGACAGACAGACAGACAGACAGACAGACAGACAGACAGACAGACAGACAGACAGACAGACAGACAGACAGACAGACAGACAGACAGACAGACAGACAGACAGACAGACAGACAGACAGACAGACAGACAGACAGACAGACAGACAGACAGACAGACAGACAGACAGACAGACAGACAGACAGACAGACAGACAGACAGACAGACAGACAGACAGACAGACAGACAGACAGACAGACAGACAGACAGACAGACAGACAGACAGACAGACAGACAGACAGACAGACAGACAGACAGACAGACAGACAGACAGACAGACAGACAGACAGACAGACAGACAGACAGACAGACAGACAGACAGACAGACAGACAGACAGACAGACAGACAGACAGACAGACAGACAGCACCCTCTCTATCTTCCCCTGGATCCTGGTTAGATAGACAGACAATTTACATTGTAGGCATTCATCACATTATTCTTACCCAGAGTGACTTACAGTACAAGTGCAACAGTCTGTTAAACCTCTAGGAACCTCTAAGAAATAATTAAAGGGATTCTTATCCCTTTATGCGATTTAGTAGAACTTGTAAAGTTCCATCAGTCTTATCTCTATGTAAAGTCATCTACTAGTAAACTGCTGACCACTGCTGTCCCATGGTGTCAACACCTGCTGTGTAACGTTTGGGATTTTGCTCTCACCTGGGAGCAAAAGCCCTGGCGTTGCCCTATGGTAATTACTAGGGCTGTCCCCGACTATGGATTTGGATGGTCGACTAGGATTGGCCAAAATTTGCCGTTAGTCGACTATTGGTCGACTTAAAAAAAATAATAATAATAATAATAATAATATTTTTAAACCTTTTTTTGTGGGGGGTGCTTAATGTCTGAAGTAGTCGACTGAAGGCTTCTTGTCCTCTGCAAAAGCATGCAATTGGTCCACTGATATTTGTCTAGTCTAGTGTGTTCATTAGATGGGTGAAATCCTCTTTCAGTGCCTCTGTGCCTGTTTTCTTAGGCAGTTAGCCTCTGGTATGCGTGCCATTAGCGTTAGCCACGCTTCTAGGCCTCTTTTCTTTTGGAAAGAATGATAAAAAAATATAAATATATATATATATTAAGGCTGTCAAATATATCGCGTTAATATCGCGTTAACTCCCGATTCTATTAATGCCACTAATTTTTTTAACTCAAGATTAACTAATTTTTTTTTTCTTTTTTCTTTTTACTAGACTTCACTCAGGTGTATTATTGATGCTCTCATTGATACTATGTTTGTTTCTGTGTGTGTGTGTGTGTGTGTGTGTGTGTGTGTGTGTGTGTGTGTGTGTGTGTGTGTGTGTGTGTGTGTGTGTGTGTGTGTGTGTGTGTGTGTGTGTGTGTGAGATATAGAGAGAGAGGGGGGTGAGAGAGATGAGGAAGGGGCAAAAGAGAAAAAGAGCTGGGAGAGTGTGTGTGTGAGGGAGAGAGGGGGGTGTGTGATTAATCAGCCCTTGTGTGTGTGAATGTAACAAGTTCCTAACGTTTTCTTTCCCCTATTATTTCATGCACACTTTATTCATTGTTTTAAATTATTATTTTCTTTTAAGTTATTTTGTGCATCACTCTGTTTTGAATTTGATGCAAATTTGCAATGCATGAGGGTCATCCTTTTGTGTTAAATGGCTGCACAAAGCAAGCATTTGTTGACTCGCATGTTGATAAGAGTATTAAAACTTGGAACTTGAAAAAGATCTGTTTAAGGTAAAAAAATAATTTAAAAAAAAATGCGATTAATTTGCGATTAATCGCGAGTTAACTATGGACAATCATGCGATTAATCGAGTTAAATATTTTAATCGTTTGACAGCACTAATATATATATATATATTTTTTATTATATTCCACTAAGAGGTTGGCCAGTCGACTACGGCTCCTTTCGACCGATTAGTCGACTAATCGATTAATAGGGGTCAGCCCTAGTAATTACCTGTCTTCCTGCCCTGATTGCCCTAATCGATACCTGGTGTGTATAGTTGACTTGCTTCATATGCTCCCCTGGTTTACTACTCAGATTCAGTCGTCGTCACTGAACATTACCGTGAGCACACTTTCGTGAAGAAACGCTTATCGCTCCCATCTCGGAGGATAAGTTAGTGTGCCGTTGATATTATTGCCGTGTCTTGCGTTCTCTTTTGGATACCCCGTCATGTGCTCATGTAGCACCGTCGCCCGACGTGTTTTGTTTTCGTACCATGTTTTGGAGACAGTGTTTTCTCCCCCTTGTATATAGTTCAGTTAACGTCTTTAGTCTTTACGCAATAACGTGTTTTGGAGACAGTGTTTGTCTCTCCTTTATTTTCCCTGTTTGGAGACGAGAGTAGTCTCCCATTTTCTTTGTTCCTCGTTATCGGCGTGTAGGTCTTTTTGATATCTCGCAAAACAGTGAATAAACATTCTTATGTTTGAGAATCAACACCTGGCTCTCGTCTATCCGTTCTGTCGGGCACTTGGTGACATTGGTGTCCCTGTTGTCTGCTGTTATTACATGGCGTTTTAACATTCGCCGAAATTAGGGATGTCCGATATTATCGGCCAACCGATATTATCGGCCGATATCGGCAGTAAAATGTGATATCGGAAAATATCGGTATCGGTTTAAAAAAAATAAAAAACAATAACAATATTTGTTATATATATATCCAGTGAAATTATTAGTTACCTGAAATTATTCCGTTTTTTGGGGTGGGAAACCCTGCATATATCGGTATCGGTTGATATCGGTTGATATCGGTATCGGAAATTAAGAGTTGGACAATATCGGAATATCGGTATCGGTAAAAAAGCCGGGGTGCTCCAGTAGCACACCATGTTACCGCGCTGCGTCGCGGGACTCCGTGCTGCGTCACGGATCTGGTTGACTCCGAGTTCGATTCCCGGACTCGCCGTCATTTGCCGAATGTCTCCCCCTGCTCTCTCTCCCGTTTCACCCTACAACTGTCGGTCATGCTTGACCAGAAAAGCGATAAACGCAAAAAAAAAAAAGTAAAAAAAAAAAAAAAAAAAAAAGCCAATATCGAGCATCCCTAGCCGAAATGCTTGATTGTGATTGGTCAATAGCGCTCGGTTGCCCCTAGCATTGGTCCGTTATTACTCGATAACGGACCGCTGCCGAGCAATAATGACCGCTGTTCGCAGCTGGAGCAATCAAGCCCACTAACACACACTGCATCAGTGCAACCGAGCAATAATGACCGCTGTTCGCAGCTGGAGCAATCAAGCCCACTGACACACACAGCAATAATAATAATAACTTTATTTGGGCTGACAGAGCCACAGAACAACTGCGTCTGCATTTGATCTCGTCTTGTCGATGGTGTAAAATGAATTAGGTATATTGTTAGTAAGTTAGCCATGTAATAAGCGGGATAATGTATAGCCTATACTCGGTCATTGTCGCAAAATAATTGACAGACACAGAGTTTAGAATACCGAGGTGCCTTGCCGAGCTATACATTATCATTATACATTACTCAACACCTACTGACTCAGAACTGTCTGTTTTATTGAAATCTGCACAGCAGTAGTTTGTATTATACTTCAGAAGTGTGATATTTAGACTTGGTCCCCAAAATGAATGGAAGTGAATGAGGAGCCTGACACCTGGGAGGAATGGTGGTGTTGACAGCAGATGACAGGGACAGCAGTGGTCACTAGCTTACTAGTAGATTACTTTAGATAGTGTGTAGATGTAAGGCTGCTTATTTTTGACAAGTTCTACTAAAGTGAAATATCCCTTTAAGTGCTATGGTCACAGGCCGTAGATCAGCCATAGATCAAACAGCAGTGACATCATCTCTGTAAGGCACGACGGTGTGTCTTATTGCAATTATACAACAATAGTATTACAGTTAATAATAGTTATTAACAATAAACGCTTATTTGTTTATCGTTTGGCAAACTGAATGGAAATATTTTGCAGTAAAAAAAGGTGTTGCTAGGTTACAAATGAATGTATTATTGCTGTGATTGATCAATTGTTCTGAAAGTAAACCAAGTAGAATCCATGATGGGGATATGTTGGCGCTCACTGGAACATATCTTAGCCAATCACAACGGGACGTTTGAACTAACGGTCCTATAATGTCTAATCATCCAGACAAAACCATCAGAAATAATCTTTCAAACGACAAATCAATGTACCAAATTGAAATATTATTTCAGGAACGTATCTCATCATGTATGCTGATGACATGTTGTTATATAATGACTGTATATGAGCATCTCAGAGATGTTGAATCTTCTCATTTTCAGAGTTACCCAAAGCAGTGAAGAAGAACAAAAAAACAAAGAAACAAAAGAAGGTAAAGAATCTGAATGTGTTGTAACATCATCAACAATGTTATATTATCCTGCCCTCGGTGTGTGTCTAGTCAGATTCAGATTCAGATTACTTTATTCACCATATTGTATATACAAATGGAACGTGATTCGACATTACAGTGCATGATCTTTTCACAAATAAGAATAACCGAATAATAAATAAGTGCAAAACAGGACAGAACAGTGAGACAACAATAAGACTGTAAAAGTGCAGTGGTTGGGGACATGGATACAGTGCAGCACAGTTCAAGTCCAGAGGTCCAGCCCTAGCAGCTCGCCATAGAGGGGGGAGGGGGGGGGGGGGGGGAGCACGGGGACACCTGACTCGTTTACCAGGCGAGCTGCTGAGGGGAAGAAACTGGGTCTATGGCGGGACTTTAATGTCTTGGGCAGCCGTAGCCGCCTGCCGTGGGGGAGCATAATGAAGAGGTTGTGACCCGGGTGGGCGGGGTCTGCCATGATCTTCCTCGCCCTCCTCAAGTCTACTGTCTACTCTACATAAATCAACAGGTAGTGAACAAAAGTAACAGAGATCCAGAAGCTGGAGCAAAGCCCATTGTCTTTGTCTGTTCTCCAAGTACAATTGTGTAAAACTGAAATACACAAAAGATAATACATTACAAAATTGTTGTCAATGACATTGCATTACAGTATACAATACAAATACAGTATATGTGTAAATTACATCAACTAAATGTAGAATGTAAAATGACAAAGGAAAGCTAAAGTTACAAATGTCACTTAATGCTGATGTGAATGTGCCCTTTAAATAAAGTACAATATGTACAAAGTTCACTAAACTGAAATATGAAACAGAAATTGTCCTTTGAGTCGACTGAGAATTAGCATAGCATTAGCAATACAGGTAGGCTAACCAGGAGCTAACACATAATGTAGCCAAGACTAAGCAAACATGTTAACTGAGCATTCTTAAACAGATGACTCACAAATCTATAAACAAATTATAATATGATGCTTGTACAAACCTCATAGCAAAACACTTTCTGGAGAGAAAAATAGCTGACCTGGCCATGTCACGTGACTAAATCAGCCAATAGCATCAAAGCTAGAAAAAGCTAAAGAAAGTTAGTGCAATACTCAAAACGACCACAAGAGGGAAAAAAACAATGACCAAACCAAGTTTGTATTATAGAACATGACATAATATTATGTTATTATGTTAATATTATATATTATATTATGTCATAATATATCATTCCCTTGATTCAATTCAATTAAACTATTTAACATAATTTTAAAACTTCTGGAAGGCCTTCTGTCTGTCTCAAATCTGGCTACTTAAAAATAGACAAAAAACTTGTATGTTCACCTTTGCCTTTAATTGAAATGTTAATCAATGTTAATTGCTCTGTTAATTAACTATGTCAATTGTTATATTAATTAACTATGTTAATTGTTGTGATAAATTAATTGGTCCGTTGATCAACTCAGTTAATTGACACATTGTGCGCCGGGCATTGTGCCCATCATTATACCCAGTCTGCCACCGCTGTAAGCCTATGGAGATGTTTACCTTCTTTGCAGGGCTATAACTTTTTAAATATTATAGCTATATCTGCATTACTATGGCCCATTCAACATCGATTATCTATCGTTCCGGATGTGGGAACGTTATATTTTTTCATTCATACATTGTTGTGTTAATACCGTCGAGAATATAAGTATGTTTATAAGCTTTTCTGCTGTAATTCCAAAAACGCTAGTTATAGGCCCTGACGCATATGATAGATTATCGATTGGCGTTTCTTTCCTATACACGCTATATTAAAAAATTCAAATGTATACATTATGCTTCATCATGCGTGAAGGAAAGGGGGGGGGGTTGTTTATAATTCCTTGATCGTCAGTAACAGCTTTATTTAGTATGGGTTGATATATTGATCAGACTGATTGCAAACAAAGAAATGGACAATCGGGCTGAAAATAATGTTAGTGTCCTCTTACCGGTCGACGATGAGACTGGAGGAAAAAGATCCCAATTATTTGACGTCGATCTCCTAGATCCTGTTAACAGAATTCGGCTATAGGGCGACAATAATGTGGTCAAGAGGCATGGTTTCTATCTTACCTTAACTGGCGTGGTTTATTATTCACATGTGTCATGTACGAAGGTCAAACGACCGCACCAAAGAGTATCTGGAGCAGGCTGTACATGAACAGAAACAGCCTCTCTCAGTAAATGTTTTCAAAATGGTCCCGGGCAGGTAGGAAATAACAAACACAAAACGTTTTCAAATGGTAAATTAGGTTTTATTGGAATGTGGGGGTTTCAACCCACGGCCTTTTCCCAAAGGGAAAAGGGGATGTCGTCGGTGGGGATTTCAACCCACAACAATTAACAAACAGGGAGATATAAGGGGAGAACAAACAAGGGAAGTATAATAGTAAACAAGTCTGGACAAACACAAAGAACCACCACTCTAACCATGCCGCTCCAGTTTAGGATGAACACCAATCCACCTCCTATCACATGGAGTGTGGGATGAACCACCGCTCTAACCGTACAGCTCACGGCTTAGGATGAATCTAGGAAGCCAACAAGATCTACATACATATACTTAAACGTACAAGCTCACCTTCTTAAACATAGAAACACCACTCTACCCATGTGCAGGATGAATCCAAGGTGGCCAACAATATATATATCTCCCACAAACATGTAAAGCACAATGGCAACCTCACTCTACTCAAAGACTGAGCAATTGACTGAGAATGAGGCGCCGAGACGTGTGTGTGCTGTCAGGTATTTGGCTACCCATCCCTCTCGAGATTGATTGCCATCAGCTGTCACTCATTAGGCAATCAGCACTCTTCAGTAGGGATGGGCAGCACCTGACAGGGAGAGAAGAGACAGCATTAGCTCTCATGTTCACACACACACACACATCATATACAAAACAACACATTAAATATACTAACCTGATGTTCAGAAGGTGTCATAAATACAGTAATAATGGTAATGACCAACCCACGTACACAGGTACGTCACACCTCCCCCCATAAGAGCGAACCTGTAGGGTTAGCAAAACATTATTACTTATTACCCAACATCCGATTAGTACCACCCACCAGGAAAAACCAAAACAACAACAACCTCTACTTTGACAGGCCGCACCGCCGATAACGTCCTGTCAACAGGAGACAACAAACTGGAACTTCCTGGAAAAACAAATAAACACAAAAAATCATCTCATCACGCTCAACAGGACAGCACACAGGGAAAATCTTCTCTCCTGTTGAGTCACAAAAATAACATGGTCAGGATCCAAAACGATGCCACTCAAATTAGAACCTTGGTACCGACTGGAACAATGACTTTCCTCAGAGGTATCGCCTCCGGGAAACGGATGGAACCACATATAATTGTCAACATGTAATGATTTTCCGCCCTTGTTTTAGGCACATGACAGACACATGTTCAAAAGGTTCCCCCATGTCCGGAATGGAGCGCAGGGGAGCCGGATGCACCCCCTGATTTGGCGTCCCCACTAGTAAAAGTTCTAGCAATACCCAAATTAGCAGACCACACATGGTCAACGTGCCACCATGTACATGTAATGTCCACATACCATCGGCAACACCATTTGACGCTTTGTATTCCAGTCTTCTCCAGACTGCAAGCCTGTCACACCTGGCCTAGCTACCCAGGTGCGCATCAACACTCCCTTTTCTATCAAAAAGGTGTGTTTCTTACTATCAGCAGTACTGGCTACTGCCGCGAAACAGCTTGTTAGCGAAGAATCATTCCGCTGGGCATCAATCAACGCCTGACGTGCCAGTGGCAAGGGCACGCCAGGGAACTTTGACTCCACCCGCGTCCTCTGAACACCACTCACACTCTCCCCCATCGTGCCACTAGATGGCCACCTGTCCCCAGCCAGAGCCTCGCCACAGATAGAGTCACTCAACGTCAAAGCCTGAGTTTGCTTCCTCTCCCGTGCCTTGGTGACAACACAAGCAGAAAAAACATTGGGGTGATTATTAATCAATACATCACAACACAAGTCAGTTAATGGAGCGTTTTCAACCTCCAACACAGGGATCACACTCTCCCCCAGCCATATCGTTCCCCATGATAAACTCAACGCCCTCCACAGAGAAACATGGGCGAACGGCGACCGGAAAACAACCTGTGATAAGATCTGACTGTACATGCACCTTATGTAACGGCATGCGCATACACCTAATTTCTATACCTCTTACCATCGCACTAGACTGACAGTAAGAGTCTTCATTTAGCGGCAAGACATCAGCCAGGATGCACTCTGTACTCTGTACTCTGCAGAATATAGTTATGAAAGAAAATATACTCCCGTAGCAACACACAATACTACCCCATTACTACACCGAATCAGACTTCAATAAGCCCCATAAAATAACCACTCACCTATGGTACTCAATAATGTCCCTGTGCAACACTCAACAGCCACATTATGCAGTATGACAACCTGACCAATTCGATTCAATATCCACATCTAACATTCATGAAAACAATAAATGTCGGTTCTAACCACCTAATTAGGATCACACTGGGTAACACTAACTACCCCGTCTAAACTACTTCCCTAGCGGAATGAAGACTACACCTATCTTCAGTCGCTTACCGATTTCATTGCGCACTCCACCGGAATAGACGACGCGTGCCCCCCTCCCCCTAACAAGCAGGTGATCCACCCTTTACCTATGTGGAAAAAAATAGAATGGTTAAGAGCATAACTTACAACAATGGTTTACAACAGTCAAGTGTGCAGCACGGAAAAATGGATAATAATAATATAACTTACCAAATGAAACAACGCAACCTACCTGACACGCTCCAATCGACAAGTCCACATGTCACATAACAACAAGGAACTATACAATTGTGCAAACTAACGAGCCCCCATGTCATGTACGAAGGTCAAACGACCGCACCAAAGAGTATCTGGAGCAGGCTGTACATGAACAGAAACAGCCTCTCTCAGTAAATGTTTTCAAAATGGTCCCGGGCAGGTAGGAAATAACAAACACAAAACGTTTTCAAATGGTAAATTAGGTTTTATTGGAATGTGGGGGTTTCAACCCACGGCCTTTTCCCAAAGGGAAAAGGGGATGTCGTCGGTGGGGATTTCAACCCACAACAATTAACAAACAGGGAGATATAAGGGGAGAACAAACAAGGGAAGTATAATAGTAAACAAGTCTGGACAAACACAAAGAACCACCACTCTAACCATGCCGCTCCAGTTTAGGATGAACACCAATCCACCTCCTATCACATGGAGTGTGGGATGAACCACCGCTCTAACCGTACAGCTCACGGCTTAGGATGAATCTAGGAAGCCAACAAGATCTACATACATATACTTAAACGTACAAGCTCACCTTCTTAAACATAGAAACACCACTCTACCCATGTGCAGGATGAATCCAAGGTGGCCAACAATATATATATCTCCCACAAACATGTAAAGCACAATGGCAACCTCACTCTACTCAAAGACTGAGCAATTGACTGAGAATGAGGCGCCGAGACGTGTGTGTGCTGTCAGGTATTTGGCTACCCATCCCTCTCGAGATTGATTGCCATCAGCTGTCACTCATTAGGCAATCAGCACTCTTCAGTAGGGATGGGCAGCACCTGACAGGGAGAGAAGAGACAGCATTAGCTCTCATGTTCACACACACACACATCATATACAAAACAACACATTAAATATACTAACCTGATGTTCAGAAGGTGTCATAAATACAGTAATAATGGTAATGACCAACCCACGTACACAGGTACGTCACAACATGGCAGAGCAGTAACACTACAGGTCTTCTCTCACTGAGAGACTGGGGGAAAGAGAAAGAAGTGGGAGGAGACACCTCTATTTATACTCGCCACCTGGTGGTGTTCCTGAGTGTCTCCGCCTAGAGCGCCCTCTAGTGGAAACAGTTATATATGCAGTTAGACAGTTACTAGTGTAAACAGTTATATATGCAGTTAGACAGTTACTAACAATCCTACACAGAACCTCTGCCTTCAACAGATCCATTTCCGGTTTGTATGGCGTAATAAACGCCGAAATCATATCAATTATTGCATTTCGAAAAAGCGATCCCATGCACTCGAGTGTTTGTCTGGACCCACGTAACAAGATATGACTGCCGGAGGGATTTCCTCGATGCACCGATCGCCACTTCCGGTTTGGCGTGAGTGTAACTCGACTGACCATCCACCAGGCGCCGGTATTGAGGCGTTGCAATCTCAGACAGGGTGCCGCTGCAGTCCGGAGGGAGGATGGATGAATTATGAATGCCAAGGCGAAAAAATGAAATATTGATCCCAAAAACGATTTACGCCGTTGTTGGCGTCCAACGCATGGCGGGCAATAACGACTTACGCCGTTTATGGCGCACAATGTGTTAATGAATCATGCTAATTGCACTTTGACTTTTTTCTTGTTTTGGGGTTTTTATGATAAAAAAAAGTAATGCTATTTCCCTTTGATATATTTCAAATAAACTATACGGTTGCGTCTGTATGAAACATGCGATACCAAATAAACATTCCATCCATAAATATATGCCTGCATGCGTATATATGTGCCTTGTTGGCGTCCAACGCATGGCGGGCAATAACGACTTACGCCGTTTATGGCGCACAATGTGTTAATGAATCATGCTAATTGCACTTTGACTTTTTTCTTGTTTTGGGGTTTTCATGATAAAAAAAGTAATGCTATTTCCCTTTGATCTATTTCAAATAAAGTATACGGTTGCGTCTGTATGAAACATGCAATACCAAATAAACATTCCATCCATAAACATATGCCTGTATGCGTCTCCCCCCCCCCCCCCCCCCCAGAACAAAGTGGCGGTCAAGAAGAAGCGACCCCCTCCTCCAGCCAACTGCGTGCCGCTGTGGGGCAGCTGCCGGTCCGCCGGGGGGGACGTCTGCTGCCAGTTCTGTGCCTTCTGCCAGTGCCGGCTCTTCAAGACCGTCTGCTTCTGCCGCATGGGCAACCCGCGCTGCTGAGGACCTCGGGCCACGCCACGCAGCCGACTAGCTCCTCACCGCGCCGCCGCGCGCTCCGGGATATTCTGACACACATCCTTTTTCTTTGTGTCAAGAGAGAGGACATGATAAAAAAAAAGTTATTGCAAAAGTTGCACATCTGTACGAGAAGAGAAAGACGCGGAGTACTTTCACACGCTCTGCCTCCATCTGGTTCTCAGCTCTGAGTCTGAATGAAGAAGTTAGCATTGGCCATGACACCATTGTTGGAATGCGTTGGAGAAAATGACATGCATTGTAGTTGTGGGACACAGTGTGTCATGGACAAACACTTTTTTTTATATTTTTTTTATTGGATGTTCCAAATAGGCACTTGTTCAAGGACGCTGCTTATACTTCAAAACAGACCTCCACATTTGTTGTCTTATTCCTTAGTAACAAACCTCTTGTCCACATTGTGCGATTTGTCGAAGCATTGTGCAGTAGATTCAGAGGAAAGCTGTAATGTTTATGGCAAGATCCCAACGTTCACAAAGGCCTACTGTACTGACCCTGGGCTCTGGTTGTTTGGTTACTGCTGCTGTTCTGCCATCTTTGCTATGCTAGTGTAACACTGTAGACCTGGGGAGTCACATTATCCTTTTAAGATTGATATGGTTCCACTTATTCAGTTGGTCTGACGGGAGCAGAGTTGAGCATGTTTTTACATTTGAGATTTGGGTACAAGACTGTGTACCTAATGCAATTGAATCTCTAGTTGTTTCCATGGTAACTACTACAGCGCCCATATGCCTCTGCATTTGAAGACCAGTCGCGAGTGAATGCTGTGAGCTGAGCCTGAGAGGACGATGTTACGAAACCAAAATTATCAAAACAACAGAGACAGAATACACACTATTGTAATTATATACTCATGATTACCTGACTTGTTTATTTTTAAACGCCGTAGTTTTCATGTTTTGAACGTTTTTATTCATAGCTACAATGAAAACGAAGATGGCGGCGTAAACAAACGAGAATGACCCGGAATGACACAAAAGTCAAAGTAGTTGTGCTCTTGTGATTGGTCGAAGCTTGACGAGGCATATGGGTACTGTAACTGAGGGGTACAATTCCCTGACTGTATTACTAGATATGATACTTACTACCACTACCTTTGTACTTAATATTCGGCCACCCAGTACACGGCATAAATATATTATCATGAACACTCTCACGTAGATGAAACGGATCCAACACAAATGTACGAATTAGAAACAGGTCTTTATTTCCTACACAGCGATGGTGTGTAGAATAAACACTTAATCACTTAATTACATTTATGAATTGAAATAGTATGCACTTTTATGGCAAGGAGTATTCGTCGGTATATCAATAGATAATGTCCAATCTCTGAAGGCGCAGGTGGTAAATATACAACCTGGAATAGTTAAGGAATAACAGCAATGATACTTTAATGATTATAGGCTGGATACACTAGAGGGGGTTAATCCGGTCGCTTGTAAGCCGACAGGAGTAGGAGGGGGGGGGGGGGTAGAATCCAGCTGCCTCGTCCGGCCAAGGGCATCCCAGGTGAACCCACTGTAGTGCCGTTCAATGCGCCGGCGATCCTTGGACCACAGATGAAAGCAGGTGGACTCTTTGTGGGCCGGCTCTCTCCGGTCCACGGGGGAGAGATGTGGAGAGACCTCGTCTTGCAGAGCGTCTCCTCACCTTGCGTCCTCTCCAGGGGGGGGGGTTCCAACACACGGTAGTGTCGGGGGTCTTTATCCATAGAATAATCAAAGTATCCAAAGCATAATCCGTGCCTGGGAAGGCGGGCTGTCGTCGGTAGAATAATCCGGTATACAGGTCCACTCGCTCGTCGGCTCTGGGGCTCCTCGGGTGCAGCTTCACATAGGGTCAACCACCCTGGGTAAGCAGCCAGTTCTCTGCCCGAAACGATGGGGTACTGACTACGGTAGTATTCTCACCGCACGAAGCACTATATATTAACAGACTATTATTAGCTTAATAGACTACGTCCAACTCGACGATATAGTGCCAAATATGACTATTCAAATATTAATATACACGATGTCTCAATACCGATGGTAGGCCGAACTTGGCCTTACTCCCACACGTGGCATCGCGGGGAGGCTTTACGTCTGTGACTCTATTGGAGGGTAAGAAACTGGACTGAAAAGAAAGTCCTACTTTAGTAGCGCAGTATATATACGCACTATGAACAAATAGTCCCATTAGTGGTGCGGTAGCCAAATTCCTACGCGGAACTAGGACTTGTTCGGTACGTTTGAACTGGGTCTGAGGGGTATGGCAGCCTGGCACCAAGGTCTCGACCAATAGTAGAATGGAGACTATTATGGGATGTTCAGTAGGCTAGAATGGATATTCAATGCATATTGTACAAGGAATATACAAGGGATATCAGGGAATATTAGAGGATATACAAATACAATTAAATATATATATATAAATAAATATATATATTCGGTTTAATCTGGCCCTTCACAACAGCCACCCCCTGAATAGGTCCCAGACCTAATCAGTTAAACGGAGACAGATTAATCGCGTTGTCTATTTACACATAAGGGTTTGCTGTAGGGGTCAGTCAACTTCACAAAGTCATAGGGTTGTAGGGTCATGGTCATCATCGATTGTGTCTGGGAGTCGAGGCAGTTCTATGAGCCTTGCCACGGGACGGGTGTAAGTGCGACCCTGGACGAGCACTTCAGCTGCTCGGACCTTGCCGTCGGCACCGGTGATCACTTTGCTTACGCGGCCGGCCGGCCACATAGCTCTGGGCAGTGATTGATCAATAATCATGACGACTGTTCCTTCTGTCAAATTGTCTCTCTCCTTTACCCACTTCTGGCGGGTCTGTAGAGACGGTAGGTAGTGCAGTAGGAAACTGTTCCAAAACTTGTCGGCTAATACTTGGCTGTACCTCCACATTCGTCGGCCGTTCGCTTCTTCAGGCCGGTACATTGTCTGGGGTAATGTGGGATCTAGCCGCCCCATCAGGAGTGTGTTGGGGGTAACTGGGTCGATATCCGCCACATCACTGGAGACATATCCGAGGGGCTTCGAGTTAAGTACTCCCTCAATCTCCGTGAGGACTGTCATTAGGACTTCTTCCGCCACAGTCTGGGCCCCAAGTACTGCGTACAGGGCTGTCTTTATGGAGCGCACTTCTCGTTCCCAAGTGCCACCGAAGTGGGGTGCGTTTGGGGGGTTGAATTGGAAATCAACCTGTGCTGGAGCGAGGTGGGTCTTAAGTTCTGGGCCCATAGCTTGGAAGCTCTCTCTCAGCTCTCTTTCGCCGCCTTTAAAGTTTGTCCCATGATCGGACAATAGGGTAGACGGTCTTCCTTTCCGTGATATGAATCTACGGAAGGCCATAAGGAATGAGTCTGTGCTCATGGTCGGGAGAAGCTCGATGTGTATCGCTCTGGTGGTCATGCATTTGAATACAATACCCCACCGCTTCTCGGTTCCTCTTCCTTTCTTTATGTGCAGCGGGCCAAAGCAGTCCATACCCGTTGAGTGGAATGGCTTGTCACCGATTCGGAGGCGACATGGAGGAAGGTCAGCCATCCTTGGTATGCTGGGCTGCGCGCGCCACTTGCGGCAGTCTAGACATGTTCGTTGGAAGCGTCGTACCGCCTCTCTTCCTTGTAGGATCCAGTAACGACGTCTGATTTCCGCGAAGACTCTTTCTGCTCCTGCGTGATGTACATCCTCATCGTATTTCTTTATAATCAGCTCTGTGACCTTGTGTCGGCTGTTCAATACGATCGGGTATTTAATGTCATCCGGTAGATTGGGGGCTCTGCGTAGGCGACCACCCACTCTGATGAGGGTGTGAGCGTCGCTCTCGGGGGCCAGGTGAATTAATCTGCTGTCGGATGGGACGGGCTTTCCTCCCTGTAGACAGGCCAATTCATCGGGGAACGAGTCTCTCTGGGCTCGCTGCAGTAGAAGCAATTCTGCTTCCTCGTAGTTAGCCGCTGACATATCAGCGGGGGACTTGCACTCCGGGTGGTACCGCAGGAATGCTCTTTGTTGTGCACTCTCCATGGACGTGCAATCGTTTATGTTAGGGTCGGTGGAGGCTACGGTGCTCAATCCACAGAACACAGACTTCTTAATTTCCACCTCCTCTGGACTTGCTTCCCTCGGGATAGGCATGGGCCACTGTCCTTCCGGGAGTCTTAGGAATGCGGGGCCGTCACTGTAGACATTGCGACGGGTGAGGTCATCCAGGGGCATCCCCCGGGTGATGACGTCAGCTGGGTTCTGTTTTGTATCAACGTAGCGCCACTCTGTTTCTCCGGTTAACTCTTCGGTTAAGTCTTGAATCTCGGTGACTCTGACTCCCACGAAGACTTTGTACTTGCATGAGTCCGATTTGATCCAGGCGAGTACCGTCGTGGAATCTGACCACAGGATTTTCTAGACACCGGTATGGTGAGCTCACGTTGGATGAGCGTGGCTAGGTGCGCTCCGGCTAGGGCTGCGCAGAGCTCTAGACGTGGGATAGATTGTTGCTTGCGTGGGGCTATTCTCGAGCGGGCGAGGACAAATGCTGTGTAGATCTCTCCCCCCTGGTCTTGGGCCCGCAAGTAGGCTACTGATCCGTATGCGACCTCTGAGGCGTCACTGAAGACGTGCAAGTCCATTTTACATGTCTCTGGCCTCACCTTGGGTGGGAAGTAGCTTCGGCGCATATTAACGCCTGGGAGTGAGTGGAGCTCCATCTCCCACTCTCTCCAGGTGGATGCAAGGTGTGCGGGAATGGGGTCGTCCCAGCCCTGGTCCTTGTCCCACAATGCTCGTACAATCATTTTTGCCCTGGTGGTGTACGGTAGAATACATCCTAGCGGGTCATATTGTCGGGCGAGTGTTGTGTACACACTCCGTCTGGTGGTCGGCGCCGCCGCCGGCCTTCCCTGCTCCGTAGTCAGGGGCTTGTGTCTGTAGTGAAGCGAATCTGTTTTGAATCGCCACACCAATCCCAGGGTCATCTCCTGGGCTTCTCCCGGGATTGTAGCCATCCAGGTCTCGCTACTGGCTGCCTTGTCCTCGGAGGAGAGGCTGCGCAGTACTTGCGGATCGCTGCTGGCCCACTGCCTGAGATCAAAGCCGCCTTTGATCAATGAGGCGCGGAGTTTAATCAGGAGAGCCTCGGCTTCTTCCTGGGTTGAAAGGCTTTGTAGACAGTTGTCTACGTAGAAGCTGTTCTTTACGCTGTGTCGGATCTCTTCGTCCGCTGCTGGGTCCTCTGCTACATGTTTCTGTAGTGCAAATGTCGCACAGCAGGGGCTGCACGTCATTCCGAAGGGGAGGACTTCCCATTGGTAGATGGCTGGGTGCTCATCTCCTGGCTTCTCTCTCCATAGGAACCGTAACAGGGGCTTGTCCGCCTCTACTAATCTCACCTGCAGGAACATTCCTTTAATGTCCCCGCTGATGGCCACCTTTTCCTGGCGGAAGCGGAGTAGAACGCCGAGTAGGGAGGGGCCGAGTGTGGGACCGGGCAGTAACTCTTTATTCAGATTTTGGGATCCGATCTGGTAGCTGCAGTTAAATACTATGCGGTCTTTACCGTTGTGATGGACCTTGTGGTGGGGCACGTACCACGATTCAGTGGTCTGGTCAGCCTCTTTAATGTCCATCTTTGTGACGTGTCCCGCTGTGATGAGCTTCTCAATCTCAGCGCGGTATACACTCTCTTGGGCGGGGTTCTTGGCTAAGCGCCGCTCCGTGTTCAGCAGGTACCGTTCTATGGCGTCTGTCTTGGCGTGGAAAGTAGGCATTCCTTCTCGCCGCAGGAGTGGCGTGGCGTATCTCAACACGCCGTTGACCGGGACTCTCTTGGTCCCTGTCTCGAGGAGGTGAATGGCGTAAATGTCATCTTTAGAGCGAATGTCTTTCTTTCCATTCTTAAAGGGCATTTGTTCCAAGCTCCATAGCCGCTCTACGTGTTGCAGGAGTGCGGTTTCTCCCTCTGTGACTCGGGAGTGGAGACATCTAGTGGCTGTACTTCGGTTGAGAGATTTGGCGAGCGGGCCTTGGAGAGTCCATCCCAAACGGGTCTCGACTGCTGCAGGACAGCCTCGGGTCCGGTATGAACCCGGTCTATCGGGACAATGAGGTCTGCATGGTCGGAGCCTATCAACAGGGTCGGCATAGCATTGTCTATGAGCGGGATCGGTAACTTGCGCAGATGTGCATATTTCTCCATCAGCTTGGCGACGGGGTATGTGTACCGCGACAGTCCTATTTCTTGGCTGGTGAAAGCGTCTGCAATCTGGTACCGTCGCTCAGGCTGGCCGCTTGCTGCGATAGAGAATGAGACATTCTCGCCCTTTATCGTCTTCAAATCTCGTCTTATTGTCCGAATTGTCATTTGGGTTTCGCTTCCCCGCAGCCCTAGCTGGGCCGCAGCGGAGGCGAGCAGCAGGGTCTTCTCTGACCCGTCATCGAGGACGGCGTAAGTGTCCAGGACTTTATTCTGGTAGCTTAGTGTCACACGCACTACTTTTAGGAGTACTCGGGCTCCACTGCTGCTGGCGGGATCGATGTACATGACGCTCGCTTTGCGGCTGGATGGTGCAGGTGAAGGGCGCCGTCTGTTACTGTCGTGAAGTATGTCCAGATGGGCTCCATCGCACTTGGTGCACCTTTTCTTTAAGCGGCATTCGGCTGCCATGTGTGAGCGCGCACAGCGAAAACAGCGCTTGTTGGACTTTATCCATTGACCTGCTTCCTCCGCGTTCAGCTTGGGGAAGGAGTCACATTGCGCTAGCCAGTGTTCTTTCTCACAGTAGGGGCACACTATCTTCCACTTCTCCGTTCTGGAGGGGGTACTGTGGCTCCTGCTGCTCGGTACTGACTCCGATTGGTGCATCACAGTCACCGATCTTCTTCCATCATTTAGTCGTCTGGTTCCTTCTCTGGAGCCAGGGGTGCTCCGTCCGAATGTATCTAGCCGTAGGCTGCTGACTTCTCTCGCCAGGAAGTCTGCTAGATCGAGGAGGTTCGGTTCGGGGCCATTCGGGTCTCTGTGGTCCCTCTGCCGCCTAAAGCGCTCCTGACGAGCGGGCGGCAGCTTCTCCAGGATCCTTTCCACATTTGAGTTGGCGTAAAGTTCATACTTCCCCTTCTCTCTTTGCGCTCCCAACATCCCTACCAGGGACTGCACTCTGATGGACAGGTCGTCCAGTGCTCGATTGTCTATTGCTGGGGGTAAGCGGTCGATGTGTCGGATCTCCTGGATCACGTAATCCCATATGCGCCCATACCTCTGGTCCAATGCTACCAGCGCTGCTGTGTATGGGGTGGTGGAAGTCGCGTAGGCGAGCGCTATATTATGTGCGCGGGGCACCTTTAAGTGCTGCAGTAGGATGGCGTATTTGTGGCGTTCATCCAATACATCCACCAACATGGTCTCCAGACACATGCGGAGTTCTGTATACTGGGCCCGGTTCTCTTGGGTGAAGTCGGGTACCATAGGCGTGCCAATGTATGACGCTGACTGTGGATACATCGGCGAGCGTTGGGGGGGAGGCCTCCTAGGCGAGTCTCCTCCCGCTCCTTGGTATGGGCTGGTACCGGCAGTGTACCATGGCCCGCTTGTCCAGGTGCTGTTCCTCGGTGCGGGTCGTGCGTCGTGCTCACCCGTGTATAGAGTCGGGGGTCTGTAGCGCAGCTCCGCGGGAGTATAGCCTGGGCTGTACCGGACCTCCTGGTCCGGTAGAGTACTGTGCTGTCTTCGGGCGCGGTTCTCCTCCTCTTCCTCTTCGTCTTCAGTTAGGTCATCCAGTGCTTGTAGTCTCTGGTTTAGCCTCTCCACAGGATATGCTGCTCCTTCCCGGTTGCTAGGTCTCGCTTGGACCGGTGGGGGGAGGTGGTCTGTGGGGGGTATAGACCTCGTCTGTTGGTCAAGTTCAGGGTTGTTTACTCGGCTAGGGGATGCCGCCCTGGAGGTGTGTCTAGACGAGTTCCTGGAGCCTCTGGCGGAGGGAGAGGGTGTTGTCCGTCTGATCAGCTGTTCTATTAGTTGCGCTTGCTGTCTGTCGCGCTCTGCGTCCCGTAGAGCACCAGCAGCTGCTCGCTGGCTGTCTGCTCGGTCTCGGGCCACATTCTCTTCCATCTGAATGCGTCTTATTTCCAGGCGTATGTGCTCTTCTTCGCTCCGTTGCTGTAGCTGCAATCGATCGCGTTCACCCTGGAGTCTATCGCGTTCAGTAGAGGCTTTCAGGCTGACGAGGAATGCCTGCTGTAGGGTCCTCTCTGCCTCGCTGGGAGAAGGCGGTTGTATAGGGGAGCCTTCCCTCGGGGTACTCCTTGCGGAGCCTTGGAGCTCTATCTCCACGGTGCTCTCCCCGTCTTCTTCCGTGCCGAGTTCTCTCTCGGTAGCGTTGTATTCCTCCCGGGACTCATCGGGGACTACTTCTTCAGTACTGGCGGGGTGTGAAGTCATGTCTGGTTCCCACTGGTCCCCACCGTGAACTTGGTCAGTTACATTAGAGCCCGTAGGGGCCTCTATGGTCGGGGTAGTCTGGGCGTTGGGGTTAGACATACTTTTACTTTCTAGTTTTACCGCGTTTACTGTTAGTAGAAGACTAGGTTGTTGACTGACAGCGTAAGCCTCTAAGTACTGAGGGAGCCGTCGTTCGCGCTGCGGGCGTTGGTTAGGAGGATCGTTTCGTGGAGTGTTCATCATAGGCCATTTCAATATTAATAACACTATATTAATATTACACTAATTACCCTCCAGCTCGAAGGACCAATTGTAACTGAGGGGTACAATTCCCTGACTGTATTACTAGATATGATACTTACTACCACTACCTTTGTACTTAATATTCGGCCACCCAGTACACGGCATAAATATATTATCATGAACACTCTCACGTAGATGAAACGGATCCAACACAAATGTACGAATTAGAAACAGGTCTTTATTTCCTACACAGCGATGGTGTGTAGAATAAACACTTAATCACTTAATTACATTTATGAATTGAAATAGTATGCACTTTTATGGCAAGGAGTATTCGTCGGTATATCAATAGATAATGTCCAATCTCTGAAGGCGCAGGTGGTAAATATACGACCTGGAATAGTTAAGGAATAACAGCAATGATACTTTAATGATTATAGGCTGGATACACTAGAGGGGGTTAATCCGGTCGCTTGTAAGCCGACAGGAGTAGGAGGGGGGGGGGGGGTAGAATCCAGCTGCCTCGTCCGGCCAAGGGCATCCCAGGTGAACCCACTGTAGTGCCGTTCAATGCGCCGGCGATCCTTGGACCACAGATGAAAGCAGGTGGACTCTTTGTGGGCCGGCTCTCTCCGGTCCACGGGGGAGAGATGTGGAGAGACCTCGTCTTGCAGAGCGTCTCCTCACCTTGCGTCCTCTCCAGGGGGGGGGGTTCCAACACACGGTAGTGTCGGGGGTCTTTATCCATAGAATAATCAAAGTATCCAAAGCATAATCCGTGCCTGGGAAGGCGGGCTGTCGTCGGTAGAATAATCCGGTATACAGGTCCACTCGCTCGTCGGCTCTGGGGCTCCTCGGGTGCAGCTTCACATAGGGTCAACCACCCTGGGTAAGCAGCCAGTTCTCTGCCCGAAACGATGGGGTACTGACTACGGTAGTATTCTCACCGCACGAAGCACTATATATTAACAGACTATTATTAGCTTAATAGACTACGTCCAACTCGACGATATAGTGCCAAATATGACTATTCAAATATTAATATACACGATGTCTCAATACCGATGGTAGGCCGAACTTGGCCTTACTCCCACACGTGGCATCGCGGGGAGGCTTTACGTCTGTGACTCTATTGGAGGGTAAGAAACTGGACTGAAAAGAAAGTCCTACTTTAGTAGCGCAGTATATATACGCACTATGAACAAATAGTCCCATTAGTGGTGCGGTAGCCAAATTCCTACGCGGAACTAGGACTTGTTCGTACATGTCGAGCGGTACGTTTGAACTGGGTCTGAGGGGTATGGCAGCCTGGCACCAAGGTCTCGACCAATAGTAGAATGGAGACTATTATGGGATGTTCAGTAGGCTAGAATGGATATTCAATGCATATTGTACAAGGAATATACAAGGGATATCAGGGAATATTAGAGAATATACAAATACAATTAAATATATATATATAAATAAATATATATATTCGGTTTAATCTGGCCCTTCACAACAGGTACTGTAGTAGTTACCATGGAAATTAGTAAAGATTCCGACACATTTTCTCAAAGATTAAGTTAAAACATCATTTACCATTATTGGTTGTAACAGTATAAGAATTAAATAATATATACCTCCATCAAATATTATGAACCTACACAATACGGTTTGATCTTCAATGGGTGAAAAGTGAAACCTCACTCCCCAGGTCTAGAAATCACAGTAGAAACTCACTCCCCAGGTCTATAAATCACAGTGGAACCTCACTTCCCACGTCTATAGATCACAGTGGAACCTCACTCCCAAGGTCTATAAATCACAGTGGAACCTCGCTCCCCAGGTCTATAAATCACAGTGGAACCTCACTCCCCAGGTCTATAAATCACAGTGGAACCTCACTCCCCAGGTCTATAAATCACAGTGGAACCTCACTTCCCACGTCTATAGATCACATTGGAACCTCACTCCCCAGGTCTATAAATCACAGTGGAACCTCGCTCCCAAGGTCTATAAAATCACAGTGGAACCTCACTTCCCACATCTATAGATCACAGTGGAACCTCACTCCCCAGGTAATAGATCACAGTGGAACCTCGCGCCCCAGGTCTATAAATCACAGTGGAACCTCACTCCCCAGGTCTATAGATCACAGTGGAACCGCACTCCCCAGCTCCTGCCAGAGTCTTCAGGGTATCCTTGTTTACCAGAGAGGAGATCCGGTACAAGAATCGAGTTCGTTGGTTGACTTTTTTTATTACATTGGATGCCATTTTGTCACAGGAAAGATTAGCCTCTAGGATGGAACCCAGGTAGGTAATTTCATCTTTCCTAGTGACAATATTGTCACCCACTGTAACTGAGAAGCCGTCGGTCTTGCTGAGTTTGTACTGAGTACTGTTCTCAAGAGGCTAAATGAATTAAAAGACAACAAAGCCACAGGTCTAGATAATATACCGGCCAGATTCTTAAGGGATGCAGCTGAGTGCATTTCACCTGCGGTAACTCATATAATTAATTTCTCCATAGAACAGGGCAAGGTACCTTCTGATTTTAAAAGTGCTAGAGTCATCCCCCTCCATAAGAAGGGAAAAACATCTGAAAAGGGTAACTACAGACCAATTTCAGTTTTAAGTGTTCTATCCAAGGTCATGGAAAAGATTATTCACGAGCAGATGAATGCATTTTTAACAGGTCACAATATTTTATTCGAACTTCAGTCAGGTTTTAGACGATCCCACTCTACGGAAACACGCCTCCTCTATTTAACGGACCGCATCAGAAAAGAGGTTGACACAGGCCACTTTTGTGGAATGGTCTTGCTCGACCTCCAAAAGGCCTTTGATACGGTCGACCATGGCATCCTGCTAATGAAATTAAAGGCCATAGGCTTCAGCAGGTTGTCAATTGAATGGGTAAACTCCTACCTTTCGGGAAGGACCCAAATGGTCGATATAAATGGTACCTTTTCCTCCCCCAAGAATGTTAGCCTCAAGGGAGTGTGCTAGGGCCACTCTTCTTTTGTATTATATATTAATGACATGAAATCTGCCTGTATGTCTGACCTGTTTTTATACGCCGATGATTCTGCCATTCTTGTGTCTCACAAAGACCTAGGAGAGGTAGAGAAGACCTTAAGTAAGGAGCTTGGGAACATGGCTGGCAATAAGCTGTCTCTCCACCTTGGGAAAACTGAGGCCATACTTTTTGGATCCAAAGTAAAGCTGCGAAGGTCCCCAGGGCTGAAGATCCAGGCAGGAGAGTCGGTCATTGCTGGTAATGATTCTGTAGTATATTTAGGATGCACCTTGGACGAATGTCTCACAGGGGAGGCTATGGCCTTGAAAGCCCTGGCTAGGATAAGCCAAAGGACAAAATTCCTAGCACGTAAGTCTGAGATGTTGGATAGAAAAACACTTAGGATGTTGTCAGGTGCCCTGATCCAGAGTCATTTTGACTACGCTGCCTCCTTCTGGTACAGTAGTACACCCCAGAAAATAAAAAATACATTTCAGTCTGCCCAAAACAAAATGATTAGAGTAGTGTTGAAGCTTCCTACCCGCACTCACCTGGATGTGGCCATATTTAAACAACTTAACTGGCTCCCAGTGGAAAAACGGGTTATTCAAATCAAGTTGGGCCTTACCCATAAAATAATATATAATAGGGTCCCCTCATATCTCTCAAATTATTTTATATGCTTTAGGGACACCCACTCCTATGCAACCAGGGGCCGTTTAACTGACATCAAACTGTGCATTTTCAGTAGCTCAATGGGGGAAAATACCTTTCGGTACTCTGCAGCCTGTGAGTGGAACAAACTGCCAGTGTCCATAAAAATGATTGTCTCAGAAAGAAATTTTTAAAAAGATATGAAGAAATGGCTTAGTCACGTAGGATGATGATATATGGGGGTGTGCTGTAGACTTTGTGTTTTGTTTGTGTTATTGCATTTATTTTTGTATTGTATTTATATGTCTTATTTGTGCATGGTGGATACTAGTGATCTTGTCCATTGTCTATTGTGAGGACCACAATGGAAATAAACCGTAAGGTTTTATTGTGTTTTAATCCTCGACGATTTTAGATTATATGTGATGGCTGTACATGTTGCGTACCGGTATTGTATGTAATTTTGATTGTCAAATCAATTCAATCAGTCATTCAACCACGTACTGCGCTGCGTCGCAACACAGCCGTCCCGGGTTCGACTCCCGGACCCGGCAACCCCTGCCCAATGTCTTCCCCCCGTCTATCCCCCATTCTTCCTCTCTCTCTCTCTACCGGACCTGCCCGGTAGTAAAAAGCCAATTAAAATCTACCAAAAACATAAAAAAATAAAAAAGGATGGGGTTCAATGGAACGACATGGGTCTCCTCTTTAGTCACGTGCAGGTCGCTGTGTCGCATTTTCAATTCATAATGACATTTATGACATACACAACATACATCATGACATTTATGACAGACAGATATACAGTACTGTTACATTTGTGACATACAAGATATGCAAATATACAGTACTGTTAAACAGAGATCCTAACAGAAAATATATACATACGAGGCGGAGGAAACTGTACATTGGGAGGGGGTGGGTTTGGACATTTACGGGGGCCAGTTTAGAATTGCAGCCTCCTGTAGGTGCTCTTTGAGAGCGGTTTTGAAAGTGGGTAGGGATTCAATTTTTTTTACAGCTGTGGGTAGGTCGTTCCACATTGATGTGGCATAATTGCGAAACGTGTTTAGTCCCTTATTTGAGCCGAATCTGGGTTGAACATGATTTGTGGAGCTCCCTCTGGTGTTGTGATAAGCTACTAGAAGTAGCTTTCGACCTCCATCTTGAAAGTCATGGAAAAAATAGTATACGAACAGGTAGAAAAGTACCTCTCGTAAAAAAAATCAAATCTACGAATTCCAATCTGGCTTCAGAACATCCCACTCCACTGACACATGCCTTCTCTATTTAAACGACCACATCAAACACGAGGTGGACGCGGGCAAATACTGCGGCATGGTCATGCTGGACCTACAAAAGGCCTTCGACACTGTCAATCACTCCATTCTGATTGACAAGCTAAAAGCAATTGGTTTTGATAGTTTATCAGTGAGCTGGATGCAATCCTACCTGGAGGGGAGAGAACAGATGGTGGAGGTAAACGGTACCCTATCCCCCATCCTCCCAGTGAGCTGTGGTGTTCCACAAGGAAGCATACTAGGACCGCTACTGTTCCTAATTTATGCAAATTGTCGTCAGCTTGTGACTGCAACTTGTTCCTGTTCGTGGACGACTCAGCCCTGCTGGTCTCTGACAAGAACAAGTTACAGGTTGAAAAAACCCTCAGCTCAGAACTTGGCAAAATCTGCACCTGGCTCGCTGATAACAAACTATCATTACACCTGGGTAAAACAGAGTCCATTCTCTTCGGATCAAATAACAAACTCAGCAAGACCGACGGCTTCTCAGTTACAGTGGGTGACAATATTGTCACAAGGAAAGATGAAATTACATACCTAGGTTCCATCCTAGAGGCAAATCTTTCCTGTGACAAAATGGCATCCAATGTAATAAAAAAAAGTCAACGAACGAACTCGATTCTTGTACCGGATCTCCTCTCTGGTAAACAAGAATACCCTGAAGACTCTGGCAGGAGCACTCATTCAAGGGTACTACGACTATGCTTGCACCTCATGGTACCAAAGCACCTCAAAGGCGCTAAAATCAAGATTACAAACATCACAAAACAAACTGGTCAGACTACTGCTTGACCTTACTCCTAGAACCCACCTCACCCCTGCCCACTTTGACAACCTAGGATGGCTTAGAGTAGACAACAGAGTACAGCAACTTGCAATGGGCCTGGTCTACAAGATACACTACATGACTAAGGTACCCATGTACATGTCAAAATACTTCCCAAAGGTCAGTGAATACCACGATCACAACACCAGAGGGAGCTCCACAAATCATGTTAAACCCAGATTCGGCTCAAACAAGGGACTAAACACGTTTCGCAATTATGCCACATCAATGTGGAACGCCCTACCCAAAGCTGTAAAGGAATGTGAATCACTACCCACTTTCAAAACCACTCTCAAAGAACACCTACGGGAGACTGCAATTCGAAACTGGCCCCTGTAAATGTCCTAACCCAACCCCCTCCAATGTACAGTAAATTAACTAGTATGGTTTTGTCAATATTCCAATGTACAGTTTTGCTTGTACAGTTGTACAGTGTTTCCCCCCCCCCCCCCCACCCACCCAACCCCACCCAACCTCCTCCAATGTACAGTTTTTACGTCAAATGTATATACTCTCTTTTATGGACTCTTTGTATCACAAACAGTACTGTATTTGCAAATCTGGTATGTCATAAATGTATAGATGTCATGTAGCAGTACATCTGTATGTCATGTATGTCATATATGTCCTGATGAATTGAAAATGGGGGACCCTGATGTAAATAAGACGAAAGTCTTTCTCTGGTCTGCATCCCCTTAACAATTGTGTGTATTGAGCTGTACTGTATTGTACCCATTCTGCAATCTGTTAATAAAGTTTTCAATCAATCAATCAATACTCTCCATTACCCTGATAAAATGAAAGGAGTTGGCTTGAAGCCCTTGTTGACAATAAATGCACTATATGTGCCAGAGTGGCAAGGGAGCTCCTTAACCAGGTTGCTTGCCACAGAAGTAAAATAGTCATTCTGGCATTCTGCCACTTCTACCTTATCAGATATGGTAGAACCTTTTATATCCAGGCTAAAGCTGCTGGGTTTTGTTTAAATTGTTTTGCTCTAACCCAACTCTTTCAGGGATTTCCACAGCTTGCATGTATAATTTTTATGTTCTACTAGCTTTTCACACATAAAGGATTTCTTAGCTAGTTTTATTGTCCTGTTCACTTCATTTCTATTTTTTAAAACTCATTAAGAGTTGTCTCATCCCTAGTTTTCTTAAAATGAATAAAACTTAAATTCCTTAACTTAATCAACTTTAAAATCTCATCAGTTACCCATGGCTCTGTACGTTGTTTGATTCTAACTATCTCAAACTATCTACTATTTAAAAAGAAAAAAAGCTGATTTGAAGTTGACCCATGCCTTGTCGACATCAACACAATTCAGAACATTAGACCAATCTACTTTGGTCATATTCTCAATGAGAGAGTCTTTACTATACTTTTTCAGCGATCAAATTTGTACTGAATTATGGCAATTAAAAAAAAAAATCTGGATCTTTCTGGTGGCGAAAATCATAGAGTGGTCACTGAGGCTATAATCAACCACGCCACTGTTGATAATCCTACTCCTGTCGGCAGTGATGACAGTAACTAGTTATCTACTTTTTTCAGTAAAATTAGTAATCTAACTTGTTACTTTTTACAAGCCAGTAATCTGATTAGTTACTTTTCCAAGTGGCTGTGCGTTACTATCTCATAAGGCTGATGATAAGAGAGCCAGGGGTACAGTCAGCTAGACCGGAGATGGGACGTGCGCTCGTGCACGCACACACACATAACAAACTATAATACCATGTTTTATATTACACAACGGTTTTACAATTTTATTTTTAATTAAAATTATATTATACATTTTCTATTTTATTTAGTTTGGGAACCACTGTCCTAGAGTGCCTGAGCAGTGGACAGCTGTGACCTTATATGGCCCAAGAAAAAAACTGTTGTCATTCTTATGTTGTGGCAGCAGCAGGGGGGATGACGACGACTTCATATCAGTAAAGTAACTAGATTACTTTTTAAAGGAGTAATCAGTAACCAGATTATTATTACAAGTAATCTGTGGCATCACTGCCTGTCGGACACCAGAATAAGGTCTATAATAGTTTGGGTTGCGACTCTCGTGGGATCTCTTATTATCTGAAGATCAAACATTCTGCAGAAATTAACAAAGGCTTTAAAGATTGCAGTGTCTTTCTTGATAATGTCCGTGTTCAGATCTCCTAGAATGATAACTTCTGCCTTAGCAAAACCTTGACCGTTTGAACATACCTCTTCTAGTCGCTCATAGAAATGGTTTTGGTTGGGTGGACGATAACACGCTCCCAATAAAACAGGCTTACTCCTGGGAAGCGTAATATCCAACCACACCGCCTCAATCAACTCATTATTTAGGTCCGTTCTTACATTAAAATCTGCCTTAACATAAACAGACAACACCGCCTTTGCGGTTCCTATCTTTCCTAACAATACAATTTTCTATTTCAATTTCAATTTCGGAGTTATTAACTTATTGAGTCATCCAGCCAGGTTTCACTGCAGCAGATTATAGATACTTTACTCTGACTGGAGATAATCCGGAAATCATGAAGCTTGAGGAGAAGACTTCGAGTATTTATGTGTAGAAAATGAAGGCCCTTGGATTTGCAAAGCGGGTCTAGGATATTGGTGACAGACGGAAAATCACTGATGACAGGCGGGTTCAAAGGGGAGCCTGTGGGCCTGACGATACAGACACCCTCCTTTCAATCTCCCGGCACGTGGGATCCATACACGTTTGTTGCTAGGCACATAAGACCCTGTTGATATCAGTAATCAAATGTATTTTCTAAACCATTTGGAGCTGGGAGGCCACCAGTGTGATTTCGATGGCGCTGTGGTGTGCTACTTGAGCGCCCCTAACCCCATCCTTTTATTCACGTATCTTTTTAAGTTTATTTATGTATTTACAAAAATGTACAATGTGTACGTATTACATGTAATCTTTTTCTTTTGTTAGCTTTTAACAAACCTCGAGTTTCCCTGCTGGGGAAGAAACCTGGGACGCAAGTGCCTTTACCTCAAGACTACACCTTAACCAGCTACATTCAACTAACCATAATCCTAACCCCAATTTTCCATTTTAACCATAGCTGTTAAACATTCAAATGAATAATAGTATTGCAGTGTTTGCATCAGGGTGGGTGAGCACAATCATTGTTGGTTCAACTCCCGGTCTGGTGCTCGTCTTGGACTTTCGCCA
Organism: Notolepis coatsorum; assembly: GCF_963971535.1. Classification (NCBI taxonomy): domain Eukaryota; kingdom Metazoa; phylum Chordata; class Actinopteri; order Aulopiformes; family Paralepididae; genus Notolepis; species Notolepis coatsorum. The sequence goes on along the minus strand of NC_140170.1, from coordinate 177,284,142 downwards.
ATATGAAACGTAAATATATTACTTATGACTATAACAACGTACATTCTTCCTGTGGTCGATAAAGTACTTTAGAGACTCGCAATGTACTTTGGAACATTTCTTATGAATAAATAAACACAAATCAGCCATCACACAATGTTAACCCTGTACGCATTTATTGCATCATGTGACAAGATTCAATCATGTATGACGGCAACATTGGGGTTAATTTGTATTTTTAACAACATGATTTAACCGTTTACAAATGCGGCTTGTATCTAAACCACGCCCCCTATTCCATTTATGCCAGGTGACTGAAGAATACCATTGGCCAGAGGAAGCATTATAAAAACAGGTAAACAGACTGAAAAGGGACGCAGGGGGAAGCCATTAAACTGTTCCACACCGTCCCCGTGTTCTCAACTAGTGACGCAAAGCCCAAGGAAACTAAAGAACACATAACTCGTTTGTTTTTGTAAGAAAAAGAAATATGTAGTTTGGTGGTTTCTCGGAGAGCAGGGCATCTGTTCATTAAGACAAGAGAACAACGAACAACTCATTCTGTTGCTTCTCCACTCTAGTTAAGGAGGGGGGGACTACCAAAGCAGAGTTGATGAGAAAGAGGGAATGGTTTTTATAACAAGAGCAGCACCTTCAGAAGACACACAACAGCACTTGTTGATGTCACAGGGGGGGGCGTGTCACACAGGAGGACAGACAGAAAGGGAGGCGGGGAGAACATCTCAGTCAATCAACCGACCGATGGCAGTCAAAGTACCATGTGGTCTTGTGACAATTTAGACAAGTGCAATAATAATAAGTTATCCTGATCAAGTTGTACCACATTAAAAAAAGATAACATTTTGAGTGCTATTATAAGTGCCATTATTATTATCAACCACATTCAACCCCTGGCACTTATGAAGTAATAAACAGAAACTGGCCTTTAAATGAATTCAGTTCTGGATGTTATTGACTTGGAGTAATACTGAATATGTATCAGTTCTGGATGTTATTGACAGACTGAAGACAGTATTTGGCGATCAGATTTTTGGCAGCATTATCCAGTCCTAATGTTATACTGGCACCATCCAGGAACCATGTGACCAAGCTATCCATGTCTCCTCACACCGCTCCCCTCATCCTCCTCTTCCTCCTGCAGCCCGGTGGCCAGGGCAGGGGCTCAGTAGCGGTAGTGGTCTGGCTTGAAGGGTCCTTCACGGGGGAGACCCAGATACTTAGCCTGCTTCTCAGTCAGCTTGGACAGCTTCACACCCAGCTTGTCTAGATGGGCTGCTGCCACCTCCTCATCCAGCTATAGAGAGAGACAGAGAGACGAGATAGAGACGAGAGACAGAGACAAGAGAGACGAGAGATAGAGAGACGCACACAGAAAGAGAGAGAGACAGAGATAGAGAGAGAGAGACGGGGAACAGGTAAGTCATATAGACCGTTTCATCTTGACAACAGAAACATTCTAAATAGACCCAGGTTTACTTCCCGTTGCAATGTTGGCTAATAAACCAATAACTGACTGGATCCAAACTTGTTCCCTAGCAACAGAACTCTAGTGAAACGCTCTATATAATCCTGTAACTGGTTCTGAGGTTACAGTAATGTTCTGTTCAGTTCTGAGGTTACATTAATGTTCTGTTCTGAGGTTACATTAATGTTCTGTTCAGTACCACGGTTACAGTAATGTGCTGCTGTTCAGTACCAAGTTACATTAATGTTCTGTTCAGTTCTGAGTTTACAGTAATGTTCTGCTGTTCAGTTCTGAGGTTACAGTAATGTTCTGTTCAGTTCTGAGGTTACAGTAATGAGGTTACATTAATGTTCTGTTCAGTTCTGAGGTTACAGTAATGTTCTGCTGTTCAGTTCCGAGTTTACATTAATGTTCTGCTGTTCAGTTCCGAGTTTACATTAATGTTCTGCTGTTCAGTTTTGAGGTTACAGTAATATTCTGCTGTTCAGTTCTGAGGTTACATTAATGTTCTGCTGTTCAGTTCTGAGGTTACATTAATGTTCTGTTCAGTTCTGAGGTTACATTAATGTTCTGAGGTTACATTAATGTTCTGTTCAGTTCTGAGGTTACAGTAATGTTCTGCTGTTCAGTTCTGAGGTTACAGTAATGTTCTGCTGTTCAGTTCTGAGGTTCAGTAATGTTCTGCTGTTCAGTTCTGAGGTTACAGTAATGTTCTGCTGTTCAGTTCCGAGGTTACAGTAATGTTCTGCTGTTCAGTTCTGAGGTTACAGTAATGTTCTGCTGTTCAGTTCTGAGGTTCAGTAATGTTCTGCTGTTCAGTTCCGAGGTTACAGTAATGTTCTGCTGTTCAGTTATCGGGGGGGGGATCAAACTTGTGACCTTCTGATAACCAGACACTCTAGTCTCTCCATCCACCGGTACATACTGACATCAGTCAAACATTTCCATCCATCAATGCTACATTGTTCCTGGTTAGCGTGTTCTTTCAAAATCATCCTAGAGACTATGTTTGACTCAGTCAGGAAGTGATGTGTGGTTGTGTGTGTGTGACCTCTGACCTTCTTGGGCAGGAAGTAGACGCCCAGGGGGTATTTGGAGGTGTTCTTCCAGAGCTCAATCTGAGCCAGAACCTGAGGAGACAACGGACACGTGTCAGTTAACATGGACATAACAGACAAGAGAAATCACAGATGTTCAGACCACACAGTGCCAACAGTACCTGGTTGGTGAAGGAGTTGCTCATGACGAAGGAGGGGTGCCCCATCGCACAGCCCAGGTTCACCAGACGCCCCTCAGCCAGGATGATGATGTGACGACCACTCTTCATACGGAACCGATCCACCTGGAGGGAGAGAGAGGGGAGAGAGAGAATTAAAAAGAGGATCTTTGCGATGATTAAGAAACATGACTGTAAAGGCCATACGAGTGTTTTGGTTATTATTATTATTTCCAATAGAAGGATATGATTTATGGGAATGTTATGATTTATCTGTATAGCCAATTGAATGAATTCAGTGGTACTGTGGCTGGTCCGCCTGACAGGTGAACCAGTCACGGCGCAGCTGAGGACATAAATGAGTAATGGGAATCAGCTGGGGGGTGTAGACGAGGAAAGAGCATACAGTTTTCTGACCGCTTTGGATAGTCTTAGAAACGCTTTGAATTGAACCACGCTTATAGGAACGTTTTGGATCATATTCCATTTGATACTAATTGGAGGGCTTTAGACTTCAAATGACAAACTTTACTACAAATACTACACACCTCACTCACTACAACAAGTACTACAAACTTTATTTCACAACAACAACAACCTCTATTCTATGTTGAAGGAGGCAGGAAGGGCTTGTGGCTGCAGCGCTTCATCCTCTGACCCTGTTCAGCCCTTTCACCAAAACCCAACACTGACACGTGCCATGGTCATCATCCACTGTGTGTGTGTGTGTGCGCGCGCGTGTGTGTACCTGTGGCTTGATGTTGATCTTCTCTGCAGCGTTGGCGATGAGCCAGCTCATGTCGATCTCACAGTCAAAGTGTCCGATGTTGCACACAATGGAATCATCCTTCATCTGCTCAAAGTGCCTACACACAGAAAGAGAGAATGGCTTATAGCAGACTTAATGGTTTTAGATTATTTCAGCTAATTAAGTTAAATGTTTATCATCATCAACTATCCAGTTCGTTTTTATAGTGCAACATTTGGCATGTAGAGCGAGAGAGAGAGAAAGATCCATTTTCTAACTGGGTGGGTCTGAATCCATTTCATCTCAAGGATACCGAAATGTGTCACCGATTGATCCAACGTTAAATCGGTACTCTGTAGTACCGTTCGGTACCCAACCCTAGTGGCAAGACTGGATCATGCATTGGCCTGCATAGCTACAAGGTTATGAACAAGCAAATACACCACAATAATCCCAACAAATTAACTGCGTGTGCGTGTGTGTGCAAAACCTACTGTCCCAAAATGATGTCCTCACAGCCAGTGGTGGTAACGAAGATGTTCCCCTCCTTACAAGCTTCCTCCATAGTAGTTACCTCATAACCTAGAGAGACAGAGAGAGAGAGAGAGACAGAGTGAGAGAGAGACGGTGAGAAAGACAGGGCCGTGAATACCGGAGGAAATAATTTGCTGGTCAATAGTTGGTAGTTCGATTTATTAGGTAAAAATAGGAGATTTGACCCAATGAGCCCCTGGCGGGGGGGGGGGGGGGGGGGGGGGGGGGGGTGGTTGGGACAACATACAATTTCTACCATAACACCAACTAATAACTAGCATGTCCCCTCAGTGACCAGTCACCAACTGATAACTAGCATGTCCCCTCAGTGACCAGTCACCAACTAATAACTAGCATGTCCCCTCAGTGACCAGACACCAACTGATCACTAGCAGCGACCAGACACCCACCTTCCATGGCCGCCTGCAGAGCGTTGATGGGGTCAATCTCTGTGACGATGACTCTGGCTCCGAACCCTCGGAGGGCCTGGACGCAGCCCTTACCCACGTCACCATAGCCGGCCACCACGGCCACCTTACCGGCGATCATCACGTCTGTCGCACGCTTGATACCGTCGATCAGAGACTCCCTGCAGCCATACAGGTTGTCAAATTTACTCTGGGGACGGAGAGAGAGAGAATGGAAGGAGAGACGGAGAGGACGAATGAAGAGAGGAGGGAGAGATGTGGAGGAGGGAGAGACGGGACGGAAGAAGAGTGATGGAGGGAGAGACAGAGGACAGAGATGGAGGGAGACAGGACGGATGAAGAGATGGAGGGAGAGACAGGACGGATGAAGAGAGAGGAGGGGGATAGATGGAGGGAGAGACAGGACGGATGAAGAGAGAGGAGGGAGATAGATGGAGGGAGAGACAGGACGGATGAAGAGAAAGACAGGACGGATGGTGAGAGGAGGGAGGGAGAAAGGTGGAGAGAGAACACCGGCATTAGATTAGGGGTGCACCGATATATCGGTCGGGTATCGGTATCGGCCGATAAGTGCCTTGTTGACTGCTATCGGCCTATCGGCCGATAAGCTCAAATGTGCCGATAGCAGTCGCCGATAACTAACCATCCATTTGTGTAGCGTCAAGACAAAAAAAAAAAATTCACTCGCGACCTACCTGCACAACGCCCGCCGTCCGCCCCACACACACACAAGCTACTGCATCAAAGTTACTATTTATGATTAACAAGGCATTCGTTTTGTGGCATTAACGTTATATAGTTAGTGTTACACGGACAATAACATCAGCATATTATTATTACCCATAGCAGCAAGGCATTACTCCGAGTCCGTTCATAGCCGGGAGGCAGACGACTAACGTTACTGGTGAAAATGTGATTTACGTTGGAATACTCCTTTGCCAACTTGCTGTACTTTGCTTGCAGGTCTGCAGCCATTATTACTGGATTAAGAATAGCCCCAACTTTAGCCAACGTAACGTTATGGCTAAACCTTTAACATTAGTTAACCCTAGCTTTCGGTTAGCTGTTCAATGCTAATGTAATAACACAACCAAGCGAATCCATCAGAGCTCCCCATCAACACCGCTCTGTCGGGAGGATGGCATTTAAGAAAGTATCTGCTGTTAAAATGACACAAACATTCGTTTTGTGGCATTAACGTTATTATAGTTAGTTACACGTTCAATTACATCAGCATAGTATTTACCCGAAGATAGCAAGCAAGCCGTGCATAGCTCGGTTACATTCCGTTGCTCATTCCGTACCCAACTACACATTCTGCAATCTGTTAATAAAGTTTTCAACCAGACAAATGTATAGAAAGGCTTTGTTTTATTATAACATTTGTTGCAGTAAAATCATTGTGTCTCGTTTGGCCATCCTGTGGAGCGCGCTGGTCGGCGGGCACTGCCGGGCAGCTAACTTATTAGCTTGTTGTGGTTCTGAGTTTGACTCGCATTCTCACAAGCAGATCAATGGCGGCATGCCCCAAAGTAGAAAAATGAATATTCGCTTGGTGGTAAGCAGGAGGTGGGTGCTAGCGGTGTGGCGTAATTGGCCGAATCGACTGTCAATCAAAATGGTTCCATTGCATTGGTTGAAAGCTCTGGTTGAGAGAATAGTATCCCGCTGCAGGCCGCCAGAATGGTTCCATTGCATTGGTTGAAAGCTCTGGTTGAGAAAATAGTATCCCTCTGCAGGCCGCCAGACGATACTGGGAGAGGGATCAGTGATACCATAAACATATTTCTTGATGTTTCCTTTTTTAAGTAAGTAAAGAGGCCTACAAATACAAACACACATACAAATATACAGTAGTTTCATTAAAAAAATTAAAAAAAAATTAAAAAAAAAAAAAAAAAAATATTAAAAAAAATTAAAAATACTTATTTTTTGCCACAATTATCGGTATCGGTATCGGTATCGGCCGATTGTGTTAGTTGAACAATCGGTATCGGTATCGGTGGCCAATTTTCATATCGGTGCACCCCTACATTAGATACAGTTGTCAAACCTATTCTGGGGAAGGTGAGGAGAGAGAGAGAACTAATATTAGCTGCTGTTGTCAAAACTACTCTGTAGAGGGATGGAGACCGGGGGGGGGGGGGGGGGGAACTCTGATGGAGTCATGACAATCTAAGTTCTTCCTCTAGGGGTTGGCTTTGCTCGCTTCATATCACAGCCGGGCAAACAAACTTGGACCAAAACTTTAGATCTCCTGGGTGACAGTTCGTCATGGCGACAGTTCGTCATGGCGACTGCATCTTGATTAGGACGTTATTTTCACCCCAAGTCGCATTCGCTTCATCACGGCAAGTAAACAAGACAGACATTTTTAAGTTGGACCACTTCACGTCAAGTGTACTTTGACAAATAAGTGGCCCAGGTTTTATGTTCAGGTGATATAAAATATAATAATTTCAGTCCATGTTCATTTGCCCAACTGTGATATGAAGCAAGCAAAGCATAGTAATGCATAAACAGCGAGGAACCAGCAAGGGGTCATGAATGTGTCCAGCTCAATTGAAAAGTTTACCAAGTGGCCTCCCTCGCCAGCCTGCCGGTGACTCGTATATATACCTGGTAAATAAATACCACATCTCTGACGTGACAGAGACGAGTGGTTACCTTGGTGACGGAGTCGTTGACATTGATGGCTGGGATCTTCAGGTCCCCGCTCTTCAGCATCTTGTACAGGTTGTGAACCCCAGTGGTGGTCTCCTCAGACACACCGCGGATACCTGGTCAGGTGAACAGATGCACACAACAGTTAGCTCCAACCAAGTCCTCTGATTGGACAAGAGGCATTCCACGAGTGCCGATATTCAGTATAACAGCACCGGGACATATGTACAGGCACAGGTGTTCTATTAATAACTGTTCATTTCACATTGGTTCAGTGCCGTGCGCTCCCCCCCCCCCTTTGGTTACTTGTAGAAGATGACAAAAAGGCAGCCTTCGGTCAAGAAGGTAAAACAAATTCAGCCGTCCAGCGGTAACATGTGTAGACCTGTACAAAGTGATCTGTTTTCGCTCAACTAATACATGGTGATTGTAGAAATGTTTTATAAAAACAACAGTCAAAGTCGTGCTGTTATATATTTTATATCCAGTTTAAATCACCTGTACATTACTATTGCACTTTACCGTTAGATTTGCACTCTGGTTGGATGCCAAACTTATTTTTGTTGTACTGTACTTGTGCTGTATGACAATAAATTTGAATCTAATCTAATCAGCTTGTGATTTTTTACAGCATAGAGTACTGGAAGCAGCCATGATGTGGTTCTATATGAACCCATAGACTGAGTAATGCCTCCACCTAGTGGACAACACTGGCTACTACACTCCAGTGCCAACTAGCTAGAAATAATGGTTCAATGCTTCCTACTATAAACATCTAAACTAAATTTTTTATAAAACAGCTTTGCAGCTAGAGGCAATAAACAAACTATTCCCATGGAAACGTCCTTCTGGGCTATGGGAGCTAGAAACTACGTTGGTGAATCAAAAATACTAAAAAAATTTTAATAGAAAATCAATCAAATAAATAATAGACTCTGGTCAGGGCCTGTGGTTCATGCATACTGCATCTAAAACTATTCTAAACGTAGTCTTGAGAGAATAAACTGATCTGGTAGGTTTAGATGATTTAGCCAAACTCTACTAACAAATCACAGAAAGATGTGGAATAAAAGTATTGCTTTTCCCCCTAAGAAATATTGATTCATGAATTTATCATTTAATAAGTGTTTGCGGGTCCAAAAATTAACATCGTCGTTTACATTGTTGCAGGAATGTATCCCCTCCCTACTTCCCATTTCCCCACGTGGAATACACCCGAATGGATAAATCAATAGAACATGAATGGGGATCTTGTGGATTTTACCACTCCAGAGGGGAAAGATTAACCAGCCAGTAGTTTAGGGTACTTGGTATGTACTAACCAGCTAGTAGTTTAGGGTACTTGGTGTGTACTAACCAGCTAGTAGTTTGGGGTACTTTGCGTGTACTAACCAGCTAGTAGTTTAGGGTAGTTTGCGTGTACTTACCAGCCAGTAGTTTGGGGTACTTGGTGTGAACCATGTTGGTCAGATCTCCGCCATCGTCCAGGATCATGTTGAGAGGCTTTCCGTCTCTGAAGTAAATGGTCTGGTCAATACACCAGACGTACTCCTCATCGGTCATTCCCTTCCACGCATAGACTATACACACACACAGGAATGAAGGGTCAGGAAAACAACAGAGGTCTTGCACAGAATTCTTGTGTCATTCCCCTTCTTCCAGTATGGTTGGTCGTAGCCATTGGTAACTACTTTCAAAAGAATATACCTCATTCCTATGCAGTGGTAGAGCAAGTAAAAATCACTGGAAAAGCATGATATTACTGTTTCACTGATTTATTTACAAGATCCAGTAATAAGACACCAAAGTATTGTATTTTTGTTGATATACTCTTCATATATGGGTAATATGTAAGTAACAAATTGTAAAGCGCTTTGGATAAAAGCGCTATATAAAAAAGCAGCCATTTACCATTTATATATAAAACGCATAGCAACCAGTGTTTTGCACATAGCAACCATTGTTTCTTCCAAAATGGCCACCGTTTGACGGCATTATAGATTGTATATTTGTGAATAGATTTTTAATCTCAGAAGATAGAATCTCTTGTGGGTCACCCCTATTGTAAACACCAACTGGCAAGTCAAGCAGACAGACTGTGCATTTTGACACCAAATAATGATCATTCGTTTCCCTTTTCATACAGTTTCACTTGACCGATAACTGGAGTCGTGCTTTGGACTCAAATATCCCGCATTTCACAAGAAACCAAACATTATAAACACAAGCTTGATCCCCTTGGGGAAATTCTGGTTGAGAACCACTGGATTAGTTGAACAGACCCAGACAGACAGAAAGACTATACCTGGGACGCCAGTCTTAGCAATGGCAGAGGCAGCATGGTCCTGAGTGGAGAATATGTTACAGCTGGACCACTGGACCTAGAGAGAGAGACACTAACTTTTAACACCTTTATTGCACAAAAGATAGAAATAAAAATAATCTAATTAAAACAAGTACAGCCAATACCCCTCTACTTAAAGGGATAGTTCAGATTTTTGGACATTAGGTTGTATGGAACAGGGAGCGCATCACACAACCTGTGTTCCAACATGCATCAAGTATGGAAATACTAGAGGAGCAGTGATTTTAGCTTCCAGTGACTGAAGCCGTTGCCTTTTCTTACTCTCTGCATTGCTTTTATTCTGTCAATGTTATGCTAATTTCATGCCCATAAAGTTGCTGTGAAGCACTTTGGGCTACAATTCTTGTATGAAAGATGCTATACAAATAACAGTTTATTATTATAATCATCAACTCCAACCCCTCTTAACATACAGAAAGAGGAAGGGCTGTGATGGAATATCATGCAATATAACTATGATAGTTATATTTTTGCAATTAATCCACAGTTCACATGAGTGCTGCAGAGTGGGGGGCGACCTGTATCCGTTATGCCCCTAGAATCGGTTGAACTTGTGGAGCATTGTGGTGGAATACACTTCATGCTGAAAGCTTCATTTTATACCCTTCACGGAAGGGAGGGAGTTGAGGGATCAAGGGAATGGAAACACTCCCGTCCTTCACAAAAGTACTTGGAACCTAATCCTACTTTGTTTGGCAGCCATTCTTTCATCCTGGCATTGTGGGCAACTAACCGCCTCGGCCAATCCTTCATACCAGCGGCCACGAGGCTCCACAACAGTGGGCAGGGGCCGCTGCCAAACATCCAACTACTAGGACCCTTCATCACAATGAATAATACACAGAATTATATTACATATAGCAAGTTGGTAGATGTAACTGAGGGGTACAATTCCCTGACTGTATTGTTAGATATGGTATTTAATACCACTACCTCTTGTACTTTAACTTCTGGCCATCCAGTACATGATATAAGTATGATGAACACTTTCCCACCTGATGAAACGAATCCACACAAATGTACAAATCGAAGGTTTAATATAGCAAAAGGTATATACAACGTTCACTTGTTTGAATGATTATGATTTGATTATGATTTGAAATATGCACTTGTATGGCAAATGAGTATTCGTAGGTAAATCAACATTGAATGTCCAATCTCTGGTTACGCAGGGAGTAAGTATACAACCTGGATATTTAGGAAACTATAGCGATGGTACTTAAATGATTATAGCTGGATACACTAAGGGGGGGGGGGGGGTCCCGCTGGTTGTAAGACAGGAGGGGGGGGTTAGAGAAGCCGGGGGCGGTATCCCATCTGGCCGACGGTTTCTTGGGAGAATTCAAAGTCTTGAACACGGTGCCCACAGAACCTCGGTCCGCAGACGAATACAGCTGGACCCTCTGGTGGACGGTAGCTGCCGGTCCACAACGGAGAGACGTGAGGCAACCTCACTGGTGTAGAGCGCCGTCTCACCTGGAGTCCTCTCCGGGGGGTAGTTCCAACACTCCGCAGTGTTGGCCTTTATCCATGGAATAATCAAAGCACCCAAAGCATAATCCAAGCCGTGGAAGGCTCGCCGTCGTCCGGGTAGAGTAATCCAATATACAGGTCCAGTCGCCCTGGCCCGGAGCTCCTCGGATGCAAGCACCACTAGGGGTCTGCCCAGCCTGGTTAAGCGTCCAGATAACGTCAGGAACGATGGGGGTACTGATAACTTTAGAACTCTAACCGAACGATGCACCATACATAAATAGACTATTATTAGCTTAATAGAATACGTCCAACTCGACGGTATAGTGCCAAACTATGACTATTCAACTATTAATCTACACGATATCTCAATGCCTATTCCGAGGCCAAGTAGGCCTTACTACACCACACGTGCGTCGTGGGGAGGCTTCGCGTCTGTCACTCTGTTGGAGGGTAAAGAACTGGACTAAAAGAAAGTTCTACTTTACTTGCGCCATGTATATATGCGCTATGAACAAATGGTACCATTCGTATTTCGCCCGACATATTCCTGCGCGGAACCGGGGCTTGCCACGACATGTTGGGCGGCACGATTGAACTTGGACCTAGGGGTATGGCAACCTGGCGCCAGGTTCTCGTCCAATGGTAGAATGAAACTATTATGGGCTGTTTAGTAGACTAAAGGGATATTCAGTGCATATTGTACAAGGAATATACAGGGGATATCAAACGATATACAAATACAATTAAATATATATAAATAAATATATATATTCGGTTTAATCTGATCCTTCACAACAGTAGACTTTTTTTAGATTATATATATTAGATCAGATTAGCATTATGGCACCTTATGTGTATACTGTATACTTACTTCATCAGAGCATATATTTAGATATATATTGTAACTATATTTATTGTAAGGCAAAATATAACTGAGGACATACATACTCATCTTGCACCTTGTTGCCCATCATGTCCAGAGTAAATTATATTGTTTACACCGCCTATTTTTAATGTACTATAATTCTATGACCTGCATCATGTTTTCTACTACTTGTACCCCCCCCCCCCCTGCTTGCTGCTATGATGCCTGAATTGCCCCAAGGGGATCAATAAAGGAATATCTTATCTCATCTTAGGGAAGAATTTCATTTAACACTATTCCCTTCCTACAATGCACTGCCCTCTCACTCTTTAAAGGGGTTCGAAGTCGGGTACATTCGGTGAACTCCTGGTTAATACCGGGCCACAACCAGTTCGAACAGACCACGGTACATATCAGCCGACTTGATAACAGCCTGGCCTTGGTGTCGAGCGAGGTTATGTCAACAGACACTAAACACACTGCAGGAAATGTTCATAGTCTACGTAGTCGTGGCTCAAAAATATGTCCCAACTAGGCATTTCTACACAGAGGTTACGCTTCAACAGAAACAAGAAAAATCCATAATGGTTATTTTTTATTTCTTGTTTTCAAATAACAAACTTCTTCTCCCTCCAATATGAGACTGTTCAAGGGATTATCTTTGCAGCAGTTCTGGAGGAAACCCGACTTCTCTCTGGGATGCCCTGCCCTCCTACCTCTCTGGGATGCCCTGCCCTCCTACCTCTCTGGGATGCCCTCCCCAGCCACATCTGCAACACCAACAGCCTGCAGTCCTTTAAAGCCCTCGAAATCCACCTTTCCACTATTGCTTTTGACCCAGTCGTTTTGTGCCGTTTCCATCCCAAAATGTAAAGCATCTTGTGAAAAGCACTATATAAATGCATAATCATCATTTTCATATAAAAAGCATACTTTGGCATATTTTCTGTGCTAGCAGAACTGGCATTACGTGGTTCCTCATCTGATCTCATGTTGGTGACCGGTCTCCTTCTGTTAAATTATCTCTAACCCGTGTTCCTCAAGCTTCCTCTTCTCAATCTGCTTGCTGTTACACGTACACAGGAAGTGGGAAATTAACGAGGTTTTAACCCCGCATCATCCAGGTGTGATCTAACCAAACACTGCAGTGGGAAACTAAATTAAACCTGGTCATCTGGTCCTGCTGCTGCTATGACCCCAGGCAGGGATCAGGACTGCTTCCTGTACTAAACACCCGTTGACTGGGTGGCCAGTGGGTGGATGGATGGTTAACTTACTTACTGACTGGGACATCATACATTACATAGAGCAGGCCTGTACGCTGCGACGAGATCGTCGCAAATTCCCCCCCTAATTTGGCCGGTGCGAATGAAAAATTATATCTACTCGCAAGCTTGCGAATAGTGATTTCACCCCTTCATTCGCATTTCACTACACTAACATTAGCCTACAACCAGGGCTGTACAGGCGACATAATGTTGCGGTTGTAATTTCATTAGACAGACCAGCGCGGACATTTAATAACATGCAATTTAATTGACACGAGCAATGGGCTAACGTTAGCTGGTGGTCCCGAGTGAAGCAGGGACGGTGGAAAAGTGAGGAAAGGGGGTGGGTTATATTGACAAGTGACAACGCTTGACAACAGAAGTTTAAACATAACTTCATATTTATTAGTTATTCGTTTCTGTATATCATCGACCACTGTGACTTTCCATCTCCGTGTTAGACTCTTCCTGTTTACATTCGAGTGTGACGTCATCACCTACGGCAGCTTAGACGATCAAAACGCGAACCTAGAACAAAACCCGGGGGGGGGGGGGGGGCTGGCTCTCTTGTGCGTTCTCGCCCCCTCTCTCTCTCTCGCTCTCTCTCTACATTCAATGATTTAAAGTAGCCAAACGTTACAGACAGTATAAATACTAACTGGATAGTTGATGATAAACATTTAATTTCATTATCTGAAATATTCTAAAATCATTAAGTCTGCTATAAGCCATTATCCCTTTGTGTGTAATTATTATTTTCTCACAGTAGTATATATATATATATGTGTGTGTGTGTTTGGCTAAAGTGGATAGAAAACACAGTACTGTGCAAAAAAAGGGCACCCAAGAGTTTTTATATAAATAGTCTTAGATGTAAATAATTTTTTTTATTAGTGTGTCAGTAGACTACTCTTAGTACATTTTCATTAAATTATTTTTTAAAGCATCTTCATGGTTTAATAATGCAAACATATGTTGCAGGGACTTATTATAATCATCATATTGGCGTGACTGTATGCATCAAAGGGTTAAATCAAGCATTTTTAAGTGCTTTAGGAAATGTCAAAATATTGCGATATATATTGTGTATCGTGATATGGCCAAAAAATATCGCAATATCATTTAGAGGCCATATCGCCCAGCCCTACTATAATGGTAAAATAGTTATTTAAAAATGTGCCCCTAAAAAATATTATTTGCCCCTAAATTTCTCATTTAGGGGCAAGTGTGCCCCTAGTGAAAAAGCTTAGCGTACAGCCCTGTAGAGGCCACTCTGGTATTCCTTTTTGTATTATTTCAGTGCAAATTAAACTAACCCTAAACTCTGAGGACTCTTTATGGATCAAACTAAACCTCAGCTCTCTTTATGGATTAAACTAAACCTCAGCTCTGACTCTTTATGGATTAAACTAAACCTCAGCTCTGACTCTTTATGGATTAAACTAAACCTCATCTCTGAGGTCTCTTTATGGATTAAACTAAACCTCAGCTCTGACTCTTTATGGATTAAACTAAACCTCAGCTCTGAGGTCTCTTTATGGATTAAACTAAACCTCAGCTCTGTCTCTTTATGGATTAAACTAAACCTCAGCTCTGAGGTCTCTTTATGGATTAAACTAAACCTCAGCTCTGACTCTTTATGGATTAAACTAAACCTCAGCTCTGAGGTCTCTTTATGGATTAAACTAAACCTCAGCTCTGACTCTTTATGGATTAAACTAAACCTCAGCTCTGACTCTTTATGGATTAAACTAAACCTCAGCTCCGAGGTCTCTTTATGGATTAAACTAAACCTCAGCTCTGACTCTTTATGGATTAAACTAAACCTCAGCTCTGACTCTTTATGGATTAAACTAAACCTCAGCTCTTTATGTTAAAAGCCAAAAAGATCCTGCTGGTGGGAAAACAAAACTACAAAAATCACACATCGGACATAGAAATACATAACTTATAAACTCATGAAATAGATCAACTTAAATAAAATTATAAACTCTTGTAAAATAAGTAGATAAATATCTCCCAAAAAAATTTCTAAACTTAAAAACATCAATTCTAAACAAAAAACAAACAAGTAAAATGATACTCTTGTAAAATCAACGCATTAAAATGATGACCACTAATAGAACACTGACCTCGGCTCCCAGGACGGTCAGGGTCTCGATGAGCACTGCGGTCTGCAGGGTCATGTGCAGGCAGCCAGCGATGCGAGCTCCAGTCAGAGGCTTGGACTCGCCGTACATCTCCCTCATCTTCATCAGGCCCGGCATCTCATTCTCCGCTATGTGGATGGCTTTGCGCCCCCATTCAGCCAGGCTGATGTCAGCTACAACACAGATACAAACAGAGCCATCAGAAAACTACAACAGTATCAGATCATGTGTCAGATGGAGGAATAAGGAGGGGGGGGGGGGGTATTAGGGGATATGATTCCAGCTATGTAGCCTAATGATCCTAGTCAGAAATTTTGATGTCAGCTGGAGGAGAGGGAGGAGAGAAGAGGATGGAGAGGAAAGAAAGGGGAGAGGACAGAGGAGGGGAAGAAGACAGATAAGAGAAGATACAAACAGGAACAGATCCAAAAAGCTATGAAAACGTGTTTAATGAATGAATGGCTGCATTTATAGTGATTTTCTACTATAAAGAAAGCACTTTACAAACCCTCAACACTGGCACCATTCAAACTAGGGCCCTATGGAATCCACGAGCACGGAGTCAGAGGATTTCACGGAATTTAGATATTAACACGGAATTCTGAATTATCACAGAATTCGCTTAGATTATACATAAAATCAAGCGCCTGTCCCATCTCTGGTCTTTGGAAAGACCAGATGAGAGGTCGGAGGAGTTTGATAGTATTTACTGAGGATGGCCAGATAATGTTGATATTTCAACTTAAAAAAAGAATTATTCATGTATAACAATGGTGATGTCAGCCAGAGATGGGGAGAAGCATGAACCTTTAAAGGACATCTCTTTGAAAGAAATTACATTTAATTTTTTTTCTGATTTATTATATTATTAAAAGGAAAAAAATATTAAAATCAGAGAAATCTGAAAATGGGAAAAGATCAAACGGATTTCACAAACAGATGGGCCCTAATTCAAACCCATCAGTCTAGCCTTGATGAAACTATTAAAAACGATCCTGTTTAGCCCTGATTAAACTATTAAAAACTATCCTGTTTAGCCCTGATGAAACTATTAAAAACTATCCGTTTAGCCCTGATGAAACTATTAAAAACTAGCCCCAATAAAACTATTCAAACCCTTGACTCCGACAGGCTATGGCTGCCAACAGGTTATTACTAGTCAAACGTGATACCAAGCCAAGGTATTGCCTTTCCTCTTGATCCAGCCTACATGTGGGTGAAATAGGGGGCGGGACATGTTGTGATAGTGGATGCAAACAGGGTCTTAATTGCCACAGGCTCAGAGTACCATGCTCTGCTAAACCCATGACATGGTCAACAAGCACATAGTGACTATGTTTAGGCATGTTATTATATTGAAACCGTGAAAACAGTAAAAAATAATAAAAATATATAGTCATGAAGACAGTGTCCTGGTAACGGATCTAGAATCAGTCATATTTGTGTAATAGCGCACGCAAACATATTATAGGCCCACAAAGTCAGGCTCCCATTCATTGCCATGATCTGTGCATCCCTACCCAACCCCAAACCAGCGCTGGCCTGAGGATTCAGAGGTCTCATAACATCCAAATCCCGCCCCCCAAGGTAGCAAACCGCAGGCCGACTGCAAACACAGTGAGGCTAACCGCACTGAACTGGCCCCGTCCCAAAGAACTAGCCAGACTGAACTGGCCCCGTCCTGAAGAACTAGCCAGACTTAGATCAGGGAGCCAAGTTCACCGGGACACAATCCTGACCTCAGGTGACTCTACCCACTGAGGCTAATGAAGACAGTATGGTTCCGATTCAGAACATGAAGATAACTCATAGGGCTGGCCCAGACCTGGCACCAACGTTACAGAGTTAGCAGGAGATCACGTTAGCGGTGTCAGCAGTTACTAGGTTAGAAGGAGATCAGGTTAGTAGTGTCAGCAGTTACTAGGTTAGCAGATGATCAGGTTAGTAGTGTCAGCAGTTACTAGGTTAGCAGATGATCAGGTTAGTAGTGTCAGCAGTTACTAGGTTAGAAGGAGATCAGGTTAGTAGTGTCAGCAGTTACTAGGTTAGCAGATGATCAGGTTAGTAGTGTCAGCAGTTACTAGGTTAGAAGGAGATCAGGTTAGTGGCGTCAGAACTCTGCAGTTATGATGGCTCAGTGGGGCACATCCTAGACTCAGGAGGAATTCTACACCCTTGGCATTCAGATCAGAACAACTGGAATAACCAGTACCCTGGCAATGATATTGACTTTCTTTTAACAGACAATGAAGTGAACCAACCAACTCCCTGGTATGGTTGGAGCCCGGAGGTAAGAAATTAACTTAGCCATAAGTCAGGAGTGAATGAATGATGCAACAGACCTAAAGGATATTTTAATGGGCGACAGATGGACTTCTCACTCAGCGTAAATGTGTGCGTCAATGAGCGACTGACTAACTGACTGACCTAGAGTCTGACCGGCTGCTTCACCAAATGCAATGACTGTCCAGGACCATCTTGGTGATGGTGCAGAGACAAATCCATGACGTAAAAGTTCCAACAGTGTGTGCAGTGCACAGGGACAGTGGCACAAACAATAGACCGTAAACTCGCGGCCCAGATACAGCACTTTTTTTACTTTTCTACGGCCCGCAAGAGGCTGCCTGCAAATCTAGCCTGTTAGGTCTTGCTCTACCTCCTGAGCCACTGTTACCCTAACCTTACAACAGGCTCAGGCAACAGTTACACATATGCACGCTCAATTAACCAGTGAGTGAGTTTAGGCTATGGGATAAACTAGGGCTGGGCAATATGGTCAAAATATCACATCATGGCATTAGGGCTGAGTGGTATTACCAAATACACATATATCACACTATCACATCATTTATCTTTTTAATGATAAAATGTATACAATCTTTTTTACACCAGTGCACGAATACCACATTCTCCATGGTGTCGGACGTCTCAACATGTTTGTCTTTGTTGTATCATAGCGTCAACATGCGATTGGTAGTTTTTTTTTTATCCACTTTTTCTCCCATTTTCTATATCTTTTCTCCCATCCCAATTTCGTATCATCCAATTCAACCCTCCCCTGTCACGAACGCTGTTTCTTGCCTCCCACAAGCCGGCTGCAATGTGGACTAAGTCATACATAGCACAAGTCCCCTCCGGTACTTGAGGTAACAGCAGTCGCATCTTTTCACCTGCGCAGCTCGATCTCTCAGTGGAGAGGAGTAACGCGTGGGAGGCTCACGCTGCCCCCGACACTTCCTGATTCTACTGCGCAGGGCGGGGCCGCAGGCGCACCAACCGACCTGTAGGAGTCGCTGTCCACAACACCCGATCCCCACCCATCAGTTTCCCACCCCCTAATACGGCCAATGTGTATTAGTACGGACGACCAGCTAAACTGAAAGCAAATGTGGAGCGCTGGGCTCGAACAGGCAAGCCCAGCGTCTCCAGATTTCGTGGCGAGCGTCTTGCCCACTACGCCACATAGCCGCCCCGCGATTGGTCGTTTTGTTATACATAGCATCAACATGTGATTGGTCTTTATACATAGCATTAACATATCTAACATAACGATATGGGCTAAATGAGGTTGGCCGGGATCAGACTACATGATATTTTTGTCTTTCACGATGGTCACCATGTCAGATTAGGTTGTCATAGCATCGTAAAACCTTATGGCATGAAGTTCTCCAGGATATTGGGGGAGGAGGGGGTTGGTTTGGACTTCTCATTTTGAGAAAGCAGACTCAGGAACAGCTTCTCAGCTGTCATCTCCCTGAACTCTGTGCCATGATGACCATATTATATACATATACACACATATTTGTCTGAATAATATACCTGCTGCATATAATCATTCCATATACCACCCATTTATACACTAAACTCAGTACTACTCATTTATATATTTTATACCCAGTTTAATTACCTGTACATTGTATATTACGGTTACATTTGCACTCTGGTTGGATGCCAAATATTTTTGTTGTACAGTACTTGTTAGGGGTGCACCGATATATCGGTCGGGTATCGGTATCGGCCGATAAGTGCCTTGTTGACTGCTATCGGCCTATCGGCCGATAAGCTCAAATGTGCCGATAGCAGTCGCCGATAACTAACCATCCATTTGTGTAGCGTCAAAAGGCAAAAGAAAAAATTCACTCGCGTCCCCCCCACACACACACAAGCTACTGCATCAAAGTTACTATTTATGATTAACAAGGCATTCGTTTTGTGGCATTAACGTTATATAGTTAGTGTTACACGGACAATAACATCAGCATATTATTATTACCCATAGCAGCAAGGCATTACTCCGAGTCCGTTCATAGCCGGGAGGCAGAAGACTAACGTTACTGGTGAAAATGTGATTTACGTTGGAATACTCCTTTGCCAACTTGCTGTACTTTGCTTGCAGGTCTGCAGCCATTATTACTGGATTAAGAATAGCCCCAACTTTAGCCAACGTAACGTTATGGCTAAACCTTTAACTAGGGATGCTCGATATTGGCTTTTTTACCGATACCGATATTCCGATATTGTCCAACTCCAATTTCCGATACCGATACCGATATCAACCGATACCGATATATGCAGGGTTTCCCCCCCAAAAAACGGAATAATTTCAGGTAACTAATAATTTCACTGGATGCATTCAAAAGGCTTTCTAAATGTAAGCATTATCTGTGCAAAATATGATCATTAAAAAAGTAAAAATGAACATTTTAAACCAACATGCATACTTTTGACAATAAATAAAATAAGAATTGGTTCTTACTTGCTTGCCTGGGTAAATAAAGGTTAAATAAATGTTAAAAAAAAAAAAAAAAAAAAATTGTTATTGTTTTTTTTTTTTTTTTTACCGATACCGATATTTTCCGATATCACATTTTACTGCCGATATCGGCCGATAATATCGGTCGGCCGATAATATCGGACATCCCTACCTTTAACATTAGTTAACCCTAGCTTTCGGTTAGCTGTTCAATGTTAATAACACAACCAAGCGAATCCATCAGAGCTCCCCATCAACACCGCTCTGTCGGGAGGATGGCATTTAAGAAAGTATCTGCTGTTAAAATGACACAAACATTCGTTTTGTGGCATTAATGTTATTATAGTTAGTTACACGTTCAATTACATCAGCATAGTATTTACCCGAAGATAGCAAGCAAGCCGTGCATAGCTCGGTTACATTCCGTTGCTCATTCCGTACCCAACTACACATTCTGCAATCTGTTAATAAAGTTTTCAACCAGACAAATGTATAGAAAGGCTTTGTTTTATTATAAAATTTGTTGCAGTAAAATCATTGTGTCTCGTTTGGCCATCCTGTGGAGCGCGCTGGTCGGCGGGCACTGCCGGGCAGCTAACGTATTAGCTTGTTGTGGTTCTAAGTTTGACTCGCATTCTCGCAAGCAGAAGCAGATCAATGGCGGCATGCCCCGAAGTAGAAAAATGAATAAACGCTTGGTGGTAAGCAGGAGGTGGGTGCTAGCGGTGTGGCGTAATTGGCTGAATCGACTGTCAATCAAAATGGTTCCATTGCATTGGTTGAAAGCTCTGGTTGAGAGAATAGTATCCCGCTGCAGGCCGCCAGAATGGTTCCATTGCATTGGTTGAAAGCTCTGGTTGAGAAAATAGTATCCCTCTGCAGGCCGCCAGACGATACTGGGAGAGGGATCAGTGATACCATAAACATATTTCTTGATGTTTCCTTTTTTAAGTAAGTAAAGATGCCTACAAATACAAACACACATACAAATATACAGTAGTTTCATTAAAAAAATTAAAAAAAATTAAAAAAAAAAATTAAAAAAAAATTAAAAAAAATTAAAAATACTTATTTTTTGCCACAATTATCGGTATCGGTATCAGTATCGGCCGATTGTGTTAGTTGAACAATCGGTATCGGTATCGGTGGCCAATTTTCATATCGGTGCACCCCTAGTACTTGTGCTGTATAATGACAATACATTTGAATCTAAATAGTCATAGAACAAGTGGCAGGAATTGTCACTCGAATAAAAAAAGGTAAAACATTCTAGACTTTTGGTTAGAGTGTCATGCGATGTCCCAGACACCACATCAGTTCTTTGATAATGTCACACACTACAAGAGGTAAAGACACCACATCAGTTATTTGATGATGTCACACACTACAAGAGGTAAAGACACCACATCACTGTTATTTGATGATGTCACACTACAAGAGGTAAATACACCACATCAGTTCTTTGATGATGTCGCACTACAAGAGGTAAATACACCAGTTCTTTGATGATGTCACACTACAAGAGGTAAAGACACCACAGTTATTTGATGATGTCACACACTACAAAAGGTAAAGACGCCCGTTCGTCATTCATAAATTGGACACGACACTGGAAATATGTCGGCCACAACTAAAAATAGTGTCAAGATCTGTCAGAATGTGTGTGTCCTGATCCTGGCAGATTCATAATGTGGGTGAACTCTTGGGTTTATGGCCTGTCCCTCGTTGAACTCTGACACCGACCGTAGTGCTATAGACTTTGACCCTGCAGCTGTCTGTTACACCATCACTCTCTCCACTAAACCCCTCCTCCTCACAGATGTCTCACTGTGGCAATGCAACTGACATTTTTTTTAAATTATGAAATATGTCAGTGACAGACAGAAGTCTGTTAAAGGCCTTGATAGAAGTCAGTTAGAGACCTTGATGGAAGTTAGTGGATGATTTTTCACATTGAACATGGCTGATGGTGGGTGGGGAAACCAGTGTCTCTCCACTAGGGTTGATCCCCAGTTAGTACAGTTTATCTGCATGTCGTGCATAAATGTTACGATGAATTGAAAATGGGGGACCCTGATGTAAACAAGACGAAAGTCTCTCTGGTCTGCATCCCCTTAACAATTGTGTGTATTGAGCCGTACTGTATTGTACCCATTCTGCAATCTG
Source organism: Notolepis coatsorum (assembly GCF_963971535.1). Lineage (NCBI taxonomy): Eukaryota > Metazoa > Chordata > Actinopteri > Aulopiformes > Paralepididae > Notolepis > Notolepis coatsorum. The sequence goes on along the minus strand of NC_140170.1, from coordinate 177,262,044 downwards.
TTAATAAAATGTTCAATCAATCAATTCTCATTCGGGATCACGCGTGAGAAGGTTGAATGTTCTGACGGAGTGAGACCTTGGCTTTTGTGTATTGAGCCGTACTGTGTTGTACCCATTCTGCAATCTGTTAAAGTTTTCAATCAATTAATCAATCGGTGATTGGCCAGTTTGGCCTCGTCAACCATTCTTTATTTTGTCCAGATAAAGAAATGAGCAGGATCAGGAACTATTAGTATTAGTGGACTATGAATTTATTCAGAGACTGAGCTTGTGGAGGCTAAACATGCCTGCCTGACCACCTCCAACACAAACCCGACATTTCTGGGTTAATTTGTACCAAAAATTTAACCGTGGTTATAATTAAACTAAACAGGAGGTCTAGCAGAGCAGGGATGCTATTGCAATGTTTTTGTTTTTCTCTCCTGAATGTAATGCACTGCAGTTGCCTTTTTAAACGAGACAAGAGTGAGTCTAGGACGTCTGTTGAACAGTGTATTTGCATTGATTTGGTGCTCTAATGTAAAGTTATTATCAACATGTTCTGCAAAAGTCTCAACTGTTGCATAGCTCAGTTAAGGAAAATATTGGAAACATTGCACTTTCCAAACGACTTGAATAACATTATATCAATATATATATTCAATATTGCAACCGAGGTAGTGTAATAATAAAGCCAAAAACGTAATGCATTAGTTTTCACCAGATTCAAACTGAGAACAACATCTTCCTGGGATGCAGACTCATTACAAACATACTGGCACTACTATAATCATGATCCACAGGTACAGAGAAAACTAAGTTGCAGAAACACTGACAGTAAGTAAGCAGTCTAGCCAGCCTAATTACTGGGAACAGACTGTTCTTTTTAATGTATTATTACCCCGGTAGCTAACCAGACTTAAACAGGATTAATGCTACACAGCTCAGAATGAATTGATCAAACAACTTTAAACTAAAGCCTTTCAATTCCTAAACATGTCAAAAGAACACCACGGTAAGGTTAGCAGGGTTTAGTGCACCACGTGGTGCAGCTCTCGGCGGCAGCCGGCAGTAGTACACTATGGATTATTAACAGTCTGCGCCTGTCACTCAAAAAAACACAAATCTGGCGGCGAGAGGTTCTGTGGGAATTGTAGTTTTCAAAACAAGCCTCGGCCGTTAACCGCGGCTGACCGCGCTCCCTAGAAAAGACTACAAAGACCAGCGTGTCGCAAGTTTGACGTCTTTCCGAATGAAAACCCATGCTCGTGCTGGGAGAGAGAGAGAGCGAGGCTTACATTGTCGATTCATTCTGAAATGTTGATTACAAACTCTCGAGTAAAAACCGTTAAGCAAGTATGAAATCACCTGCAACCAACTGAAACGAGAATAAACTACATATATATGTCCACATATATAATGTAGCTAGTATTACTAGTAGTAATATACAACAGACAAACGAGACTTGTTTTACCGGTAACAACACTACACGCGTTAAATAAAAACGTTAGCTTACTCAAACCATACCCCGTTATACAGATATGAACACACTTAGAAGAAGCATGCACGATGTACGAAATACGAATATAACATAATACTGACCGACTTTGAAGGGAAGTTTCTCAGACATCTTGTGTTGTTTTGTTGTGTAGCCTGGCTAAAGAACAGGGGCAGAGAGGGAGGGACGCGATGATTCTAACTCATTTTATTCCACCAGACTGCTCCGTCTGATTCATTATTCATGAGCCGGGGGTGCCAATCAAACTCTCTTCTCGACTCTCATTGGCTAAGAGAGTTCCTGCCCCAAAGGAGAGGGTTATGGTTGGCCGAGGCGGGATAGGGGAGGGGCAACCAATGACAGGTCGAGATATACAGTGGGTGTGTTGAGTGTAGTCCTAGTGTGTGTGTTTTGTTGTGTAGTTGGAACAAGTTTTTTCTAGTCTCTCTGGGATTCCCCCCCACCCCATAGGAGAACTAATCAAACATAGACTATTATAACAGTTGAGTACCCTCCCACTCCCACTGCCTACACCCAGTCTAGGCTCTCTTGCCCATAATGTACAAACTCTGACATATGTTGACTATACTCAACATATGATAGCCATGTACAATAATACTATCATACTGTATATATACCGTATATAAAATATATACCGTATATCAAATCTATAACTTTGGGCTGCTATTCTTGTAAAACATAATTAAACTGTACATACATCAGTTTAGCATGTGTTACTCAGTAGCTTGTTATACATATCACTTAATCACTTGTTTATGTTTATGTGTATGTTTATGTTTATTTAGGATCCCCATTAGTCGTTGCCTTAGAAACAACTATTCATCCTGGGGTCCAATAAATAAATATAACCATCACATGATGTAGATTCACGGAGTTACACTTATCAATTAAAACAATTGAAATTAAATGAAAAAATAATAATAATATACGAATAATATTTTAACGTATAGTCAAGCACCACAATTATAGTCAGCCATTACCTCAGAGAATATCACATCATATATTTCTTAATTTCTTTTTAAAACTGATCTTATTTGTAATCTGGGTTAAACAGTGGTATAGTCTGTTCCAATTTGACATAGTTCTGTACATTACAGTTTTCTTTAAAGCATTGGTTGGGTAACATGAAGCATTTAGTAAATGTCTTGTATGATAATGATGTCTATCATTTGTGTAGTCTTATCTGTGTATACAAGTATGTAGGTTATCTTAAGGCACAGGTGTTTCTTATATATTGAATCAGGCTGTACTGTATGTCAGTCTCTCTTCTACCCTCATCCATTAGTTTCAAGTTTCAAGTTTCTTTAATAGTTGTCATACAGAAGTACAGAATACTTTTATACAAAATGCTTCTTACTGTTACGCTCCAGAGACTGTGTTAGACAAGATAAGTATGAAATAAAATAGTATAGCATGTAAAATAGAAGTAAAAATAGAGGTCACAGTGTTCAGTATAGACATATGTACAATGTTCGATGCAGAATAGAAGTAACTGAGTTACCATACAATATACAATATACTATGCAATGTACTAATATACAATACTATAGTGCAGAGCAGAAATGGGATGAGGTACAATTTAGGTACAATTTACAGTAAGGTGTACGAGTTGTAGTGCAAATCCTTTACCAATAAATATAAAGTGTAAAGTGTGTTTAGGTGTTCTAAAGTGTGTAAAGTGGGTGCTGCAGTGAGTTGTTTGTTTAAAGTGAGTGTGTGCGTGTGCATTTGATGGTTGTTGCATAGTGTTTATTGTTCGTTAGACCAGGCTGTATGTCAGTCTCTCTTCTACCCTCATCCATTAGACCAGGCTGTATGTCAGTCTCTCTTCTACCCTCATCCATTAGACCAGGCTGTATGTCAGTCTCTCTCCTACCCTCATCCATTAGACCAGGCTGTATGTCAGTCTCTCTTCTACCCTCATCCATTAGACCAGGCTGTATGTCAGTCTCTCTTCTACCCTCATCCATTAGACCAGGCTGTATGTCAGTCTCTCTTCTACCCTCATCCATTAGACCAGGCTGTATGTCAGTCTCTCTTCTACCCTCATCCATTAGACCAGGCTGTATGTCAGTCTCTCTCCTACCCTCATCCATTAGACCAGGCTGTATGTCAGTCTCTCTCCTACCCTCATCCATTATACCAAGCTGTATGTCAGTCTCTCCTCTACCCTCATCCATTAGACCAGGCTGTATGTCAGTCTCTCCTCTACCCTCATCCATTAGACCAGGCTGTATGTCAGTCTCTCCTCTACCCTCATCCCTTCCACACTGGCCCCCACTGAGCAGGGACGAGCAAGACATGCAGCTCTATTCTGAGTGAGCTGGATCTCACTGAGCTCTAGTTATAAAGCACTAGAGCAGATTGCTGAGCAGTAATCTAGGTGGGATAAGACTAATGGTATTACTTGTTTGATTGTTATCTCTGACTGCACCTTCTGATGATGGAAATGGCTCTACTAATTTTGGCAATGATATTGTTGATGTTAGTGGACCATGAGAATCTTCAACTTGTACATTGTATATTGTTATGCACTTTACTGTTCCATTTGCACTCTAGATTTTTTTTTCTCGTCGTACTGTACTTGTGCTGTATGATGACAATACATTTGAAAAACATCTAATCTATCTCAGACGATAACCCATATACTGTAACTGGAGTTGGTGGAGTGTTTTATACATTCATGACAGAGGTTGAGGTTTATTACGTTGGTGGAGTGTTTTGTACTTTCATAAAGACAGTAGAGGTTGAGGTTTATTACGTTGGTATTCATAAAGACAGTAGAGGTTGAGGTTTATTATGTTGGTAAGTTGGAGTGTTTTGTAGATTCATAAAGACAGTAGAGGTTGAGGTTTATTACGTTGGTAGTTTCAGGTAGGGTTAGGTTATAGTTTTACAGTGTAGTTTCAGGTAGGGTTAGGTTATAGTTTTACAGTGTAGTCTCAGGTGGGTTAGGTTAGATGATAGTTTTACAGTGTAGTTTCAGGTAGGGTTAGGTGATAGTTTTACAGTGTAGTCTCAGGTGGGTTAGGTTAGGTGATAGTTTTACAGTGTAGTCTCAGGTAGGGTTAGGTTATAGTTTTACAGTGTAGTCTCAGGTAGGGTTAGGTGATAGTTTTACAGTGTAGTCTCAGGTGGGTTAGGTTCGGTTATAGTTTTACAGTTTAGTTTCAGGTAGGGTTAGGTTATAGTTTTACAGTGTAGTTTCAGGTAGGGTTAGGTGATAGTTTTACAGTGTAGTCTCAGGTAGGGTTAGGTGATGAGTTTTACAGTGTAGTCTCAGGTAGGGTTAGTGTTACAAAGGATCAGATTAAACCGAATATATATATTTATTTATTGATATATATTGCATAGTATTTGTATATCGTTTGATATCCCTTGTATATTCCTTGTACATATACACGGAATATCCCTTTAGCCCAGACCATAATATTTCATTCTCCTATTGGACAGCGGTCCACCGGCGCCAGGGACCGGCCTCCGGAGTCAGGTTCAAAGTCACCGTCAAGACATGTCTGGACATGCTCGGCCTTGCCCAGGGATACGCGACAGAAATGAGATTGGCACTAGTTTGTTCACCGTGCGTATAAATACGGCGCAGGTGAATACAGAAGCCCCTTAGTGAGTTACCAATAAGTTGAAGCCTCACCCACGATACAACGTGCGGTGAAGTATGGCCTGTTTGGCCCCAGAATAGAGCATTGAGACCGCGTGCGAATTAATAACTGAATTGTCAGAGTTTGGCGCTATACCGTCGAGTGCGACATATTTCTATTAAGTCAATAATAGTCTATTTGTGTATAGTGTATCGTGCGGTTAAAGTTCTACAGTGACCAGCATCTCCAACGCTTCCTCGTATTAGCTAGAGTTCTTATCCAGGCTGGGCTGACCACATGGCGCTTTCACCCGAGGAGACCTAGACGAGAACCGTATGGACCTGTACACTGGATTAATCTACCCGACGACTACATAGCCCTTTGCGGCTGGAATATATTTGCTTTGGTCCTGTGATTTATGGAGCGGATAATCGCCGACGCCTGCACGTGTTGGATTTACCCCGCGAGGAGTCAAGTCGAGTCGGCGCCTCAGAGAGCCTGAGGCCGACTAGCTTTCTTCACTGTGGAGCTACAGTCTACGGAGAACAGCTGTATTCGTCTGTGGATCAAGAGGCTATTGCACCGGCTCCTGTACCTGGAGTCTCCTTAGTCATCGTTGACCAGACTTTCTACTACCGACAGATCTTCTACCCCTGCTGGCTTACAACCAGGGGGACCCTTCCAGTATCTCCCGCTATATTACTAGTGTACCATAGATATAATTCCCTAAGATTCAGGTTGTATAATTACCTCCTGCGTAACCAGAGAATGGACATTCAGTGTTGATTTGCCTACGCACATTCCTTTGCCTTACAAGTGCATTCAAAGAATAATGTAAAGTATATTATGTACCTTTTGCTCCATTAAATACTTGATTATACCTTTGTGTGGAACCGATTTCATTGTGGGAAGTGTTCATCATATTCATATATCGTGTACTGTATGGCCAGTAATTAAAGTACATAAAGCGGTAGTGGTTTAATGATACCATACTTATCAATACAGTCAGGGAATTGTACCCCTCAGTTACAGTTAGGTTAGGTGATAGTTTTACAGTGTAGTCTCAGGTAAGGTTAGGTGATAGTTTTACAGTGTAGTCTCAGGTAAGGTTAGGTGATAGTTTTACAGTGTAGTCTCAGGTAAGGTTAGGTGATAGTTTTACAGTGTAGTCTCAGGTAAGGTTAGGTGATGTTTTACAGTGTAGTCTCAGGTAAGGTTAGGTGATAGTTTTACAGTGTAGTCTCAGGTAGGGTTAGGTGATAGTTTTACAGTGTAGTCTCAGGTAAGGTTAGGTGATAGTTTTACAGTGTAGTCTCAGGTGGGTTAGGTTAGGTGATAGTTTTACAGTGTAGTTTCAGGTAGGGTTAGGTGATAGTTTTACAGTGTAGTCTCAGGTAAGGTTAGGTTATGTCTAACGTCAGCGTCAGTTGGTTTCCGGATGATTTCAGTTGAGGGCAGGAGGAACAAGTTCACTAGAGAGAAAAGTAGACTGTTTACTGAGAGAGAGAGAGAGAGAGAGAGAGAGAGAGAGAGAGAGAGAGAGAGAGAGAGAGAGAGAGAGAGAGAGAGAGAGAGAGAGAGAGAGAGAGAGAGAGAGAGAGAGAGAGAGAGAGGGAGGGGATAATGTTTATTACTAGAGCTGGATGGGATGTAGGCCAAATATTCTGTATTATTACATAATGTTTTATACGTTTTACAATCTTTAAAAAGTAAATATGTTTAGTTTAAATTGAGGCAGTAGTTTAAAGGTACTATAATCAGGGGTTCTCAACCTTTCTGCTGCCAAGGCACCCCTGTGTTCAATAAAATATTCCAGGGCACCCCTACATACGATAAAGACTTTTCCGGTCCTGTCTTTTTTGCTACAATGATGACAAAAGTGCTTGCTTTCAAAATAATGTTTATTTAAGAAACCGGGAAACACATTTGTGTGTATATGCAGGCTATATAATGCATTATTAACAGGTGTTTCAGGTCTAAATGGCTTAGTACTGTTGACATTACATTACACTGCTTGTAGTAGTAAATCAAATAGAATATTTCTTTAAATAAAATTACAGAAAATGATCACTAAAGTGCTATCTGTTGCAGCTGCACACTTTTCCATAAAAATTGCATATTTGGATAAGTGTGACCATTTCTCAAAAACTGAAAATCATGTATTTTTTTTTAAATACAGAAAAGGATCACTAAAGTGCTATCTGTTGCAGCTGCACTGTTCTCCATAAAAATAGCATATTTGGATAAGTTTGACCATTTCTCAAAAACAGAAAATCATGTATTTTTTTAAATACAGAAAAGGATCACTAAAGTGCTATCTCTAAAAAAAAATCGTTCACTCAGTGGACATTTCTAGCTCAATGCGAGGTCTGCTGCTGCTGGCTCATAATACGGTCAATACGTGGGGAGATCTTTGACAAGGCAACACGCATGTCATCCTCAAGGCTCAACTTGGCCCTATATTTTGTTTTCAGAGCTGTCATGGATGAAAAGCCAGCTTCACACAGATATGTGGTGCTGAATGGTATCAACACCTTAACTGCTGCATCATGAGATACTTGGTACTCAGCACCACACTCTGAAACGAGCTCTCCAGGTGGTATCACCTGAGATTTCAATGAGTTCTAACAAGAGTTTGGATGGAGATGTGTCAGGAAGCTTTGTCTCAATGTTGTCTGTAAAGTTTTTTTTATCCAGCGTAACTTGGTGATCCTTTTCTGTGTTTTATTAAATAATGATTTTCAGATTTTGAGAAATGGTCAAACTTATCCAAATATGGTATTTTCATGGAAAACAGTGCAGCTGCAACAGATAGCACTTTAGTGATAATTTTCTGTAATCCAAAAAGAATATATATATATTTTTTTTTAATCTCAAGGAACCCCTGGCAGCTCTCTGCGGCACCCCTGTTGAGAACCACTGCTATAGATAACATTCAGCCACTAGAGGCATTCGACGTGGGGGAAATGGGAAGTAGGAAGGGGATATGTGCCTGCAACATGTAAACATTCATTTTGGAGCAAAGCAACACTTTTATTTTACACCTTTCTAAAAGCTCTGTGAATGTTTTAAAGGTAAGTTGAAAGTATTTCAAAACTGTTATCTATAGCACTTTTAAATAATACAAAATAAGCATTATGTATTTATTTTTTATAATTTACTTTTGTTTGTTTGCTTTTACCTTTTAGTTTAGTAACATATTATACTGTGAATCTCTCCAGACCTCTCTTGGTAGAGCCTGAGGCCAGAAGTAGCAACTCCTCCCCTATTGAACTTTGAACTCTGTTGCCTAAACTCAATTGATACATACCTACTGCTTTCAATGTCTACAAACTACACTGTAATCATAATAATCCTAACTAGCTACCTCATACTATAGTCTACCCATATAACTCTGTATGATAGCATGTACAATAGTGCTGTATATACCATATATATACATTTATATTTACCGCATAATATGGATACACCTGCATATAACCCATAGCTCTGTATGAAAGCATGTACAATAATAATGCTGTATATATATATTCTTACTGTATATATAATTATTGACCTCTAATCCAGGGGTTCCCAAACTTTTCAGGCCGGGACCCAGAAAATAAGGCGTCAGTTTTTTTTTTGCCAGTCGACCGATTTTTTAAGCCAAATATCACTTCAATCCTATTAAGTTAGTTCAAGTTAGTTATTCATTTATATGTGCTATTTATGAGAGGGCTAACTTGTTGCAAAATAATAATGATAATAATAATAGCCTCATTAAAACACTATTGTTGCCTCGGTTGTTTTCAGCGTTTTATGTGCATAATCTGTTATTTAGTTTGAAATGTTCGTTGAAATAAGTCGATTTTTCGTTTTTGTTTATTTATTAAGTTAATATAAAACCATATAGTCACATTTTAGAATACAACTAGAAACACTGTCCTGGCCTGCTTCTAAATTCAGTGGCTCCTGACTTTGGGAACCACTGCTCTAATCTATACCCACTGAGATCAAAAACGATTAAACAAAAACGAATCTGTTGCCTATAGAGGTCACTGTTGGACGACATTACAGATTCTACCTTTAAGACTAAATGTTTGTGTGTGTGTGTGCGCGAGTGCATCCTAAGAATAGCCCTTTTCTTGCGCAACCCCCAGTTTCAACCCTGACCTTAGCTCCAGTGCTCCTTGGTCAGATCAAAGATCTCTAAAAACACCCACAGCAAGTGATGGTCAGCTGGCTTTTTGGTCAACGAGAAGTAACCTAGGTCTTCTTCCAAAATGGCTGCCTGTAACCATTGAAAAGAAAATGTCTCATTTCTGCA